>NW_027186352.1:13766863-13840703 GCF_028583685.1 Petaurus breviceps papuanus
GAGCGCGTCATCCTGTTCTTCCCCAGTGATTTGCTTGCTGGCGCCATTGAGAGCAGTGCCACGGAGGAGAGCTGAGGCAGGACAACATAAGCCCTCCCCTGAAAATAAGCCCTCTGGTGTTTTTCTTTCCAAAAAAATAATAAGACAGTGTCTTATTATCGGGGAAACACGGTATGTGTCTGAGGCCAGATTTGAACTCAGGCGCTCCTGACTCCAGGGCTGGTGCTCTATTCACTGTACCACCTAGCTGCCCCTCTTATTCCTTGACCTCATTAATCCTTGAGGATAGTCTTATGCTTTTTGAGGGGTGGAAAGGAGCCTGGCGGGTGTGGAGTCCATGTCGTTCCTGTCTCCTCACTGAGCCCCCCACCCCTGCATCATAGATGAGGCATGTTAGAGACTGTCTGACCTCACTGCCATACTTCACTGAGCAAATGAAGGAGCAGACAGACAGAAGGTTTAAGTGACTGGCCAAGGGTCATATGGGGCAGAGCTGATACAACTCTGGTTTTGTGCCAGAGAAATGCTGATGTTGGAGGAAAGTGTGGACTCTGGCTTGCTAGAAATGAGTTTTCTTTGGGGGCAATGTGGAGGAGTCATCAGGGAGAAGAGCTGAAAGGAGAACACAGGCCTTTGGGGGGAGTTCACCTTGCGTGGGGGAGCTCAAAGCCTCCTTCCAGCTTGGAAACATGCCCTGCTTGGCTCTGAGCCCCCAGTAGGCCTGTGCCTTCCAGCCCTAAGCTCTCTGACCTGTTGAAGTGACCCACACTGCAGCCGCTCTTAGAAAAGCTGCCGGGGAGAGGTGGAAGACGGGGAGGAGGGGAAGGGTCAGAGAGAACTGACCAGGGCTTTGTGCCTGGGAAAGAAAGCCCGATTCAGGCGGAGTTCTGGGAGTGGGAGAATAAGCCCTTGGAATGGAGGAGGTGCTCCCTGGAAGGCCCAGGCTGCCCTCGGTTGGGGAAGTAGGAGACAAATGCTGTTCTGTCCCATCTCTGCTTGCAGAATTGTAGACCCTCGCCTACAGGAGAGCTTTGCTGATTCCTTGGTTATATGATTCCCCCTCCACAATTATTGTGTGTTTACTTTGTACATAGCTATTTACTTCCTCTGTGGGCAGAACATCAACTCCCTGAGGGGTAAGACGAGGTCCATAGATGGAGAGATGAATAGAGTTTTAATTAGATGGTTATCCTGTGTCAAGCGCTGTGCAGAGTGCAGGGAAGGGGTCTGCAAATGCCAGCAAAAAAGGTAAGCCCTGTCCTCGGTGAACCTGCATCCTGTGAAATCCTGATGCAGATACTCGTGTATGAATGGATGGAGTTGGGAAGACCTGAGTTTGAATCCTGCCTTCCATACTTACTGTTGGTATGACCCTGGGAAAGTCACGTAAACTGCTTCCAGTCTCAGTTTCTTCACCTGTAAAATAGGGACAACAGTTACCTGAGAGTGTTGTTGTGAGGCTTATGTTAGAGAATGTCTGTGAAGAGCTTTGTAAACCATAAAGAATTACCTGAACAATACAGCTTTGTTGACTTGCTTATTTGTTTTAGTCATGTCTGGCTTTTTGTGACTCCATTTGGAGATACTGCAGCAGTCTGCCATTTCCTCACTTTACAGATGAGGAAACTGAGGTAAACAGAGTTAAGAGACTTGCCCAGGGTCACACAGCTAGCAAGTGTCTGAGGCCAGATTTGAGCCCATGAAGACGAGTCTTCCTCTGAGGTCTGACTCTTATCTCCAAGCCTCTCAATGGATGGACAGAGATGTTAAAGCAGTAGCCTCTGGGTCCAGTGATGGCCCCTACACAGATTCCACGCTTCACCTGGGTTTGGGTTGGCTAAACCTTAGTGATGCTAGGCTTTGTCGGTGTGTCTGGCTTCCCCTTCAGCTTAGAGAAAGCAATCAGTCAGACCCTTATGTTCCAGGATCATATGAGTGGAGATGAAAAAAGTCAGTCAACAGAAGGGATTGGCTGATGGGCAGGGAGGGTTGGGGGAGGCAGGAGTGCCATTGGAGTCAGGGAGAACTCCTGGGGAAGTGGCCTGGGGGGAGGGAGCTCATGCCAGGGATGGCCCCAGAGGCAGGGGAGAGTGGGATAAGCCCAAAGAGAGTCTGACAGTCCTCTGTGGTCAGGACATAAGAGTCCCATGGCCCAGGGGGCCTAGGATGCTGGGATGGGAAGCCTTGAATGTTGACATCAGGATGTGGCATCTTAGCTTCTAGATAACGGGGGGCCAGTGCCTTCCCGGCTCCCTCAGCCTCCTCCCTCTTTGATGAGAGGGTGGAGCGTTGACTCCCAAAGCTTTCCAGACCTCCCAGCTCACTGTCCACTTTACAATGGGTGCTTCTGTGTGGTTGGAATTCCAGGGAACAAGATGCCCTCAGATTGGAGATCCCCATCCTTGAGGGCAGGGACTGGCTTTTTTTGTAAGGGCTTAGCACAAAGCCTGACTCATAGTAGGTGCTTAATGAATATTGAATTGAATTTTTGAGTAGGAGGGTGAAATCTTTGGCATTTGTGTGCAATATGGGTAGAAGCAGTGGGGAGAGAGGACACTGGGAGACCAGTCACCCAGGTGAGCCTTGATGGGCTGAGTTACAGAGGTGAGAGTGCCAAGTACTTGCTGTGAGAGCCATTGTGATGGTAGAATCAGTGAGACTTACCAGCTGACTGAGTGGATGGTGAGAAGGTCAAAAAGTCATTCAGTAGTCAGTAAGCACTTATTAACACCTACTGTATGCCAAACACTGAGTAAGCACCCACTGTGTCCCAGGCAGTATGCTGGGAATACACAAAGGAGCTCCCAGTCTCGAAGGTGGAGAGGAGACCTGCATGTGACTAGGTACCAAGAGAATTGCAGGTGACCTGTATGTTGAGAGCTTCCCTGTCTGAGTGGGTAGAAAGGCCCATCCACAGAAACAGGAAATGGAGAGCAGGCCCTCCTAGGGGCTTGGGGGCAAATGATGAATTTCTTTTTGGCCGCTTGAGGGTGCTGGTGGGACAGAGAGGTGGGGCAGGCAGTGGCAGGTTCTAGGTTGGAGCTAGGAGGGGAAGGTCAAGGTGGAGAAAGTAGTCTTGGGAGGCTTGGCCCTAGAGGGGTTACTGTAAAGCCGGGGAGTAAATGGGATCCCTGAGGGAGAGGAGCCAGCCAAAGGCTGGTCGATGGGAGACTGAGCTGAAAGGCCCGTTGGCCTCCTCCAGATCAAATCTGCTGCCGCAAGCTCTGCAGAACTCCCCAGGAACCAGATTAAAATGTAATTGGGAGATGTTGAGCAACACGAATAAAGATGCAATATGGACGATGGGAATCTGGGGTTCTCTGAGTCAGTAGGTCCTCTTCTGTTTGAGTTTGATAGGGCTGGTCCTTCCCAGCATGGGAGTCGGGATCTGGGGGCCGTGACCCCAACTCCGCTGCTGCTGCTTTGGATGTCAGCCAAGCCTGGGCCTGGATTTCTCTCTGGGAAAAGATCTCTTGTAGAGGCTTCTGTGTGTCTGTGGGCATGTCTCTGCCGCCCCCCCCCCCCCCAGGCCCCTGCTTCCTCACCTGTGAAACGAGGGTTTGGTGTCTGAGGGTTCTTATTTCTAGATCTAAAAATACTATCTATTATCCTATAAACATCACATTTATAATAAATAACAAATGTAGCATTACATTTATAATATATGATTTGATGTATATATTGTGTATAATTATATAGAAATATAGAAATTATATATAGAAATGTCATTTGTAATAACATAACATAAATATGATACAAATACTATTTGTTATAAATGATAATAATATTTATGTAGAACTTTAAAGTTTGTATAGCACATCCTGGGGCAGCCAGAAGGCTCAGTTGTTAGAGAATTCTGCCTGCAGTCAGGAAGATCTGAGCTCAAATCCAGCCTCAGATACTGACTAGCTGTGTGACCCTGGTGTAATGGGAATGCAAATTTGGAAGATCTTCCCTGCCCCTAGGCTAAAATGCACTTGAAGCCTGGGGAGGGAGGCTTGTTTTTCAGTAGATACTTCTTGATTGGCCAGTGAGTCAATAAGGTTGTTACATTCTCTGAGCCAGGAGAAGGCTATATAAGCCCTGATGTGTAGCTTTGTTTTGGGGGCTCACTTTGAGAAGTGTTCTGTGATTTGATCTGTATTCTGGGAAGCCATTGTCCAGATTCCCCCGGCTTTGAAAAACCCAGATGTGGAAACCCAGATGTTGACTGGGTATGGATGTAATGGTTGGACAGTTTGGAAAGCTGTCTACTTGATCTGTTAATGTCTTGATAATTCTGTTTGTATATTCTGAAGTTTGGGGTGCTGACCTTTTTCCCCTGAACAAGGTAAAGGATATACATCTGACTGATTAAAGTGAGCTTGTTAACCCGTTTTGAGTTGCTTTCTTTAACAAAGCAGATCCAAGAACCTGTGTGAGCGGGCACCCTGGGGAGGCTTGGGGTGCTCGCTGCTACACCTGGGTAAGTCATTTCACCTTGCTTTCCTCAGTGTTCTCATCTGTAAAGTGAGCTGGAGAAAGAAAGGGCAAACCCCTCCAGGATCTTTACCAAGAAAACCCCAAACGGGGTCACCAAGAGTTGGACACAACTGAAAAACGAGCCAAGAAAAATAGCACAATAGTATTAACTCATTTTTCCTGGTGATGACCCATTTTACAGATGAGGAAATGGAGGCCCAAGAAGGATCACACAAAGGGTCCAAGGGACCGAGAAAGGGTTTACACTCAGTTTGTCCTGAATTCAGCACTCGTGCCCGGTGCATCCTGAAGGTCTGCTGGCTGGTGATGAGGCTGGCACTGCCATCTGTGGGGCCTCCTGGCCGCTGTCACGATGGAAGTGCTTCTGATGAGAAGATTCTGTGTACCTGGAGATGGGAAAGTTAGCCAAGGTGGCTGCGTCCTCCTGGAGAGGAGCATGGAAGCTTCTGGCTGGCTCACGCTCCCCAGGCAGCCCCGGGGCCCTCCGCGTGCACCCTCTTGGTGTCGGACTCAGTGAGGATGCCCGACGGGCATTGGCGCTCCCGCGGCTCCACTCCCTCCGGCTCTTGTGTCCATGCCCAACCGCGGAGACCATCCAGCCTTGTACCCCTGTGCCCTGCCTCACTGGGGCCAAGCCAAGTCTCACGACGGCCTTCAGCCAACTGGCCGCTGTCCTGAAGCAGCTGTGCTGAAGCTGGAGGTCAGCGAGGAAGCTGGAGCCTGCAGAATCTGCCGGGAAGACAAGGGGTTTGGGAGGCCCTCCCCTCCCCCCCTCCTCTCTGTCCCCTCCCCTTCCTTCCCTCCCCTCCTCCCCCCTCCCCTCCCTTCCCTTCCCTCTTTTCCCCCTTCCCCAAACCTCAAGTCCCACAGTTTGTGCCGAGCACACGCTCCCCTCCAGCTGGAGCTGAGGCCTCGTGCTCCCATTCTGAATCTAGGCCAGGATTCTCAGTTTCTGTGGTTTGATAACGCATGGACATCATCTGTCTCCTTTTTGGAAAAGTTTTGTTTCTAATACATTCAGGCACCATTGCCTTGGCTCAGGCAGTCAGCCCCTGAGGCCACACCGGGAAGAGTCTATTTCTGGAAACCTGTAACTAAAGGAATTTGAAATCTATTGGAACTGGGGGGTCGAGGAGGACCTGCTATGAAAAAGCGGGGGCCCTATTTTAATTGTAAAAATATGGAAATGCCCATTTGGCGCTTCGGTATTTCATTTCATCTATGTGGAGACATACACAGTTACACACGTGTATACATATAAATGCATCCGCACAGAAGGGGTTTGTGCAAGGTCACACAAGCCCTGTCAGGTAGGATCTGAACAGGGCCTCTGACCTCAGAGCCTTTGAAATTGGTCATCTCTTTGTCTTATAGGATAGAGGTAAACCTTCCCTGGAGTTTGGAACCAAGATCACATTATTATCATGAATAATGCTAATGATCATAATATGTTATATAATTACAATAAACAGCAATTAAGTGATTGATATTATCACGTCAATATGTCGAGTATCCCTGGAGCTGGCTTGGGAGGAATTTCTTCCAGAAAGGCAGAAGTGGTTTGCATTAGCAGATAGAGTTAGGTTATCGGGTAATCTTAAGACCCTCTCTAGAGCTCACAGAGAGAACTTCAGTAATTGACCCTTGTTTGCCTAGTGGGTAAGTGTCTAAGGTGGGACTTGAACTCAGGTCTTCCTGTCCTCCATAAACAACAAAACAAACGAACACATTGTAGAGTGAAATCCCAAGGTAGGCCTTAAGTTCCAAACTACTTTCATATAGTGTCAGATACTTAAGGGCAGCTAGGTGGTGAAGTGGTCTGAAGTCAGGAAGGCCTGAGTTCAAATTCTGCCTCAGACACTAATTAGCTGTGTGACCCGGGCAAGTCACTTCACTCTGTTTCCTCATCTCTAAAACGAGCTAGAGAAGGAAATGGCAAAGTATCCCAGTATCTCTGCCAAGAAAACCTCAAATGGGCTTGTGAAGGGTCAGACACAATGGGAAAATGACTGGACGAGAATAAATGGAAAGATATTTAAGCTTTATCTGTATAATAGTAATAATCATAATAAAACAGCAAATAAAATGAAGAAATAAAAAATAAAATGAAAACAAAATACACTATTATCTAATATATGATGATAAAAAAGTAAAAGAAAAGCTCAGTGGTTTCTTTGGGCTCTTTTCTGGTCAGAGACTTAGACAGTCTTGTGCTGTGTTTTGTATGGCTGTGCCCGCCGCCGTGCTGTCTGCCCAGTTTGGCTTTCTTCCAGGATATCTCCGCTTCAGTAGACAGAAGCTACTTTGGGGTGAGAGATGTCTTATTCTTTGTCTCAGTTTTCCTGCTGTAAGCCCATACCCGGGGTTTAAGGAACACATGCAGAACCGTGTACACATCTCTGTGTTTCCTTAGACCCTGCATATTTGTCCTTTTCATGGGATGATTAATATCCCATTGCTCTAGTATGCTGCAGATTTCATTCATCCAGCCCTCATCCTTGTGTTTTGTCCATTACAAGTAAAGCAGAGAATTAATTTTCATATATATGGAACCTTTTTTTCCCCTTTGAATAGTGTCTGTAGGAAAGAGTGGCAACATTGGGATCAACATTGGGTCACAGTTCCACCAACAATGTAGTAGCGTTTCAGTTTCTTCCTGGTCTTGCGTATATAGAATTTTGTAATTTTTGACCATCTTTGTGAGATCATCTTCGTTGCTTCAGTGTATCCATTCCCTCGGATTTAGGGTTGCAGTAAGGGTCAGTGGGTCATCCCTCTGCTGGTTGGGACTGACCCACACGTCCTCCTTCTGTAGGATTCTCGTCCACTGTTTGACCTAACACAAATCCTCCATGCGAGATTGACCCAACATTCTGGAGAACTGCCAGTGGTTCTCTTCATATTCTGTGAGGACCAGGATAGCCTTTGGCCTGTCCATCTCTCAGGCCACTACATGACTGTCCTGCCTCCTTTCCTAACCATATTTTCTGAATGATGTTCCTTATATACAAATTATGACTTTGCACATACAAAATGACACCCTATGGCACTCTTGCTTTGGTTGAGTCAGCAATGGGGAGCCCTGGAAGGAGTGTTGGAGATTAGCCTGATCCTTGGGTCTAGGAGTGTCTTGGAGGGAAGAGAGAGTAGGGGCAGGCAACCAGCTAAACTCTTTGTGCCTTCTGGACCACAGAGAACGAAGGCCTGAACATACATGGATGTACCAGTGGAGAGAGGGCTTGGATGAAGAGACAGTCTGACTTTGGAGGGCAGTGAGTCTCCTTGGTGCCTGAAATAATGTCTTCTGGATAACGTTCACAATGTGTGTGTGCACCCATGGTGTAGTGGAAGCAATGCTGCCTTTGGAGTCAAAGGCCCTGGTGTGGAACACGTGCTGGGCAGCTCATTTCATTGTCCTGGGCCTTGTCATCATGTCACCTTGAGTGTCAGTCCACCTTGAAATATGGCGCTCATTGTAAAGGAAGTTTTTCCTGACATTTAATAGAGATCTGCCTCTTCTCGCTTCTGCCCACCACTCCTGGTTCTGCCCTTTGGGGGCCGATGTCTTAACAAGGACATGGCTTGGATGTATGAAAACCTCATCACGTATGTCTCACCCTGCCCCACTTTTCTTCTCTAGGCAAAGTAAAATCCATTTGTTCAGTCATTTCAGTCTTCATGACCCTATTTGGATTTTTTTTTTTTTTTGCAAAGATACTGGAGTGGGTTTTGGGGCCATTTTCTTCTCCAGCTCATTTTACAGATGATGAAACTGAGGCAAACTGGGTGAAATGACTTGCCCAGGGTCACACAGCTAGTAAGTGTCTGAGGCCACATTTGAATTCATGAAGATGAATTCTGTCCATTCTATCCACTGTACCAACTAGCTACTATTGTTTCTTTTCAATACATTTTCATTGATGTTTTTTATTTCTTACATCACTATAATATCCAGTATATCTCTCCCCCTCCTCCTCCCTATTTCCATCCCATATAACAAATAGTATTGTGTTGTTGTTTTTTTAGAGAGAGAAAGAACAGCACAACAGATTGATATATGTGTGACCCCTGTGGGCCTCCCACCTCCACCGAGGGATAAGGTGGGGGCGTCTGTGTGCCTCTTTATTCTTATCCCTCTTGCTTTTAAAATAATTAAATTACTTTTGACTTTTTGGTGTCTATCTCCTTCCATCTCCATTGTCATAGTTACTGTATGATGTTTTCTCCTCTCAGCTCACCTCACTCTGCATCAGTTTATGGAGATCTTCTTAGGCTTCTCTCTTCATCACACATATCATTTCTTATAACCAGTACAATATTTCAGTTCATGCATGAGCTATGGTTTGTTTCTGGAGAAGGAAATGGTGAACCACTTCAGTATCTTTGCCAAGAAAACTCATGGACAAATCCATGGGCTCATATAGAGTCAGACATGATTGAAAGACTGAACAACAGCAAACCACAATTTCTGTTTGTTTTTTTTAAATTTTATTTTAGACTCAGATGCCAGAACACAAATACACGATAGAGAAAAGAAGCAGACAGATATTATAAACTTAAATATTAGAGCTTAAATACAGAGTTAGAAGGAAAAAAAAATGTTGTGTCCATAGCAGAACATGAGAGGATTCAGAATGTGATAAATTTTCGTTTCAAGAAAGCCTGTATAATAAATAATACTCATGTTGAGAATTGCCCATCTTGGTTTTGCTTCCTTGTGAGTTTTCTTTTGTTCTTTGCTGTGCACTTTTTTACTTTGTTCTTTTTCCCCTCCCTCCACCCCAGACACCAAACTACATTTGTTTGTCAATTTTTTTTTTAAAGCCACACTGATTCAAAGATAAGGGCTGACTGACTCTAGTCCTACTTACAGAACTGTTGTCACCTTGAGGGAGGCATTTCAGAGAGGGTGTGGAGAGAATTCTGGGCCTGTAGTTCAAGTCCAGCCTCAGACACTTCCTAGCTGTGGGACCTAGCTAGGTAAGCCATTAACCTCCATCACCAACTATAAAATGGGCATCAAAACATCACCTCCCTCAAACTACATTTCTAAGCTGATAAACTTCTCCTTTGTTTCCAATTCTTAGCTATCCCAAAAAATACTTCTATAAATATTTTGCTATTATATGGGGACTTTTCCTTATCAATAGCTTCCTTGGGGTGTAAGCCCAGCAGGGAGTTTCTGGTCCTAAGGACGTGGATGTTTTAATCACATTATTTGCATAATTCCAAATTGCTTTTCAAAAGCTTCATTTCACAGCTTCACCAACCATGTATTTGTTTATCGTGTGTTTTTCAATGTGTTTATCATTCTGCACCCTCTCCAATACTGACTGTTGCTGTTTTTTGTCATTTTTGCCAGTTTACAGAATGTGAAGTGCAGCCTCAGGGTTGTTTGGATTTGAGTTTCTGTTATGAGGTCCAAGGCAGTGTGGTCACATGGCCTCAGAGGTCTGGCTCAGACAGGCGCGGGGGTCTGATGCCATTTCTCCTTGTGGCTCTTGATTTCCACCATGTTATCTCATCCTCCGGACGGTGACATCCTTGAGGTCTGAGACACCAGCAGTTGAGGATGGAGGTGACCGGGCTTTCCATGGGGGGTGTTGGGGAATCACCCTGTTGTGTTGGTGTAGTCCAGACAGTAACGTCCACCTCGTTGTGGTATCCTGGGGGCCTGGAGGGTGAGCCTCTAAAGGCTGAAGAAGGAGAGCAGCTGGGAAGCTGGACCAGTGGTCATTGAGCAGGGGTCGGTAGGAAAGCGTCCTGTCCCCCAGCGGAGGAAACCAAAGGTGCCACTTCCGAGTGACTTCCCAGGGTCAGGCAAGCAACTAATCATTTACTGATGGGAATGAATGACCCTAAGATGGGGTGGAAGATTTACAGATAAACTAATGGCTAAGGGAAAGAAGGAAACAGGCATTTATCATATGCCTACTGTGTGCTGGGCACTGTGCTAAACCCTTTACAAACAAATCTCATCTGATCCTCACAGCAGGTAGGTGATGTTTTGGTGCCCGTTTTATAGTTGGTGAAAACTGAGGCAGATGGAGGTTAGTGGCTTACCTAGCTAGGTCCCATAGCTAGGAAGTGTCTGAGGCTGGATTTGAACTCCAGGCCCAGGGCTCTCTCCACACCATCTCAGAAATGTCTCCCTCAAGGTGACAACAGTTCTGTAAGTGGGACTGTAGTCAGTCAGCCCTTTCCCTTGAATCAGTGTGGCTTTTAAAAAAAACTTGACACTTGAAAAGAATTTTAGTGGTTGGTAGATGAGTCACCTGAAGGCATGACTCAAAGGAAGCCATTTACCCATCATGACCCTTTGCCCCTTAAAGGGAAGTGTGACCAAGTGCTTGCAATTCCATCCGCCCTTGTCATCCCACATCCCCTTTCTCCTTTCCTGCTTTCTCTGTTCTTGACAATGTTGCCTTGTGCTGCTTTCTCTGGGGACCTTTCAGATGGTTTCTTCTAGATTGTGTTTATGTAACTGCCAGATACATTAGGGTGGGGTTTAAAAAAAATACCTTTAAACATTTTGTTTTCAGTGAACAAACATTTATTTTCTGCCTTTCCAAGTGTGACCTCCACCTCCACACTCTTCCTCTTACATTAAGGGTTAAAAGCAGAGCCTTCCTGTTAAGAATGGACTAAAAGTCTAGGGCCCTTTGAGTAGGCATGGCGAGGTGGGGCAGGTCTCTGAGTCTGGTGGCTCAACTCAGTGATGATAAGAAGACAGAAAGGAAAAATCCCTGCCTTCTAGGAGCTTATATTCTACTCCATTAATGAGAGATCTCTTTTTGCTTGATACCCTTTATCATTACCAGTCAATCAACAAACATTTATTAACCCCCTCCCTGGCTGGGTGTTGGGGTTACGTGGACAAAAATGAGGCAGCCCACTCCCATACATTCTCATGGAGCAGGCAGATGCACACATATATAGGTCGATAATAGTGATGAGATTGGAATTATATACAGTGTAACCTGAGGAGGGGAAGGGACAGGGACAGGCCTCCTGCTGAAGGGGATGCTTGAGCTGAGCCTTGAAGGCATCCAAGCCTTCCCAGAGTTGAGATGCAGCGAGAGGATGTGGAAGGTGTGTCCTGCTAGTGAGCTCTCAGAAGGGGAAGGAAGCTGGCGTTCGGAGTTGGGCATTGCGGTAAAATCTCATCTTTTCACTTGCACTCGTGCTTGCGCCCCTTTCCCAAACTCTCTGAACTATGAACCAGCAGTAACCATGCTGAAGTTATGCCACCTCAGACAGTGCTACCATCAGTATTTTGGTGTATAGAGGACCTCTCTTTCTCTTGGGTTTCTTTGAGGAATTTGCCTGCCAGTGGCATCTCTGGGTCAGAGAGTATGGATGTCACTTCCTTTGTATGATTCGGAGCTGCAAATGCTGCCCCTCCAACAAAGCATTCACATGCCTGGCTGTCCACAACCCGACATCTTCCCCATCTTTTGTCGTCTTTCATGATTTGCTACCAACCTCTCATTTTACAGATAAGGAACCTGAGTCTGGGAGCACTTCACTGATTTGCCCAATATCCCAGAGGTATATTACAGCTAGATTTGAATCCAGGTCATCTGACTTCAAATCCTTTGCTCCTAACAATTCTGCCTCCTCTCTTGGGTGATTGTGTTATTGATATATTAAGTGACATGGTTGTTCAATTACTTAATCTGTTTATTTATCTCAGGCAATTGGGGTTAAGTGACTTGCCCAGGGTCACACATGTAGTAAGTGTCTGAGGCTGGATTTGAACTCAGGTCCTCCTGAGTTCAGGACTGGTGTTCTATCCACGGCAGCACTTATTATCTTATATAGTACTCATGATAGTAGTTGACATTCAGACCCTTTTGCAAAGTGCTTATGTTCTCATTTGGGTAGGTCTCATATTCATTCTCTGCATCAGATATTACAGTATTATCCCCATTTTACAGAGGAGAAAACTGACATGCCAGCTGAGGCTTGACCAGCATCCCCCAGCTAGGAAGCATGAGGCAGCATTTGAACTGGGGTCTCCCTGACTCCAGATCCATCCATCTCTCCAGTTTTTCCCCCATGCTGCTGCTGTCCTAGTGAGTTTTAGTGTTAAGCTCTCTTTGGTTCCAGCTGTGGTGGTCATTGCGAAGAAGAAGGCAGCTTTAAAAACAATCACAATAAACAAGCCGTCTGTTGTAGGAGCCTCTCAGTGTGCCTGGAAAAGGGGGAGAGAGTGTCACTCTGTCAGAGTGAGCTGACTGTCTCCTCTGGGAGGTTTGGTTTTAGGGTTAGTAGCTTTCTGAAAGTCTGGTGGTCATTTGAAGCAGAGCATGGCATCAGGGCTAGAGGGGCAGCCTTAGAGTCTGAAGACCTTGGTTCAGATCCTGTCTCTGATCCTCACCAGTTACATGACCCTGTACAAGTCACTTTTCCCTTCTCTAGGACTAGCACTGCTAGAAGAGTTGTCTATATCCATGGAGAGAGTTTCCATGCTGAGAGCTCTTAATTCTGAAGACATCCCAGGTTTGGACCAACAGCCCAAAGCCAAGCCTTTTCTTTCTCATTTTTCCATGAGATTTAGGAAGAAGGGCAGCTATTTGGTGGGGTGTGTAGAGCTCCAGGCCTGCAGTCAGGAAGACTCATCTTTGTAAGCTCAGCTCTGGCTTCAGACCCTTGCTAGCTGTGTGACCCTGAGTAAGGCACTTAACCTTCTGGGCCTCAGCTTCCTCCGCTGCAGAATGAAAGGGTTGGACTAGATGACCCTTTATATCTATGAGCCTAACCTTCCTGAGTCCCAGTTTCCTTATCTGAAAAATGGGTATAATAGACCCTTTCTTACAAGATTGATGTGAGGCTCAAAGGGTTTAGCAGATGTCACGTGTTTGGCAAACCTTAATCACGGTGTGAATAACTGTCAGACGTTATTGTCACTGACTGTGTTTCTGTGGGCATGTCTCTGAGCCTCGGTTTCCTGCTTTGCAAAATGAAGGCAATAACACCTCTAATGGGACCCTGCAGGTCAAGTGTTTTGCATCTCCTAAATGATTGTAAAAATGTGCACTCAGACAGCTGTTGTCACTATCTTTAGGTTGATACTAATTTAATTCAGTCAAGCAGACAGCATTTATTAAGCTCCTACTATGTTCCAGGCACTCTGCTAGACTCTGGAGTGCCAAGGACAGCCCTTGCCCTGAAGGATCCTTCATTTGGTCTCTCCTCCATTTTTGTCCAGATTGGCAGCACTTTCCGTGTTTTGTTCTGCACTGGGAAGCCTTGGATAGCCCGCGGTCACCTCCAGGAATCGGTGACGCCTTGGTTGGAGTGAACAAGAGAAAACCGAGGTAAGACCAGAGTCCAGGCAAGAGCTGGGCACAACATAGGTGCCCCCTGGGGCATGGCAAACCCAACTGGGGTCCATGAGTGTGATGGAAGACTGTTTGTAAGAAAGTATGACTGGAGAATTCAGAGAAGCTGAAAAGACTTCACCAAACTGATGCAGAGTAAATGGAAGCTGACCCAGGGAAACAGTGTAACAATGTAAACAGCACCAGCGAATGAAACTGAATGCTTTGGGATCTCTGAAGTCTGAACTTGGGTGCTGGATAAGAGTCCAGAGAGTTAATCTCCCTCCTTTCTTTGCACAAGGGTGGGGTGGGGTACGAGAGGACATTGTGGGTGGGGAGTTTTGCATTAAGCCAGCGGCACTGGGTAGGGGAGCAGATGGGAATACGGAGTTAAGAAGATGGTAGAATTAGACCTGGAAGTGCTGTTAGAGGTCATCATGTCCAGCCCCCTGCTTCTGCTAATGAGGAGACTGAGGTGGACTCCCCAGGGTTACAAGTTGGTAATTTTCTGAGGCAGGATTTGAATTCAGATCCTCTAGCACCATCTATGACCATCTAGTCTAATTTTATAGGTGTGGAAATCACTGAGTCCATCAGTGAACACTTATAAAGCATTTGCCATGGGCCAGGCACTGTGCTATGCCCTGGAAACCCAGAGAGGTCAAGCTATGTCTCAGAATCACACAGGTAGTGAGAAAGCCCCGTGTTCTCCTAGTCCAAGGCCAGTGCTTTTCCTGATGTGCCATAATACCTTTGATAGTTATGCTAATTAGTAAATTTAATAAAAAATATAAACGAGGAAATAGATAACAAAAATTTGAGTAAAAGAAAGAAATCCATACAATATAATCACTCCTGTTCGAGAAACTGGTGCTCCTAACCTGCCTTCCCCCCAGCCCCATTTCAGTGCTTGCTGCTTTCCTGCCTGGACCTTGGGGTGGGGGGTGAGGGGCTGATCCTCTTCCTTCCTCTGTGATGTACCTTCTAAGTGACAAACCATTTCCTTGAGTTGGCCAAATCTGAGTCTGTTTGATTTTCTTTCGCCCTTTGCGTGATCTGCTGATGTTTCTTGCTGCTAAGTGCCAGAGGAAGTCAGGGTGGGGATTGTGTGTTCGAGTGAGGGCAGCTCCCAAGGATGAGGCCAGACATAGGCAGGCCTTGGCTTGGAAGATTTGCTTTCCCAGGAGCTTTAAAAACTGTCCTTTCTCCTGACAGCAGATTCGTGCCTACTTCAAAGTGATCCTCCTGTTCCCTTTCACAAGACTCTCAGTCTCTTTTGTTGGGGAGTCGGGGGGAGCGTTTGAACTTAGCCCTCACATCACCACTCACAGAACCCTTTGTCTTATCATGGGACCTGGAAGAAGTGGCTCTGCAAACTTGTCTTTCCCCTCTCCCCAGCACTGCCCCCCAAAAGCTGGAAGCCATGTTGGCTCTTCTCCCCCTAGGTCACTTCTCTTGAGAAGATATTGGAGCAGTGACATGGCCTTACCTACTAGAACCAGAATTTGGGTTTTTTGTGTGTCTAGACTTGTGACTTTGCTGATGTAGAAAATACCTTCCATTCATTTGCATTGGCAACTATTCTGGGATACTGAGAGATGAATCAGCTTGCCCAGGGTTACCCAGCTGGTATGTACCAGAGGCAAAACTCAAAACACAGGCTTTTCTGACTTTGGGATTGTGTCCTGTCCCCTTGATATCCAGCATCTCAGACCCATATATACCTATTAAGTCTGGAACAATATCCTCAGCTCAGTGAATTAAAAGCAGGAAAGTGAGCAGATCAGACTCATTTGTACTACAGTGTGAAGTACTGACAGTCTGGTCTGGGATATTTGTATTTTAAAGCAGGGACTGGTTAAAGCTTAGGAGTGAATCTTTGAATGGTAGGATTTCAGCTGAGGTGAGACAAGATGGGGAAGATGCCACACTAAGTGAGGATAGAGAAGTTATTTAGTGGGGAGGCAGCCCCCCCTATTCCTTAACTTAGCATGGTTTCTTGCTTTTACATACCCTCAAGATGGTCCCTCCTCTCTACCTTGGATCTGTAAGCTTTCGATAAATTCTGTGCAGGTTTGGCATTTTGTCTACATCTTGGCTGGACCTAGGCTAGCTCCTGAGAGCTTAATTGAGCCTCTTTCTTGAGTGCTGGACTAGCCAGCCCATGTCCTTGTGCAGGTACCTACCTCCCCTCCCCTCCTTTTTTAGCTCCCTTTTATGTGTGGTCTTTCCCTACTAGAATAAAAGTTCCCTGAGGGCAGGGACGGTTTTTACTTGTATTTGTTTTCTTTGTGGCAGCTAGGTGGCACAGGGGAGAAAGTGCTATTCCTGTAGTCAGGAAGACACAACTGAAAGTAACTGAACAACAGATATTCCCAGTGCTTTGTGGCCTGTAGTAATTGTACTGGCTGTCTATCTTTCTGTCTGTCTAACTGTCCACCCACTCATCTGTCCATTCATCCATTTGTTCTATATTCTACTGAGTCTCCATGTATATTTGCTGAAGTCAGTCATGGATAAGCTCAATGGAGTTTTTCTTTCCTCCTGTGTATGTTGAAGTTTCAGATAGCACAGGTGAGGTTACCAAGGCAGGAGATCGTCAATGTCATTCCCACCTGCATTACTCTTGGGCTCTTCCCTGCTGGGTTTCTTGGGCTATTTCCTCCCCTTAGACTGGAAATTAGTCTGATTGCTGGCTGATTTTCAAGCTTTTCCCATCCCAGAGTCCTGGCTCTTTGCCAGTCTCTAGTTTCCTTTGAATCCTTCACTTTTCTTGATGTCTTCATTCCTCCTTAGTATCTAGGTCAGGACGACCTCTTGTTATCATTTGTAGTTCAGGCTAGGATTGTCCTGTCAGTTAATTTCTCCTTTTTAGGAATTTTCTCCTCAAATGATAGAGCTATGAATCAACAAATAGAACAGATCATGGTTTTGGCTGACTTGGTATTGATTTCAGAGTTATTATTTCTTAAAGTCGTTTTCTGTTTTGTGAACCAAATGACTCCAGATGCCTTTAGCATCTGGATGGAGGGCATCCTTGTTCTTGGGAATCCTTGCCCCTCCTTGGTAGGGTAGTCTCCCCAAGTGCCTTTTTTTTTTTTTTGAGGTTAAGTAAAATACATTTTATTGTTTCTTTGAAGGTACTTCTCTAATACCCCAGAACTGTGATTTTAGGATGTACCATGTGACCACCCAATGTACTAAATCTGGCCTCTGTAATGATTAGAGGTTGGTCCTTGCTCTTCCCTCTGGGGTCCTTCAGAATAACTGGCATCTCTAGCCACATACCAGATACTTGAAAATCATTCTCACATCGCCTCAGTCTCCTTTTCTCCAGGTCAAACACCCACTGTTCCTTCTCCTGCCCTTGAATGACCCAGGGCTATTGGGAAGGGCTGGAGCCTTTGAAGAACCTAGTAAACAAAAGGGTGCTGATAGCCAGAGGCCAGAAGGACCTGTGTAGGCCTTTGGAACTTGTTTTCTGCTTGAAGCAATGTTAGAGAAGGTGGAAGGTTCCCTAGACAACCCACAAAAGCCTCTTTTAATTTAGGGTGGGGCAGGGTCTGCGTTCCAGGTCACCAGTTTCTTGCCAAGTATTTTTGTTACATTTTTCTCCGTAGCAGTTACATCTTCATCCCCAGACAGGGCTGCTGACCCTTGGGCTCCTCCCTTCAGACTGCCCCTGTTCCAAGGTCAGAGGGGAGGGAAGGAGGTCTGCTCAATAGATGCCCAGTGGAGCCAAACTCCTTCTAAAGGAGACTTTGGGGCCAACTTTTGTGACCTTGGTTTTAGCCTCACCTCAAGGTTGGGATTCTTCTCTAAAGCAACAGACCAACTTCTCCCCACTCCTTCCATCTTCCTTTTTTCTTGAAAGCTAAAATATTCTATTGCTGAAGTTTGAGACTGATTTGGATTGGAAGGAAATTTGTGAAGCCCTGTTTGGAGGCAGATGGGAAGTCTTGGGGCTTAGGTTCTGGTCCTAACTTTGCTGCTCTCTGTCTGTGTGGCTTGACTTGTGAAGTTCAGAGCGTGTTCCAGTTAGGACAAAAGACATGGGAAGAAGAATGGTAGAATTGGAAAATGGTGTGGTCCAGTGACTGGGTTGGGTCACAGGGCTCTAATCAAACTCACTTCAATTTAACAAGCATTTATTAAGCAATTTCTATGTGCTAAGTGTTAGAGACACACACACACACACACACACAAAAGTCCCTGCCCTCAAGGGAGCTTACATTCCACTGGGGATATATAGTCTAGAACAAAGAAGGAAAGATAGAGGGAGAGAGCCCAGCACCTGGAATCATAGCATACTTGGAAAGATTCTAAGAGGGCGAAGGTGAGGAGGGAGCACATACAGGCATGGGGTTCAGCCTTTGCAAAGGCGAGGAAGCAAGAGATTATATATTGAGTTAGAGTTGCAGTTTGGATAGAATATAAAGTGAGAGAAGGTAAATAATGTGAAAGGTCTAGAAAAGTAGGTGTAACTAGATTGAAGGCAGCTAGGTGGTGCTACCATGGATAGAACCCTGGACCCGGAATCAGGAAGACTCATCTTCATGAGTTCAAATCCAGCCTCAGACACTTCCTAGGCAGACCCTGGCAAAGTCACTTCACTGTGCTTGCCTCAGTTTCCCCATCTATAAAATGGGCAGGGGAAGGAAATGGCTAGCCACTCCAGCGTCTCTGGCAAGGACACCCCCAATGGGGTCACGGAGAGTTGGACACAGCTGAAATGATGGAACAATGAAAAGGGCTGGATTGTGGAGTGCTTAGAAGGAAACCAGGTGGACCCATGCTTCGTGTCAGTGATGCTTCCGTTAGCTTGGACCAATAGTTGGCTAAGATTGTGTTTTTAAATATCGCCAAATCTGTAGTTGACATTTAGTTGGTGTGTATTTTTATTTTATTTTATTTTTTTTGCTTTTAGGAGGACAGTTGGGGTTAAGTGACTTGCCCAAGGTCACACGGCTAGTTTTTGTGTTAAGTGTCTGAGGCTGGTGCATATTTTTATAAGATGAATTTGTAGGTTTTTTTTTTTCAAGGAACTTAAAAAACAAAAATTTAAAAACAGTGAATTCTGTCATTTTTACATAAATGGGTTTGTTCTTTTTTTTTTTAAACCTAGTTCAAAGCCACCTCAGAAATCCTTGATTTTTTTTTTTTCTCAAGACCTTAAGTTTCAGCATCAGGCGGATTTCTCAGAATAAACTCTCTAAAGAATCGGTGTCAAAGGACCCAGCTGAGAATAGTTGAAGTGGTTCAAAGCCTGAAGCAAGAAGGCTGGATTTAGGGCTCAGGGAGAGAGCCATCTTTGGTCTTCCAGCTTTGCTGACATTGTGTTGGGATGCCATGCTGCTGACTGGCAGACGCCTGAGGAAGGAGTCCCAGGGATCTGGGGGTGAGACCCTGTGGTGGGCACTGCATATTTAAGTGTAAAGAAGGAACATCTTCCCTCAGTGCTTCTGTTCTAATGTGAGGGACGTGGGGAAGGGGGCTCTGATATTGTCCAGAGAGGGACATTAACTTGACTAAGGTCATACAGGTTGAATGAGTATTTAAGCCTGGGTCTTCTGACTTCCATTATGTCTCCTGGCTGATTTGGGGTGTGTACTTGTTGCTTCTTTGATGGTGCAGAGACATCTCTTTTCAACCATCAGGGCCATTGCCTAGGATGGCAACTTGATTGTTTCTGGGGGGAGGAGAAGAGAGAGCCCAGACTAGGGGACCTAACCATGGCACAACAGAAAATGGCCAAGAGCTGAAGAGCTTAGTGCTACTTCTGAAAAGAAAGGTGCCCCGTTACGTGGAGGGCGGATCGGGAGTGACTGCAGAACTTTACTCCCTCTGTCCTTTGCTGACTGTGCTGGCCTGCTCTTTAAAACATCGTCTTTGAGTCTATGACTGACATTGATTTTCTTATTCCCCTTTGCCTTTTCTGCATCCAATGACTTTGCTTCATTTAGTCCAGGAATTGCCAGCCCTCCAAAAAGTGCTCATTGGAATGGGCACCTCCTGATGCCACCTCAGATGCCCTTAAAGGGCTTTGCCTGGCCTTGGCCCATCAAAGAGATCCTGCTCCTGGTCTTTGTGACTTGGGCCCAGAGGACTTGAGCTGAAGGGGTCCTGTGAGACTCCTCCAACACCCTCATTGAGCAGATGAGAGAGGTGAGGCCCAGGGGTAACAGACTGGTCCAAGGCCACACAGGGAGTAGGTAGCCAAGCTGGGATTTGAGCCCGGGCCCCACAGTCAGTGTGGTCTTGATGGACTCTGATCCTTCTCTTGCTTTTGCTCTGTGGGTTTGGGGATGATGCCTGTAGAGAGGATGGAAAGAGACCTTAGGCCTCAGCTCATCCTCAGCTTAGAGGCCACTGAGGCCAGTGCCCACTCTTCGCAGTCAGAAAGCATGTTAAGTACTGGACATGGTGATGCCCCAGGCACCGTGTGAAGTGCTGGGATACCATGAGAGGCTGAGATGCCAGCCCGGCTTCCTGCGCTCACACGCCTTCTAAACAAAGCCACAAGGCAGGAACTATTGACATACAGGAGCTAAACAGGGCTGAAGGGAGGTCCAACCAAAGCTGATGGGATTGGAGCTGAGTCTTAAGAAGGCCAGGGAAGCCAAGAGGCAGGTGTGTAGGGAGAGCATTTGAGGCTTGGGGGAGAACCGCTGGAAAGGTAGGCCCGTCAGCTCCCCATGTGGTGGCTAAGAGAGCAAGGCTGGAGTCAGGGAGACCTATGTTCACATCCAGCCTCAGACACTTAATAGCTGGGTGACCCTGGGCAAGTCATTTAACCTTGTTTGCCTCAGTTTCCTCATTTGTCAGGTGAGGATAATAGTAGCACCTGTCCCCCAGGGTGTAGCGGCAAGCACCCCAAGAGTCTTCAGAGTTTGCTGCCAACACAGGTTCTTAGATCTGCTTTGATAAAGGAAAGCAACTCAAAATGGGTTAACAAGCTTACTTTAATCAGTCAAACATGTATCGTTTACCTAGTTCAGGGGAAAGAGGTCAGCACCCCGAACTTGAGAATACACAGACAGAATTATCAAGTCAGAGAAACAGATCAAGTAGACAGATTTCCAAACTGTCCAACCATTACATCCATACCAAACAACATCTGGGTTTCAAAGCTGGGGGGCTCTGGACAACGGCTAGCCCAGAGTTTCATCAAATCACAGAACACTTCCCAAAGTGAGCCCCAAAACAAAGCTACCCATCAGGGCTTATATAGCCTTCTCCTGGCTCAGAGAATGTAACAACCTTATTGACTCACTGGCCAATCAAAAAGTATCTACTGAAAAACAAGCCTCCCACCCCAGGCTCCAGGTGCACTTTAGCCTAAGGGCAGGGAAGATCTTGAAAAATTTACATTCCCATTACACAGGGTTACATGAAGATCAAATGAGATATGTTAAAGTGCTTTAACACAGCACCTGGTGCATAGTTTGTGCTTTATAAATGGTAGCTATTATTATGTTGACTATAATAATAATTGTTATTTGTATTTAACCTCTATCAGCCTCAGTTTTCCTCATCTATAAAGTGGGGATAATAGCACCTACCCCCCAGGGTATTTGTAAAGTGATTAGCACATAGTAGGAGGTTAATGAATGTTTGTTCTCTTCCCTTTCCTTCCCCTCATGGTCTAGGAAATGCTCTAGGGTAGCTAGAGATCCATAGTCAGTCCACATCGGTAGAGGTAATTTTCACACTGGGAGTTCTTGTACATGATGAAATCAGGTCTAGACCAAAAGTGTTGTTCATTATTACAATTTACAGGTTGTACGGATGCATTTCAATGTTCTGGCCTTTTGGGGTCGGTATTTTTCTTGTCTATAAAATGTGCAGGAAGCATGAGCTCACGTACAAAGGAATGGCTCCTGTGGGCCTGTGGTGGCAGCATCCCCAGTGTCCTGAGTCGTCTCCAGGTTTTGAGCACTGTAGCAGCAAGCACCCCAGCATGCCCAGGATGGCTGCTAGCACAGGTTCTTAGATCTGCTTTTGTAAAGGAAAGCAACTCAAAAAAGGATTAACAATCTTAGTTTAATCAAACAAATATATATCATTTACCTAGTTCAGAGGAAAAAAGTCAGCACCCTGAACTTCAGAGAATACAAACAGAAGCCGCAACAGAAAATAACACAATTAAGCAGATGGGGCTTCCAGCTGTCTGACCATTACATCCATACCTAGTTAGTCACCAGAGAGAGAAACACTGACATCTGGGTTTTTCAAAGCTGGGGGGCTCAATGGCTGCTCAGAGTCTCATCTGGCCAAATCACACAACTCTTCCCAAAGTGAGCCCCAGAGCAAAACCTCACCTCAGGGTATATATAGCCTTCTCCAGGGTCAGAGAACATCACAGCCCTCATGACCCACTTGACTACAAAAGAACAAAAATTGTGCCTTCCTGAAAAACAAGCCTGCCACCATAGGCTCCAGGTAAGCACATGCAGCCTATTGGGGACAGAGCATGTTTCCAAATCAGGAAAGGTCCTCAAGTTCAATTTAGGCTTATTGAGGGGCAGGAAAGACCTTCAAATTTCTATTACTGTTACAGCCACCCACCCAGGCCTCCCTGCCCTTGGGGTTTCCAGACTCAGCCCCAGGGCCCACAGCACTGTCTGGGATGACTTTGCATGGCAGCCTGGGGTTGGTGGCTCGAACCATTCATGGACAGTACCTCAGAAGTCTGGAAAGGGATTCAGAATGTGCCTGCTTCTCCCTAAGCATCAGCCCATCCCAGATGTCCCCTTAGCCCCCAGGATTAAGTCTGCATTTTCTGGGTCACTGTCCCTCAGTGGCACTTTTCTCTTTTGGGGACCAGGAGTGGCCCCTCTGGGGGGCTGAGTTCTTTGCTGCTGCCGTACTCAGCATCTCTTGACACACATGGGGCATTGGGTCTTCTTGTCTGCCTGAGCCTCCCCTTTAGCCAGTCCTGAAGTCAAGAGGCAGCAGTAGCGCCAGATTCCAAGAGAGAGAAGTCCAAGACTTGACCAGAAAAGTTGGGTGAGACCAAGCTGAAAGGAGACTGATACCCTCTGGTAAAGGGCCTTGAATGCAAGGAAATTGACTCTTCAGGCAATAGGGAGCTGCTGAAGAGCTTTAATAGGGGCTCCCTTGTGATCCTATAATCAGCCAGTCCCACAAACATTGTCATCCACCTTTTCTGAGCCATGTAAACTCAAAGGCCAAAACGAAACTGGCCCTGCCCTGGACCCGCTGACATTCTACGGGGACAGAAGGATTATTCTTGCAGTGGTTGGTGGTGAGCTGGGGGTGAGGAGTAAAGAAAGGAAGGAGGAGCTTAGGAGGAAGGACCACGGGTCTGGAGCAGTGCCCAGCACATGCTGCGTCTTCCTTGGGAGCAGAAAATTCCCCGTCCTATTTACCATCGTTGACCTTCATGAGAATCAGTGCTCTCCCTCTTTTGGCTTCTCGGATTTAGGAGTCAGGGTCTCTCCCTGGCTCCTCCCCTGATCACCTGTTCTATTCTGCCCATGAAAACGTCTGCACTTCACCCTGCCATCCCCTCAAACTGGCCTTTCCGAGTTATCCTTCCTTTCATTGCCAAGCTCCTGGAAAGCGCCGTCTTCTGGCTGCCTCCCCCATCTCCACTTTTCTACCCTTATAGAGCTCATGATTCCAGCTGTCTGTGAGAACGACCTTCCCCAAGGTCATCAGCATCTCCTACCTGCTGACTCTCTAGGCTGCCTCCTCCTCCTCTCTGTAGCTTGGGACACTCCTGATCACATCCTTACCTGCATACCTACCTTTGGCTTCTGTGACACCTTCTCCTGCTTCTCCTCTTCCATGTATGATGGCCCTTTTTCCATTTCCTCTGCTGGTTCTCTAAACCCTAAGCACTGGCCTGTCTCCAGGGTTAGCTTGGGGTTCTCTGTCTCTGTCTCTCTCTGTCTTTCCTCTCTCTCTTTCAGTCTCTCTGTCTCTCCATCTCTGTTTCTGTCTGTCTCTCTTCTCCCTCTCCTTTCTCTCCTCTCTGTCTCTGTCTCTCTCCATCTCTCTCTGTCTCTTTCTCTTTCTCTCTCTGTCTCCCTCTCACCCCTCCCTGTCTCCTTCCACTCCCATCTTTCTTACTTTTTCCTCTCTCAGATTCTCTGGCCTTTGCCCTCGGCCTGCCCACCTTCCCACCTTTGGGAATCCCATTGGTTAGACTTCTTTGCAGTTGGAGAAGAGAGGACTGGGTTGGGGGGAGCAGAGGAGAGACTGAGGTCTCCAGGTGCTTTGGAGTCTGAGGGGTGGAGCCAGGAGGAATGCCTACCACCTTCTCCCTTGTTGGGTGGATGATAGAGGGCCACCTGGGGCAGGTCTGGGCAGGGTGGAAGGCCTCAGAGATCCCTGCTGATCTGAGATGCTTTGCCCTTCCAGCCCTGACCTCTTTCTTGATGCCATCTCAGTTCTGGGGTGACAGGTCTCTTCTCCTTCCTTCTCACTTAACTCTCATAAAGCATTCCTCTCCTGTTCCCCATCTCCCTTTGCCTTGATTCACTTCTATCTTTCTGGATTTCTTTGTTTTTAAAATCAAATTAAAAAAAAAAACCACATATTTGTGGCCATTTTTTACTTGACAGGTCCACTGGATTTCCCCTTGTATCACTGCTCCCCCCAAAGCTGTTCCTTATAACTTTCTAATTCGTTTTTGTTTGAAACGAAAAATTCAGCAAAAGTGATTCGTATCAAAGGCATCTGCCCTCCTACTCACTGCGGCCAGTTGCAGGCCCTGGCAGAGGAGTGTTTGGGGTGGGGGGAGTTCTCACATCTCTTTTTGGGGAGAAGGCCCTATTTTTGATGATTTTAAGAAACATTTTTTAGTAGGGCGTCTTGTTTCTGGTTAGCAATCTTGTCTAGGAGAAGAGTGGAGGCTGGTGGAGATGTTTGTGTGTTATTATATTATAGCTGTAACCACAGCTAATAAAATGATTATCAGAAGATAATCATCAGCAGAGAGCTGGTGAGTTATCTCCGGCCTTCTGTCTGGGCAGCCCCATTGACACAGGCCTAGCCCAGCAGGTGGTCGCCTGTTTGTGGTCTGGAGTCTGAGTAAAGAGAAGGGCATTTTGGGAATGGCTAGATAAGGTTATCAGATTCTTTTGTTTTGTGGGCACAGATAACTTTCTTTTTATTGGGTTTAGAACTTTGGAATGTGGAAGTGTGCTGCTGGGGAGGAAGGAGGCCAGTGGGATTGGGCGGAGCCTTTCTGTGGGCCAGAGGAGGAGGCAAGTTTCTTTGAGAAATCAGCACGTTGCTCCAAGCTCCCTCCTGGGTGCCCAGTGTTCTAGCTCAGGGTGAGACCGATCTTTGAGGTGAGGGTGGTGTGGGAGCCGAGGGTCCCTTTTTATCTGAATTTGAACTTTGTGACAGTGAATTGCCTTCATCATAGTGAGATTTGGGGCATTAATTCCAATTTGGATTGACTTCCAGAGGAGCTCTTTGTCAAGGGTGAGAAATAATTCATCTTGGGTGAATGGGAAAGAATTCCCCTGGTGTTTGTCTAATTGGGTGGGCCAGTGGCGGCTGGATTAGTTCCTGGATCTGTAAGCTTCCTGAAGGGGATTTTAGACCCTAATAACCCTGAAAGGGGGAGGGAGCAGGGAGGAGTGTGATTCAGAGCTGGAAGAGATGAAGCTGTGGCCTGGGGAGGGGCCTGGGCCTGCGGGGGACCTGGGTGGGCTCTGGCCTAGGTCCCAAGGGCCCGTTCCAGCTCCCCGGCTTTTCTCTGTGGCCTCTGTCTTGTACTGGCTTGTGCAGTCGCTCCCATGTGGTCTGGCCCCTTTGACTGTGAGTACCAGGAAGGCAGGGGTGGGCTTTCAGTGCTTGTGTCTAGCACACAGTAGGTGCTTAATAAATCCCCATTGGCTTGACTGAAGTCTTAGACTCTTTCTGGCTAATCTTCTCAAACATGACTGCTGTGTTTGGCATTTGAAGCCCTTCAGAACCTGCTCCAGCACACCTTCTTAGTCTCATTCCAGAAGGAAAGGGGGAAAGGAATAAGCATTTATTGAGCACCTTTTTACACCCATTATCTCATTTGATCCTCACAGCAGCCCTGGGGGTAGGTGCTATTATGACCCTCATTTTACAGTTGGGAAAACTGAGGCAAACAGTGGTCCAGTGACTTGCTCAGGGTCACACAGCCAGTAAGTGTCACAGGCTAGATTTGAACTCAGGTCTTTCACTGTCCCACCAGTTATAACTCTACAGACTGAACAGCCAACTTGCTGTTCCTTGTTTTTGATACTCAGTTTCCCCAGGCTGTCCTCCATGCCAGCCCTGTGCTTCTCCCTTTTGTCTCCCAGAATGCTTGGTTTCCCTCAGGTTTCTGTTCAGTGACGTGATTACTATTCTTTCCCCTCCCTCTCCTCCTCCCCCCACGTTGCCTCCATAGTAATGCAGGGGCCGAGTGGTCAGACTTAACTGTGTGAACCCCCAGCTTTTATCAACCTCAGTTTCCCCACCTGTTAGATGGGGTCGTAACAGCACCTTCCTCTCCAGGACGTCAGGAGGATGAAATGACTTGTGTATATAAAGGGCATCGTAAACCTTAACGAGTTATACCCACGCCAACAATCGTTAGCTCTTTTATTTGTGTGCAAACACCTTTCAGTGATCACAGAGACTCTCTGCAGGCAGGGACTGTTTTTCTTCATTCTCTGTCTTGCACAGAGCCTGGCATGCCCCCTTTCTGAGCCAGCTGCCAGCTCTCTGGCTGTGAACTCTCCCAACCTGCCGGAATGACTCACGGGACCATTTAACACATTTCTGTTTATTGTATCGTTAATAATTATCATATTATCACTAAATGGTTGGTTGGATGGATCAATGAAAAACAATGCTAGCTGTCCTTTTAAGAGGCTTAGGCAGTGTTCTCCAGATATTTTCTCCTGACCCTCACACTAGCCCTTTGTGGTGGACTCATCCCCACTTCACAGGTGGGCAGACTGAGTCAGAGAGCTGTGACGGGCTTTGCCTCTTATTACACAGCTGTGTTCGAGGCAGGATTCCCACCCCGTTAATGACAGCACAATCATATACCTTCTATCTTTGCCTCCTAGTTTCCTTAAAATGGAAATTCCATGTTTGTAGGATGCAAATTATTTGGTGTTTATTTATGGGATTTTTCTTTTTGTTTTTGGTCTTTCTTTGTAACCCGGGCACTTAGCCTGGTCCATTGGACCTAGAAAGCGCTTAATGAATGTTTGTCTTGGGTTCCTGCAGGACCTTTGAAAAGATTCCCCTTTGGGTTCCTCATCATGGGGGCCTTGAGAGGGCTGTACACAGCCTCCTTTCCCCACTTACACGACCACCATCGTCCTGGTTCAGGCTCTCCTCATGCCTTGACTGGGCCCAAGAGTCTCCTGATTAATCTGTCTGAATCGAGTCTTCTCCTGTCCAGTCCGAGCTCCATACAGTGGCTAAAACCTTCTGTATTATTTGTGTGCAAACTGTTTTCCAGTTATAATGAAAGGGACTGTTTTTATTGGGGAAATGACAGAAGAAACGTCCCATCCCAAAGGCCTGCCTCGGATCTCCGTGGAGTTCTCAGACTGCCACGGGAGGAGACCCCTTCATTTTAAGCAAAGCTTTAGCAGAGTCCTGGTAGCAAAATCCTCTAAAATCGTTCTTTTGAATGCCTGTTAACAAACTTCATGAGACTGACATAGGATAAATGAGCAAGCAAGCTCGGGGGGCTTCTGGGTTCCTTGCGGCATAATTTGAGAAACGCCGGCTCTGGGAATAATCCCAGGATCATAAATTTAGAGAGTAAGATCTATGGAAAGCATAGTCCAACCCTCCCATTTTACAAGTGATGAAACTGAGGCCTGGAGAATAAAGACAGAATCCAACCTCTTGGGGCTGTGGCTTCTGCAGTTCTTTCCCAGTGCATGAGCTCCCTCTTTGCTGTCTGTCTCTCTTCCCCGACTCCTCGGGGTAGAGTGTGCCCCTGCTAGCCAAGCACGGTCATCTCAGTTTTCTCCCTTCTTAGAAAAGCATGGCTGCTGGTTGTTGATTGTGCCTCTGATATCTGTCCAAGCTCTGCCCACCCGAAGGACCTGGAGGTGACTTGCCATCTCTCCTTGTGCTTTTCCTTATCAAAAAAGGTGGTAGACAGGGCATCATTCCATAAGGCCCACCCAGGGGAGAGAGGGAGGGCTTTGGAATCTATAGATCCAGGTTCAAATCTCAGCTCTGCCACTTAGAAGCAGCATGTGTGACTTTTGGCAAGAGAGTGGACTTCTCTGGGTCTCAGTTTCTTCATCCGTAAAAAGATGTGGTTGTATTAAATCAATGCTCCTCGAGGTATGGGTTTCAAGACCTTCTCATGGGTATCTGTGAAGTCAACTCTCTTTTTATAATCATATTAAGAAGTTTTAATTTCTAATGTAGTAAAATTCCCAAGAGTTGATTGTTAAAATTTTCATCATGAGCATTTGCACTTGGAAATCAGAAAATGCTACAAATAAGGGTTTCATTTATTATTTAGTTGATCACCTAGACTTAAATGATGGAGAAAATAATAATAATACTGGTGGAACTTAAGAGTATATTTAAATATCGTTCATTTTCTGGAGAGTTGATTGTTAAATATTTACCAAGATGCCCCTTGATATGACCCTTATAAACAAACAGCTTTTGATGTCTTCAGTAAATTTTTTTTGGAGGGCAATTAGGGTTAAGTGACTTGCCCAAAGTTACACGGCTAGGAAGTGTGTTAAGTGTCTGAGGTCCTCCTAACTCCAGGGCTGGTCCTCTATTCACTGTGCCACATAG
Organism: Petaurus breviceps papuanus; assembly: GCF_028583685.1. Lineage (NCBI taxonomy): Eukaryota > Metazoa > Chordata > Mammalia > Diprotodontia > Petauridae > Petaurus > Petaurus breviceps. The sequence goes on from NW_027186352.1 coordinate 13,795,462, forward strand.
CCACCCCAGTAATTTTTAAGATTATAAAGAATTCCTGAGACAAAGAGTTTTGAGAAGTCTGCTGCAGAGGACTTCCGAGGTGCTTTTCTGCTCCAGTTCTGGCCCTCATGTGTTCTGGCTGCCCATGACTATTACAATGGGCATCATTCCTGATGTTCCTCCTCCCCGGGTGTTTATGGGGCTCACAGGAGTGATTGTGTGTAAACTCCCAAGGGCTCTAGAAAGAAGTGTCTGCTCTTGTGGTTACTATCTTATCTTTATCTCTGTGGCTGGCCAGCCTGCACAGACGGGTGGCTGCTTGGATGGGTGGCCGCTCTGATGGCCATTGGGGCTTTTACTTCCTTGATGGGAGCAGCTCCTGGGGGAGGCAGCTTCCTGTGAGTCTTAGCGATGCCCAGAGGGCTGGCAGGACCTTGCCCAGGGTCACCCGGCCCTTGTGTGCCCAGGTCTTCCCTGTTCCTCTGTCTCTGTGGTGATGCAGCTGTGTTTTTCTTTTATATTTAGTGTTCTCGTTTCTTGGGGGGTCATCAATGTGGTGAGAAACATTTGGACATGTAGAGATTTGAGGGTGACAGATTTAGAGCTAGAAGGGCTGAGAGGCCATCTTGTCCAAGCCCCCATATTATTCCTGACAGACCAAAGGCCCAAAGGGTGTCCTGTAGGTAAGTGCTGGGGTGTGAGCCCAGTTTCTCTGACTTGGAGGAGGCAGACTGTTTCCTCTGCCCCACACTGCCTTTGTATGGGCCTTGCATTCCACAGTTCTGAGGCTGCATCCTGGCATCCCCTCTCAGGACAGAACGACCCCTCACATCCCCGGCCTCCCGGTCTCATAACTCTGACACAGACCTGGGGGACCTGAGATGCGATGACATTTTTACTGGGGGCTAGGTTTGAGAGGATCGGAACCTGGTGACCGCCTGAGCCAGGCTGGGGGGCCCCCACAGGGCTGGGGTGCCCTGTTCTCAGCAGCCCTGACATGCTGACACACTGCTTGGGAAGACTGAACAATGGGCCCATTGTGTGGAGGCTGGCCGCTGATGAAAGAGTCATATTTCTGGTTTGCTGTTCGAGCCCCAGGCAGCGGGTGGGTGGGGTATTTCCCCAACATTTTGCTATATTGTTTTCAGAAAACTTGAAGTTCCAGGGGTGGGAGGGAGCCTTTGCTAGGAAGGGCTCTTCCTGAGTATGGGCAAGGCCATGGAGGGCCGTAGTGGGGGGCGGGGCAGAGAATATTAGCCTGGGGTACAGGGGTCTAGGGGCAGAGAATATTAGCCTGGAGTGGGGAGTCTAGGCCTGGCCCCATCCTGCCCTCCCACTTCATTCTGTGTTTAAACACTCTGTAGTCCTGTCAAATGGGCCTTCTTGCTCCATCCCTTTGGCCTTGCCCAGGATGCCTCCCATACATCCAGGCGATGAGCTGGAACTTAAAATGGGCCTGGAATCACAAAGACCTGAGTTCAAATCCAGCCTCTTACTTTTTTACTAGTGGTTTGACTCTAGGTTCTGTCTGCCTTATTTTCCTCAATTGTAAAAGGGAGATCATGAGATCCCTTCCCTCCTGGGTTGTTGTGAGGCCCAAACGGGGACTGTTTGTGAAGGACTTAGCACCGCTGGCATATAGTCGATATTTAACTAATGCTTGGTGTCTCGACTAACCACCTTACCCTTCTTGAATGCAGTAAGTATGGTCTATACCTGTGTTTGATCCTCATTAGTGCTCACACCCTGGGGAGTTAACCCTTTAAGCTTTGAAACTTGATGGGTGGGTGAGTACAAACTCAGTGAGCCCACTTGGGGGGCCCAGACCAGCCCTTCCTTCTCATCTGGCTCCCATCTTTGGATTGTCTCTCCCTGGAGGGCAGGGCCTAGATCCTTTATTATTCGTGCCCCAAGGGCTTAATGGGGTGTTTGGCTCCTAGCAAGTGTTAATAACTGTTCCTCCCTTTCTTCCTTCCCCCCTCCTCCTTTCCTTCTTTCCCTCCCTCCTTTCCTCCGTCCTTGATTCCTTCCTCCTTCTTTTTCTTCTTTCCTTCCTTCCTCCCTTTCTCCCTCCCTCCTGGGGGGGGGGGTAAATGATTTGCCTGGTGACATAGTCTCAAGTGTCATAAGTGGGTTTGGAAAGGACATTTTGGAAGCCTTTGGAATAAGGGGATTCACAGAGGTGGGAGCCTGTTGTAGGCTGGCAGGAGACTGATTGCCACATGTGGGTAACATCCAGACAACCCCTTTGGCTGCAGGGCAGAGTGAGAGGAGGCGAGGAAAGGCATCATAGACCAGACAGGTATATGTATGTGGGATGTATGTGTGTGAATGGTTTGCGGTCTGCCTCCATTGTGATGGAAGTTGCTGGAAGGCTGAGGTTACTTTCCCCTTTGTCTCCATCTCCCCTGCCTAGCACCAGATCAGGCCCAAGTAAGGCTCCATAAATGCTTGTTGATGATGGATGGTTGGAGGAGGCACCTGCCAATGAAGCACCTGGCTTCTGGACTCTGTGTCTAATAACCAGCCTTGGAAAATGCCAGCAGCCATCCACATGTCTTGTTCTGGTCACTGTGTTCTGCTGGAATCATTCTTTGAATAAATAAATAGTTCATTTCCTCCCCTGCTCGGCAAGATTGTTGTTGGACTTTTTACTGTTGCAATATAAATAGCCCACTTCTGTTTATCTTTTAAAACTTTGATGTTGGGTGTAGCCCATTGCTTTTGTCATGAACAATGAAGACTGGCTTTCTTAAAGGTATTTTACATACATGTTCTCATTTGGACTTGGGAGGTAGGGTCTGGAGGCATTCTTATCCCCATTTTGTAGGTGAGAATAGTGAGGTGGGATGGGGCTGGGTGATGGACTCCAGAGATCAGTGTCTGTTGGTATAGAATCCAATTCCATGATTTCCCTGATGTGGGATGATCCATTTGGGACTATCTTCACTAGGGCAGATTATAGGGAGTCTAATCTGTAGTCATAGGGAGGTGCCTGAGGCTTAGAGACCTTGTGTGATTTGCCTGGGGGTCCCCCCTTCCCACCTAGCCAGTAAATGTCAGAGGAGGTTTTGAACCCAAGTCTTAGGTCTTCCCCACTGAACCTCTATCCATTTTATCATATTGCCTTCAGAAATAAACACAGAAATATTGTTATGTATCTTTATGACTCATGGGTGTGGAATCACAAAATTTGAGTTGGAATAACAATTATAATAATAACAGCTAACATTTCACTTAACAAATATCACTTTGCATCCTGGGAAAACAGTCCTGGAAAGTAGGTGGTTCTGTATTCCTCATTTTACAGATTTAGAAACTAAGGCAGAGACATGAAGTGAGTTGACTAGGCTCCTGCAGATAGTAACTACTTGAGGCTGGATTTGAACTCGGGTCTTCTTGAGTTCTCCCATGGCGCCCAAGCCATGCCTGAATCATGAGTGGCTGTCCAGGATCAGTGCTCCAAAGAAGGGGGTCCTCTATCATCTCTTTGTCCCCGGGGGTTCACCTGACATACCAGGGCATTCTTGGCTTTGTCGTGACTCTGGAGCTGGCCGTCTGGAGGTAGAGAGGGTGTTGGCCAGTGGTTTTCCTGAACTCTCATCATGGAACCAGCTTGGGCTCTTTTTGGCTCCTATATATTTATTTAGGTCTGTAATAAGAATGTAAATTTTAAAGATCTTCCCTGCCCCTAGGCTAATGTGCACCTGAAGCCTGGGGTGGGGGAGGCTTGTTTTTCAGTAGATACTTCTTGATTGGCCAATGAGTCAATAAGGTTGTTACATTCTCTGAGCCAGGAGAAGGCTATATAAGCCCTGATGTGTAGCTTTGTTTTTGGGACTCACTTTGAGAAGTGTTCTGTGATTTGATCTGAATTCTGGGAAGCCGTTGTTGAGAGTCCCCCGGCTTTGAAAAACCCGGGTATGGATGTAATGGTTGGACAGTTTGGAAATCTGTCTACTTGATCTGTTTCTGTCTTGATAATTATGCCTGTATACTTTGAGGTTCAGGGTGCTGACCTTTTCTCCTGAACAAGGTAAACGATATATGTCAGACTGATTAAAGTAAGCTTGTTAACCCATTTTGAGTTGCTTTCCTTTAACAAAGCAGATCCAAGAACCTGTGGGAGCAGGCACCCTGGGGACACTGGGGTGCTTGCTGCAACAACGTCCTTCCCCTTCCCTCCCCTTTCATAGGGCTCCCATCTGCCATTTTGGCCATTTTTTGTGTCTGTCCAAAGTCTGTAACAGTAGCTGACCGCTGCCTCGAGCTTATGAGACTTGTAAAACACTTTCCACACCTTATCTCTTTGGAGAGTCCAACAGCCCTGGGAAGGAGGTGCCATCACTGGTCTCATTTTACAGGTGGGGAGACGAGGCCAGACTCTGTTTCGGTGGCTTGCTTAGCTAGTAAGTGTCTGAGGCAGAATTCAAACTTGGATCTTCCATTCTCCAAGCAGAGCACACTACTCATGGGGCCACGCTGCCTGCAGATGCTTGTGAAAAAACATGCTACATATGGGTTAAGATAATGTAAGGAGAAGTTAATTGGTGGGGGGAGACCTGCACTATTGGAGGAGGGCAGGACTGCGGCGTGGGAAAGGCCCCCCTGAAGCAGGTGGGATGGAAGCTGAGTCTCCAAGGAGGCCAGGAGGGCATGGCAGGTGTAGGGCTGCTCACGGCCAGTGCAAAAGCAGAGCGGCTGGTTGTCTGCTCTGGGGCAGATGAGATGAGAGTGCAGCTCCAGAGCAGGAAGCCCTCTTCCATGTCTGGTCTCATCCCTAATTTTATAGAGTAGGAGACCAAGGCCTTGGCGGAGTGTCTCTCCCCCAGGTGATACTGAGACAGGATTTGAACCCAGACCCATTGGTTCTGGGCCTGGGCAGAATCCAGGGCTGCTCATGGGTGCTTCTGTCTGACAGGAGTGAAGCCCTCTCCTCACTGCCTTCTGAATACCCTCCTGCTGCCCCATCTGGGCACCCCTCTTTGCCAAGGTCCCAGATGGGGAAGTGTCTTTCTTTCCACCTAGTGTTGGGGCGGGGCCACTGTCGGGCCGTGTCTGTTGCTAGGTACTCTCCTCTGGGCCCTGAAGACCTGGGGCATCCCTTGAACATGGAGCGACCACAGTGATGGTTCCATTCCCTGTTTAGAGGTGAAAGTGAGCCTGGGACAGAGTCATCTGAGGAATTCAGGACCTACCTGGTCAGGACAAGTTCATGAAATCTGGGGACAGGAATTGTGGAAAGACCTGAATTCAAGTCCTGACTCTTCCTCCTGCGGGTGAGTCAATTATCTTTTCAATGTCCCGGGCCACCCTCTAGCTTTTCAATGTCCCGGGCCACTCTCTAGGACTCCGAGTTGCTCAGAATTACAGGCTGTCCTGGTGGAGGGAGTTTCTCATTGGTCGTTCACCAGGGAAATAGCAGGGCTGGTTCAAATTAAAGAAGGTGTTTGTGGAGGGTGCCTGCACACGCCTGTTGACGTGTCCTAGGGAGGTGCAGCACTCTGGATTTGGAGGTTGCAGTCACAAGACCATCTGTCATGCAATGCTTTTGATAAAGACTGGCATCATTTCTGGTGTGCTGTATCATTTGCCAAACTTTCCACACAAGTTCTGTTTGAATTTCCTGCTCTCCCACTGTGGAAGGTCCCCATGGGCTCAAATCTCTATTTGAGGCCACTTGCTTATGATCCCACAGCCTTTAACTGTGAGGTGTGGGATTTGAACCGATGCCAATTCTGTTACTGCATTTGTGACCTTGGTCAAAAATCTGATGTCAGGAAGTGCTTCCTCACCATGAGAGCGGTCCCAAAGTACAGTGCTGCCTCAGGACGGGTGGGGGGGGGGCCTGGCTCTTCCTCCTTGGGGGTCTTTCTTTAATCATGAATTGGTGTTGTACAAGTAAGTTAGAGATCGTCAAAGAAAAAGTCAGTTATCCCCAGAATGTTCTACTTAATATGGCAGGAAACTGGCCTGATGCTTTTTTAGAGCTTTGTTGTCATACACCAAAGTCCAATCCCAATATATCCTCCCTCAGACAAATGAAAACCAGTCAAACAAAAATGAGGATCCAAACAGGGTCGGCAACGTTCCATGCGGTGCCGGTGCCCAGTAGGCCCTTCCGAGACGCTGGCAGGTTGGCAGGCAGCCCTTCCTCCACCCAAGAGGTAACCGTGCTTCCCGGTCTCTTTGCGAGGGCCAAGGTTGGCCTTGGAGTTCTTGTGGCAATATTTTTGTTTATACCTCTGTAATTCATTATGAATCTTTTTCTCCTGGGTCTGCTTTCTTCATTCCTCATCTGCTTCTACTGGTCTTCTCTTTGAATTATCCCTTTAACAATGCAGTCTAGAATTCTGCCAGGATTTGAAGCCAAGATCATTGGCTTACAGTTGGCCAATTGTGTTCTCTTCCATTTTTGAACAGGTAGCTGCGCGTCCATCTCCAGTCTGAATAATACTGTTTATAAAGGCTATTCAGAAAAAAACAAAGGAGGGGCTGAAATAAAGAAGGATTTTGAGACTTAGAGCTTTAGATGAACTTAGCCACTCAATTCCTAGAATATTTCTGTTTTGACTTTAATTTCATTCCAAAGTAATAGGTTCACTTTAAAGAAAAGAAAAACTAGGAGATTTGGTCGTTGTTTGCGTTGATAAGATTAGAGAATCCCACAAAGACATCAGTGTCCAGAGTCTGTGGGTGGGGAGACTTTGGGTTGTTCCTCAGTGTTTGATTTCAAAATGCCTTTAATTAAAAGTATGAGGTTTGAGAATGATGGTATAATGGATAGAAAGGACAACTGGGTGATGCAGTGGACAGGCTCCTGGGCCTGGAGTCAGGAAACCTCATTTTCCTTAATTCAAATCTGGGTTCAGCCACTCACTAGGTGTGACCCTGGGCAAGTCACTTAACTCAGTTTCCTCATTTGTAAAATGAACCATAGAAGGAGATGGCAAACCAGTCCATTATCTTTGCTGAGAAAACCCCAAATGGGGTCACAAAGAGTCGGGTACAACTGAAGAAAAAACGACTGAATCACAACAGTAATGGATAGAAAGAAGGCAGAGGAAGTAGGAAACCGGGGTTCAGTGGCGGCCTCTGAGTGTGGGGCTCCAGAACAATCACTCCACCTTGGTGTTTTAAGCAGTTCTCCTCCTCTAAACTCTAAGTCCCCGCGGGGGTGTCTATCTGCACTGTAGAAGGAGTTTCCTCCTCTGGGAGTTCCCTGTACCAGCGACGTCCCAGATCTGCCCTGATCTTTACTGGCCAAGTTTTCTCCCCCTCTGTGTAATAGATAAGACATTGTGCATAAATAAAATTTTTGGGGGGGAAGATAAGAGTTGTACACATGGTGGGTGGGGGTGGGAGTAGGGAAGGGGTATGTGAAGTTCTAAAGTGAATATTCCCTTTATGTTTTTCTTGGGTTATTTAGCTGTTGGATATGCTGAGACCAGAGGCAGTGCACGAGCCTCGTGCTTTCTACCTCTTCCTCCATAGACCCGAGTTTTGGTCTAGGTAGGACCAGGGCTGGAGTCAGGGAGCCACTTTGAAGACCTGACAAAGAAGGGAGGAGCAGACTCCATGCCTGGGACCCTCAGTACATGGAACATCATCCTTTTTACTAATGGAATGTAGAGAACCAGATTTTAAAATTGAGAAAAAGCAGGGCGAGAGGAGGAGCAGGCTCAAAGGATTGGTGGGAAAGGAGATTTAGGTCTGGAATCTGAGGACAGAGGAGGAGGAAGGCCGGCTTATATTTCTGTAGTGGATCCCAGGGGCCGGCTGCCATGCTCCCAGCACCCTGGTGAGGTATTAACAGGAATGGTGGTATTGAGAGTGACAGCTCCTATTTCCATGGCCCTTGAAAGCTCACAGATTGTTCTGGACCGTCTTTCTCCCGTGTGAGCCTCACAACAACCCTGGGAGAATGGTACTTACAGCTAATATTTGCTTTAGAGATGTTAAACCTGGGGCTCTGACAGGAGAAGGGCCTTCTCTCCCCCCATCCTTTACCCCGGGCTCTACAATGAATATGTACCAGTCTGTATTTAAGCCTAGGGCTCCTGACTTTGCCAGTCCCTCTTTCCACTCTGCCCTCAGTCACTCTCTTGAAAGAAACTGTTGAGTTGGACAACTTAGATCCGACTTTACTTCCCTTCTAACTTCGATGTCACTTAAAGCTTTCTGTCCTGTTCTTTTTTTTATTTTTTGCTTTTTGGAGGGCAATTGGGGTTAAGTGACTTGCCCAAGGTCACACAGCTAGTTTTTGTGTTATGTGTCTGAGGCTGCATTTGAACTCAGGTCCTCCTGACTCCAGGGCTGGTGCTCTATTCTCTGTACCACCTGGCCACCCCTGTCCTGTTCTTATCATGTTCCAAATGAGTGGGGTTGCCATAGCAGTTGAATTCAGGGAAGTGGGAGCTCTACTCCCTTGGATTTGAGCAGTGTTGGAAGCTTACTCAACCTGGGAGTTGTGGATGAAGTGCTGAGATGAGGGGGACCAAAATGGGACTGATAGACGCTGGTGTCTCAGGTGAGACCTGTGAGCCACAGTGAGCCGTCTGGGTGCAGTGGGGCAGCCCCTTACAGAGGTCTGGCTTTGGAAGTGAGCTCTGACCTGGGTTCAGATTCTGCCTCCAGCACTTGGTCCCTGCACGATCGGTAAAATGTGGGAGTGGGATTAGCAGGCGTCCAGCTCTGGAGCTGTGCTCCTCCAGTCCCTGATCTTTCTGTTTCCCCCAGTGACGGGCACAGTGTGTTGCAGATGGACGGTGCGATCTGTACCCAACTGTAGGCCAGCCACAGTGGGAGTGGACGACCTGTGGCCTGCAAGCAGGGGATCAGCTCTGAGAGGCCGTGCTTCGGCAGGTCATAGATCTGTCCAGTTGTGGGTCCTTTGTTTTCAAGGAGGGCCAGTGACACACATCACGGCTGATGTTTGGCCTTGCTTGTGAATTAGATCAAGTGATGCAGAGTTGTTCCATGTTGTCAGCTCAAGCTCAGAAACCTCATTTTGGGGAAGCAGACCAAGAGAGGCGAAGTGAGAGGAGATTTCAGCTCTGTCATGTTCATAGACGGAATTAAGACTCACATTGGGGGAAGTAACTTTCCTAAGCAAATGTAGTGCTCTTCCCCCCCAGGACAGGGTTCTTGGGTTGAGATGGACAGTCCAGTCCCTGTGCTTCAGTTTGCTCATGGCAGGTGAGATAGTATCCACAAAGGGGGCCACGAAGAAGACCGTCTGCTTTGAACGTCACTACAGTGTAATGGACGAGTTGTTTGCCTGCTTCTTTTCCAGTCTTCAAGTGGGAATCTTCTTGGGATTTATAGTAATTATAAGAGTAATAACTACCATTTATACACATGCTATGTGTATTATCTCATATGATACAAAGAAACCTGGGAGACAGATGCTACAATTGTAATCATTTTGCAGACTGGGAAAGGGGCTAAGGGAGTTAAGGGACTTGTCCAGGATTAACATTAGATCTGTCCAGGGGTCTAGCCATTATACCAGCTGGTCAGCAAGCTTTTATTATTACTTTCTATGTGCCAGGCACTGTACTAAGTCCTGGGAATTCTAAAGAAAGGCCAAAGTGCAGCCCCTGCCCTCAAGAAGCTCCTGTTCTAAGGGAGGAGACAGGATGCCTACTGCTCTGTTATACGTGCCATGGGGCCAGGCTCCCAAGCAATGAACGGATGGATCGACCGCATCTGACAGCGTGTGCAGTATCACGCTTCCCAGCTCTCTGAAGAAAAGGCGCTAGTAGCTTTCTTCTTCTCGTTGCCAACACCAGAATGTGTCAGTTCAGTTCCATAGCATTTGGCTTGCTTTAACTGGTCTTTTTGTTCACATTATTGAAGTCACTGCCTACATTGTTTTAAACCCATGTAAAAATATCCTTCCTGGGCAGAACAAACAGCCTTTTCAGAATGGGTCGCTGGTTTGCGGGTCCATTTCTAGTAGCCTTGTGTGCAGAGCGAGTGGCCCATGGCTTGTTAACTAGCAGAGGGAGTGTGCAGATGTGCAGAGACATTGGGACAGCTGGCTCTGGACTACTGGGATCTGGGATGGCCCTCCTTGTTTTTAATTCCGCCTGCTCCAGCTGGGCTTAGGTAATGAAAATAAACTCAGAACTGGTGGCAAGCTCGAGCGGAGGTGGCAGGGAGGGGATCGCCCCATTGGTGGATAGCAAGATGGTTTCTCACTTGGCCAGGATCCAGGGGGTCAATGAGTGGGGAGAACAGCTCACAGAAGACCTCAGTTCTGGTCTTGATTCTGTCACTGGTTGATGCTTTGACGTTGGGCTAGTCAATTCTTTCTTCCTTTTTTTTTTGGAGGGGAAAGCAAGGCAATTGGGGTAAAGTGACTTGCACACCTGTCTTTGGGACTCAGTTTCCTCCATCTGTAAGAAGAGGAGGCTGGAGCATGCTCCCTTGTAGTTTTGGCATTCTCTGCTCAAGTCTAATGAAGGTGATTATGTTGCTTCCTTGGCCTGTGGTACAGTGGGCCACTGAGGGCCAGAAGATTTTGACAAATAGTCCTTTTAGTCAAATTATTCCAATCCCTCAGGGAGAAGCAATTCTCAAGACAACATAGAAGCCATTCAGAATCGAAATAGCTGGCAAAAAAGGGTCCCAGGAGCTCCCTGCCAGACTCTAGGCTGGCATCCATCCTTCCCTTGCCCAGCCAACCTAGATCTGTTCTCCTGTGGGCAGAGTTAACCCTGGTGCTCCAAGGCCGCAGCCCTGGGTTTTTGTGGGAATGTGTGTGGAAGGACTACCTGCAACCTCCCGGCTTCTTGGCCCACAATGACATGGGGCTCCAGCAGGTAGATGGAGCTGGCGGGCTTTGTCTGGATCCACCCACCAAGTGGGTATTTCGAGCTCAGCCTGGAGCCCGTGAACATTTTTATTTTAAACTTTGATTACTCTATTTCATTATAATTGTTTTTCTTTGTCTTCATATGTATTTGATTTTGTGTAGTTAAAAAATGTGTTCTGAGAAGCCAGATTAGAAGCAGGGTTAGAATTACTGCCAAAGAGGTGGATCCCTGACCCACAAAGAGGTTATGATCCCTGATACAGAGTGACAGAACATGATACAAAGACAGCCTGGGGTCTTACAGGGTTGCCTGTGTGTGACTCAGCCCTTGTCTTTATGGAGGGAGTCAAGGGGACCTGAGTGCGGATCCTGCCTCAGATCCATACTGGTTCTGTGATCTGGGAAGCTCAGTGCTGGGTCTGGCATGCAGTAGGTACTTAATAAATGTTTATCGAATTGCATTTTTGAAGTCACTTCTCTGCTTCCAGCCTCAGTTTTCCCATATGTTAAATGGGATTACTAATAATTATAGCCTTTACCCCACCGGGTTGAAATGGGGGGAAGACACTTGGCTGTGTGACTGTCACAGAACCTGGCTCATGTCATGTTAACTGACTTCTGGATTTGGTGGGGGAAAGTAAGGACTCTTACTGCAGAAATGAACAGGAGGGGCCTGGTCTAGAAATCTCACTGTGTTATGAGAAATTGCCTTTGGTTTAGGGTTTGGTTGTTTCCCTTGTGTTTTCATGGGCTTTTGCAATTTAATTCAGCAAATATTTATGAGACTCAAATGAGACGATGTGTGTGAAGTACGTTACATACCTGTAAATGCCATCTCTATATTTGTTGCATGTTATAATATTACAGTATACTGTCATCATGTAATATATTTGTGTGTGTGTGTGTGTGTGTGTTAGTAACTTTGGAGACAGCAATTCCAGTTGAATAATCAGGTCGGAAGCCAGAAGGAAAGGGGAGAGTTAAGAAAGTGAGAGGAGGAGAGAAGGTGAAGGTCCCTATGGCTGATGGTTGTTTTGAGGAGTTTCCACATAAAAGAGAGGAAAAATATGGGATGATACAGGGACACAAGGCTTACATAAGGGTTTGGGGAAACTGAGAGCAGTGGGAAGTGAATCTGTATGAACATGTCTGTGTCTCCCCGGTCCCCCTAAAACTCTACAGTTGAGACTTTTCCTTTTCTCTCACTGTTTTATTTTTAAAGGCAGTGAGCATTAAGTGACTTACCCAAGGTCACACAGGTAGTAAGTGTCTGAGGCCAGATTTGAGCTCAGGTCCTCCTGACTCCAGGCCTAGTGTTCTCTCCACTGCACTGTCACTTCTGGCTTCTGACCTCACCATGCTACTGAAATGGTTCTCCCCAGTTACCAGTGATCTCTTAATGGGCTTTGCTCATTCTTCATCCTTCTTGATTTCTGTGGAGCCTTTGACACTGTTGATCGCCGACATTTGATGCCCATCCCCCCAGTCGCCCTGGGTTTTCCCTCTGTCATCTGCTTACTGTTCAGTCTCCTTCCGGATCTCCCATCTGGGCTTTGCCTGCTAACTGTAGGTGTCCCCCAGGCTTTGTCCTAGACTCTCCTCTCCCTCCATCCTGTTTTGTTGGTGATCTCATCAGTGTTCGTGAATTCAGTGACCATCTCTGTGCTGATGATTCTCAAGGCTATCTGTCCAGCTCCGGCCTCTCTGCTGACCTCATCTCTCATCTCCAGTTGCCTTGAACTGGATGTCCAGTGGGCATCTTGCCCCACACTGAGCTCATCCTCTCTCTCCACCCCCTGACAAGTGGTCCTCTCCTCCACAATGTCCTATCACTGTCGAGGACACCACCGTCCTTCAATGCCCTGGCTTACAGTGCAGATGTCATTGACTTCTCACGCTCTTCCCTCCCCACCCCCACCCCCACTCTGTGGCCAAAGCCTGTCGATTCTGCTTTCATAGCATCTCCTTTCTGACATTGCTGCTGCCTGGTCTATCCCGGTCCCATCACTGCCAAACCACAGATCTCTCCCCACTCTGGTCCAGCTTCCACTCGGCTGTCAGAGATTTTCCCAGAGCTCAGATCAGACTTTACTACCCCTTCCCCAGCCCCAAACTCCCCCGTCTCCATGTCACGTCCAGGGTCAAATACCAGGTTCTGTGTTTGGCTTTCTGAGCCCGTCATGACCTGTGGGCCTCCCCCTACCTTATCACACTGCTCTACCTCCATGTATTCTGTGAGCCAGTGACCCGGCCCCTGGGAGCTCCTTGCTGAAGACACTTCATCTCCTGACTCCAGGCCTTTGATTTTTCCTGGCCTTCCCTCATGCCTGGAGCACTCTTCCTCCAAATCTCTACCTCTTGGCTTGCTCCAGTCCCACTTTCTGCAGGAAGTACTTCCCAGTCCCCATTCTTAATCCTTTCCCTCTGTGTCTGTGGTCAGTTTATTCTGAATATTTCTTGTTTGTAGGTGATTGTCAGCATGTTGTCTCTCCGCTAAGAGATGGTGAGCGCCTTGGGAACAGAGATGGGTTTCTCAGTATCTTTAGTGCCTAGGACAGTGCCTGGCTCATAGGAGGCAGGTGATAGACCTATGTGAATGTCAGTCAGAGTGGTAAGTACCCACTGTGCGAGGCGTTGGGGTATCTTGGTCAGGGCAGGGGTCTCGAGGAAGGGCGCTTACTTGGTAATGTGGTGTTAGACCAGGCACTCCCCTCTTTGGGCCTCAATTTCCTCATCTGTAAAGTAAGGCTGCAGTGAACTCTGAGGTTCCTTCCAAGTCTATGTGTGTGATCCTATGGCTTCTGGTTAAAACAGGTGAGTAAATACAGGATCCTGAATCTGGAGCTGGAAGGAGCTGGAGGGGTTCAGTGACCTTGGTCATGGTCCCACGGAGCACAGGTGGAAGAATTAGAATTTGAACCCAACTCCTTTGCCTTCTGGGCTATACAACTGGAGACAGTCAAAGAACCGGGTCCAGAGTGAGGATGCTGGGATTTCCATTCCGTGGGCCCCTCCTCCTGTGTGGGACAATAGGGCAGCCGTAGCCCCATTTTACAGAGGGGCAGAGTGAGGCTCTGAGGTGTTGTGGCTTGCTGGCGGTACCCGCTGTACTGCACTTAATGCGAGATGGTTGGTATCCAATTCTACCCTCCAAGATTCCCCACTTTCACCTGGGAGTCCGTGAACCTGGCCTTGCTGCTGAATTTCTTTCCTCTAGACAGTTAATTACATCTCACTAGCACCCGAGGCCTCTGGGCCTGGTGGGCCTTATTAGTGAATATTATTAGTGAACCTTTTAAAAACACACACACACACACACACACACACACACACACACAGAGCAGTTAATTGCTAATGAATGCTGTCTGGGCCTCTTTACGCACAGCCCTCCATGCCTGCCAGGTCAGATGCAGCTGATGACTGATGAGTAAGACAGTCTGAGGTCAGCACTTGGGTGGTGGTGCCGCCAAAGGCAGCATGCCATTGTGGTAGGAAGGCACTGGCTTGAATCTAGCTTCCGACATTTGCCATGGGACCTATCATAGACTCTTGGCCAGAGGCAGCTGCCCCAGAAACAATTCTAATAGCTCAGATTTAGAGCTGGATGAGTCTAACTCCTTTGTTTGCAAATAAAGAAACTGAGGCCCAGAGAGGTAAGTGACTTGTCCAAGGTAATGCAGTGAGAAAGTGTAGGATTTGAACTCAGACCCCAGAACTTCACATCCTCTTTACCAGGGTACTTGACTTTTTTGAGGTTGTGGACCCAAGTCGATGGGCATCCATCCCCTTGGTTTTCAGCTCTTTGCCACCACTCAGAGAGTTGTTCTCATAATTTTTGTACGCGTGGGTCTTTTTCTCCTTTCTTTGATCTCTCTGGGATACAGCCCTAATGATGTCTGAGGATTGTTCCCTCCTTCCCTTTCTGACAGATGATCCTGAGTAAGCCAAAGGAGGGAGAAAGGGCTCAACTTTCAGAGGAACTTGGCCCTTTTCTATGTTCAAAGCAGGAGTTCCTAGGTAGTTTTCTTAAATTATTGACATAAGAGTTTTTAATGTGAAGAAAATGACCCAGATTCATAAATTGTGTGAAACTCCACAGCTGGAAGGGACCTTCCCCTTCTAGTCCAAAGAGCCAATTGGAAGGTGAAGAAAGGGACTCAGGAACTGGAGGACGCCCCCTCGCCCCCACCTCTAGCTTCCTTGAACCCAGGGCTTCTCTGTAAGAATATCATTTATGGGCGAGTTGCTGAAAATAATTTCAATGAAGAGATTTCCATACCAGAGAGAAACCGACTCTGAACTGGGACATGCTTTGCCAAAGGTGGGTAAGCTAGAGGCAGCAGGGCTGGGCTGTGAACCAAGCTCTGGGCCGAAGTTAAAGTCTGGCTTTAGACTCTTACTAGCTGTGTGACCCTGGACAAGTCCCTTAACCTCTGTTTGCCCCATTTTCTTCATTTGGAATATGGGGATATTAATAGCACCTGCCTCCCAGGGTTGTTGTGAGGGTCAAATTAGATAATAATTGTAAAGTGCTTGGCTTAGTGCCCAGAACACGGTCAGCACACACACACACACACACACACACACACACACACACACACACAATATTATTGTTATTATCATCACTCTCCGGGGGCTGGCAGCTGCAGCGGGGTTGAGGAGTGGCTGTCAGCATCCCATCGTGTTTCTCTACCTCAGGGTATTCCCACTGACCTCACAAGATGAAATCTTTGTCTTGCTCTAAGACCCCAAACTGCTCCTGCTAGGGCGACTTTGGGGGATGGCCTTCCCCCGCTCCCTGGCTTTTCTTCCCCAGCCCCCCTTAGTGTGGCAGTGTGCTAGAGTGGGAAGAGCCCTCTGACTCGGAAGCCAGGGGCCTGGAATCAAATCCAGACTTAGATGTCCACAAGTTTTGCGATCTCAGGCAAGTTGAAACCACTTTGGGGCCTCGGTTTCCTCCTCTGTAAAATGAGAGAGGCTGTCTGGATGACCCCTGGGGTCTCTTCCACGATGGAATCCAAGTGCTTGTGACCGTATAAGCCCCTGGGGGGCTTGGCCTGTGGATTCTGTGGTGTGGCTGTAAAGGGGGCTGGCATTGTGCTGTACAACTTCTCCCTCAGGGTGGGTACCATTAAAACTAGAACCTCTGCAGGAAGTTCTGTCAGCTAGAATATCAGCATGCACTCCCCTGGTCTCATTCAGCTGTGGTCTACCACAGCCCTGGCCCTGGAGTCTTTTGGGAACGGCAGCGCTGCTACAGAATTGGTTCATAGCACTGTAGGCCAAGCAGGGAGCCTCTGGTCATTTCTCCTTTAATGACCTTCTCTCTCCCTCCTCGGTGGCTAATGCTTTGGCCAAAGCACCTTGGCCTGGGCCTCAGTTCTTCATCTATCCAATGAGTGATGTAGGCTGGTTGGCCCGTGAGGGTCCAGGGAGCTCTCAAAAGATGGCCTAGTAGCTGATGAATGTGGTAGCTTCCCTGTGGCTCTCCCATGTTGAGCCTTATCATAACCTCATATACCTGGACAGGTGGAGAATCTAACAAAGAAGAAAGTCTGGGGGTCCTGAAAGAATGTGGGGATGTGGGCAGCGGAAGAACCTTTGGTGACATGCACTAGAAGCCTCACAGTTAATGCAAGTGAAACCAGAGAATCTTCCAGAATGGGGAGGGGGCCTCAGGACCATCTGGTCCAGCCTGTGTCTGATGGACAGTTCCTTGCACAGCACAGTATAATGGTGGGGCTCTGGGCTTTAAGTGGGGAGACCTTGTCCCTGACACTAGCTGTGTGACTTTGTAATTAACTTTCCTGGACCTTGGTTACGGTAGTGGGGCAGATGGATGAGATGAACTTTGAGGTTCCTTACAACTTGAAATCATTAACCTTTTGTCTCTGCCGTCCCTGATCCATGGACATTCAGCCTTTCCCTGGGCCCTTCAGTGATGGGCAACCCTCTGCCTCTCAGCACAGCCTGTTCTGCTTGGTCGGCTCTAATCGTCAGTAGGGTTTCCTTATTTCAACCCTAAATGCACTTCTCTGCAATCTTCCCCTCCTCTCCACCATAAATCCTTATTTTGTCCATTGGAGACCAAGCAGACCAGGGCTGATCTCTCTTCCATGGGATGTCCCTTCAGACAGTTGGAGGCTGTGAGCATTCTCCTGCAGGCTCTTCCGTTGTCCTGGCTAAGCACCCCGGCGGCTCCTCGGGAACCTGGCTTAGTCTCGTCCACATCCTGACTGCTCTCCTTGGGATGTGTTTCACTTTGGCAATGTCCTTTTAGAACGTGCTTGCCAGATCTGGACACTTTTCTGATTTGTCCTCCCAGAGTGAGGCCCAGCAGGATTCTTACCTGCCTTACTTTGGGCAGTGCTTCTAACACAGGCCTATGGTAGCTGAGGCCACTTCTTCCAGCTCCAGATTTGGTGATCCTTTGTGCCTGTGGTCTAGGTTCAAATGCTGCCACTACCACACATTCCATCTGAGAGTGGAGTCAATCACTGGACTTGGAATCAGAGAGCCTGGGTTCAGATCCAGCCTCTGATGAACCAGCTTTGTGACTCTGGACAAGTCACTTAACCTCTCTGAGTAGATCTCAGTTTTCTTTCATTGTAAAATGAAGGGATGTTCTAGATGACCTTCAGCTCTGTCCATATGATCCTGTGACTTTGTTCATTCCTTTCACTTATATCTGACTCTCCACGACCCCATTTGGGGTTTTCTTGGCAGAGACACTGAGACGGTTTGCCATTTCCTTTTCTAGTTCATTTTACAGATGAGGAAACTGAGGCAAACAGGGTGACTTGCCCACAGTCACACAGCTAGGAAGAGTCTGAGGTCAGATTTGAACTCAGGAAGATGAGTCTTCCGACTCCAGGTCCAGTGGTCTATCTGCTGTGCCACCCAGCTGCCCCTGCCCTTGTGTCTTCTTAGACTCAGAAAGTGTGTGTGCCTGATGGAAGGTGAGCTCTTGGGGGGCCCTGGCTGTGTCATTTTTGGTTTTGCATCCTCAAAATAAATGTTAAAAAATGGGAGATGAGAGTTGAGAACAGCAGAGATTAGAAACGGCCATGGGGGCAGGGCAAAGAGGGAAGGAAATAGCATTTATCCAATGCCTGCTGTGTGCCAGTCAGAGCGCTGCGCACTCGGCAGATGCCATCATTGGGAGCCAGCGAGCCCAGCCTGTTGTACAGGCCCAGTCCCCGTCTTTAGGGGTTTGATCAGCCCCCAGGCTTGTCAGTGGGTGTTAGGAAAGCCTTCTCTGTTGGCAGGAAATGTATTTATTGCATCACTATTTAACTTTTGGTCAGCTTTTGAGTCTTTAGGATGATGTAATTTTCAAGCCCATTTGGAAGACTGCCACTATGGTGGGCTTGGATAACAGAATGCTTACTTTGACTTTTTTCCCCCCAGCTTATTATTAAACAATGCATTCTTATTTTTTGGTTAAGGAAAGGAAACCTAAGAATTGTCTCCCCTTTCCCACAGGAGTTACCACTTTTGACTTGAGAAAAATGAGCTTTTTTCCCTGTTCTCTCACTGTTTCTGGGCTGCCTCTTTTCAATTATTTGCCTGAGTGGACAGAACAGTAGTTCACACCATCAAAAAGATCAGGTCGTTGAAAAAATTGCCCATGTTTTGTGTGTGATTGTTATTGGCAGCAGGTTCCCATTCCTCCTTTGGATTGGGTTTGTTCAATATTAAAGGTCCAGTAAAGTCTTCCTTGAATGCTTCTTCCCTGGCCCAGAAGTGACCCAGGCTCTTGAAAGCAGCTTATGGTAGGGCCTTATGGATGGACTGTGTGACTGTTGTTTGGAGAGTCTCCTCATGGCTGCCTGGGGTCTGAGAAGCTCGTTTACCAGCTTAGCTGTCTCCTCCAGTCTCCCAGCATGGATCACCACAGTCCATAGGTCATTCTCCCCAGCACTGAGCAGCTGCACGGGGGTGAAATCAGGCCCCTCCTCATAGGGAGCTGCTATCAGCACCAGCCAGAAGGGACACCTTCACCTGAAGAACACCTGTACTTAGACCCATTCCTCTATTCTTGGCTTTCCCATTGCCTCTGGAAAGGCTGTGTCCATCCCTGGCCTGCTGTTCAATTCCCTACTCCTTTGACTTCCCAGACCATGGCCCTTTTCTGGCTCCTCTCTGCGCATAGGTTTTTTGTTCTCATATTGTACACAAGAATGTAAGTTCTTTGAAGGCAGAGATTGTCTCACCTTTGATTTATGTTGCCTGGATTTAGTATAGTGTCTAGCGCTTAGTAAGGGCTTAATTTTTCTTTTTGCCTTTTTTGGAGGGAGAACGGCAGGGCAATTGGGGTTAAGTGACTTGCCCAGGGTCACACATCTAGTAAGTGTTAAGTGTCTGAAGTCGGATTTGAACTCAGGTCCTCCTGACTCCAGGGCCGGTGCTCTATTCACTGCCCCAGCTAGCCTCCCCTGGGCTTAATAAATGTTATTTCATTCATTCAATCATTTCCTGAAAAAAAAAAAACAGAGGACTTTGATATAAAAGTTAAAGCATTTCCAAGGCGTGACCCCCTTGGTTGTTCCTGCCCAGGCCCTGAAGCATGTTGGGAGATGGGGGAAACTGACCCCGGGATGAATGTTTTATCGTGGGTGACATGGAATGTGAAGAATTGAGTTAAGTTCCCTTTGATTTTGTTTCCTGGTCTCTTGCTCTCATCCCCAGTTATGGCAGAGGGCCCAATGAGCGCCTTGAAATTCTGCTTATTGTGTGTCTGTTTTTTCCTCTAGAGCGGCCAGAAGACAGATGAAGAAAAAGAATCGTAGTCTACAGGTAAGTGACTTCACCTACTGTAGATTGACTCGTTTATTCCAGGATGGTGGCAAAGTGTTTTTATGGAAATGAGATTTCCTTGGGAAGCAGCGTGTAAGATCCGGCCTCTGCGCTGGGACCTGAGTCATGGTTACTGGCTGGTGGCTTCTTGGTTTTGCTGTTCATGTTTCCATCCAGCTTCTCAGTGTCTGGGCTCAAGTCCCTGGCTGGGAAGGCTCGGGGCCTCTGCCCTTTCAGCCATGTTTAGCTAAGATTTGTTGATGAATGAGCTCATTTTGTGGCTTTGTTCCCAGGGAATCTTCCCCAGGGGTTACCACTGGTGAGGACAAGGGTATTGGGCTCTTCAAGGAATCAGCCCAGTGCTGAGCAGTGTGTGAGAGGAAGGAGTCTCGAACCCTCGACTTCTGTTTAAATATTGTTGAAAAGAGGCTGCAACAACTGAAATGGAAAGAAGGAATAAAAAGCCAGGCTTCTAATAAGCCAGAGTGTCCCTGTAGCTGCTGGGGGCCCAGAGACCAAGAATAGAACAATTCCTACCTGCAGGAAGCTTCTGTTTTGTAAGGGAGATAAAAAGGAAATGTACAGGTATAGAGAACAGCCAGGAAGGCAGTAAATACAGGTCTGTCCTTTGCAGACGTGGGCGACTGTGGCTAGGAGTTTGCAAATGTGGCCAGAGTCAGGTGGTGTGGATTGGTTTTGTGGATCTGCTCCCCACCCCCTGCCATTTTTAGAGGTTTGTTCCCTGGGCTGGTTTGCTGGGAATGGAGGGTGAGGGATCTGTTCAGAAATGAAGGTTAAATAAAAACAAAAGCCATCACCAAGTAAAAAGCGCTGTTTTACAGGGAGAAAAGCAACTCTGTTGCCAAAGGAGGGCCGTCCCATTCTGTAGATTGCAGGCTGCTGGGCTTTGGGGTATGTGTTAGTGCTGTAATAGCATGTTTTTGTGGAAAGAAGCTTCCTTTCATAAGCTTTACACCAAAGGCTTCTTCCCCAAGACAGATTGTTTCTCCCCAGTAGGACCTAAGTTTCTTGGGAGCGAGGACTGTGTTTGATTTGGTCTCATCACCTTTTCTTGGTATTTGGCACATAGTAGGTGCTTAACAAAAGTTGGTTGAATGATGAATGAATGAAAGCCGGCCTGGGACAGGCCCAGTGTGTTCACCGCCATGTTTGAAAACTTTCAGGGGCTTCCCTGCTGTCTCTGGGATAAAATGCAGCCTTCTCAGATCGGTGTGCTGGCCAGGAGTTCAGATCTGACCATGGATGCATTAGCTTTGTGCCACTGGCCAAGTCCTTACCCCTGTCTGCCTCTGTTTCCCCATCTGTAACATTGGGATGATAATAGCACCTTATCTCCCAGAGTTGTTGTGAGCACTGAATGACATGATGCTTGTAAAGCACTTAGCACCACATGGCTATGAAATGCTATCACTATTTCTCTCTGCATGACCCTAGGCAAGTCACTGTAACTGCTTGCTTCGGTCTCTTCAGCTGTAAAATCTAATAGCACCTAACTCGAAGGGTTGTTGTGAGCATCAAATGAGATGATATTTGTAAAATAAATGTTTTTTTTTTTTGCTTTTTCGGAGGGGGGAAGGCAGGGCAATTGGGGTTTAAGTGACTTGGCGCTCTGGCTCTTTGACTCTTGGCTCCAGCCTTTCTTTCCAGGCTCCGTGTTCGAGCCAGCTGGCCTAACTCTGACCCATGGGCCGGCCGTTCCGTTCTCTCTGTCTCCAGCCTCACGTCTCCTAGGCCAACGCTTGTGCCTCTCTGTGGCAGTGATCGAAGGGATACCTGCCTCTGGCCTGGCTTTGAAGCACCGTACAGATGTTACTGCTGTTATTTCTGCCTCTCACTGTCCTTTTCTTCTCTGAAAGCTTCACCTTGGTGCATCTGCTCCATGATTCTGTCCCCCCACACCTCTCCTAATGATCCCACCCACCTCCTTTATTTACTGGGATTTCTTGCGCTGTCACTGTGTCTGTGTTGTGTCTTCTCAGGCCAAGGGGGGCTCTCCAGGGCCAGACCTTAGTGCCCCCTTCGTGCCATTGTCCCCAGAGGGCCATTATCATCTCCTGAGGGAGGCTAGATGGGGTCAGCGAATGGAATGGAAGTATCTGGTTAGAAAGGAGATATTGGGGGGGTCCCATTGAATGAGAGAGCTAGCTGTGCCATTGATCGTCCCCCATACCATGTTATATTCTTCACTTGACCAATCGTCCGTCTGTAAGTGTTAGAACAACTCAATGTTTATAGGATTTAGAGCTTAGATAGCATTGAATCCAGCCGCCTATTTCACAGATCAGGAAACTGAGGCTCTGGGAAGGAAAGGGAATTGTCCAAAGTAAGAAATTATGTCCAAGATTGCTGAGGCATTCATCTGACCTAGTTTTTTTTTTTAATAGAATTGATCATTCCACGAAAATACCATGGGATTGTAGACTTATAGCTGGAAGGATCCGAAGAAGTCACCCGACAGTTCATTTCTCTGATTTTATAGATGAGGAAACTGAGGCTGTGAGGGCTGATGTTACTGATGCAAGCTCACACAGCTCTTATCAAATGTAGGATTTGAACCCAGGTCCTCTGACTCCAAAATTCTGCATTCTTTACACTGCATCGTGTGGCCTCCATTGAGACTGATTCCATACTGGTCATTATCTGCCTTGTCCCTTGACCCTTCTTAGCCTCATCACTGCCATCTGGTTGCTTTGTGACCTTGGTCAGTTCTCTTATCCCTTTCTGAGCCTCAGTCTCCTGTTCTGTGAAATGGGAGGGTTGGACCAATGGTCTCTTAAGTTCTAATGCCTGTCACTTATCAACTCGGTCTCTTGCCACTTCTCCTCTGGCTTTTGTGCAGGTGATCCCAAGAGATTTCTTTTAGCTCTCTCCCCCTCCCTCCCTCCCGCTCTCTGTCTCTCTCTACAGGGAAGAGATGTTGCCCAAAAGCACAGCGCACATTTGTCTCCTGGCTTCTCCACCTCCTTCCCCTCTCTTTTCAGGACCCCTGGACCCTTCCTTAGAACTAACATTTACATGGGGCATTAACGTTTACAGAGTCCTGCCCACAGCCCTGTTTGACCCTTCTGTATTTGCACCTTAGTTTGCTGGTGAAGAGAATGGAGCTCCAGGGGATTTGCCCAAGGCCAAGGCCGCACAGCTGCGGGCATCAGGAGCTTTCCAGTGTCGTGGGAGCTCCACACATTTGCTCACCCTTGTGGAAATCTGGCCTTTTCTTCACTCTAGCTCCTCCCCCCTCATTCCCACCAACTCCTGCAGAGACAGTCTGTCCTGGTTCCATTTCATCCAACTTTTCTACAACATTGTCAACATCCGTTGTTCAGTTGAATTCAGCTAGTGTCTATTAATGGCCTATTCTGTGCTGGGTTCTGGGGTTACAAAAAGAAAAGAAACACTCCACTGGGGTGAGGAGAGGATGCATACACAGTATATGCCAAATGTGTAGAGTGTAGAGATGGAGAGCTTTCTTGGTGACAGCTGGGGGAAGGGGGTTAAGAAAGGCCTTGGTTAAGCAGGGGCCGCTTGAGCTACTCTTTGAAGGTGTATTGGGATTCCAGGAGGCAGAGGGTTCCGGGCCGGGGAGATAACCTATTGTCTAATGGCATGTGAATGTAGTTTTGGGGGAATGGCAAAGTAGAGTAGTTGGGCTGGACTTGAGAGTGTTTAAGGGAAGTGTTGGGAAACCAGGCTGCAGAGGTAAGATAGAGGTGAACTGTGAAGGGCTTTAAATGCCAGGCTGAAAGATGGGTATTTTACTTAGAGGCACCAGGGAGCCACTGAAAATCTTGAGTAGAGTTGAGAGGGTCAGATCTATGTTTCAAGAATATTACTTTGATAGCTGTGTGAAGGATGGACTGGAAAAGGGAGAGGCCAGAAGGAGAGAGACCACTTAGAAGGCTATGGTAATAACTCAGGTGAGAATAAGGACCCCTGCTAGGGTTTTGGCTGAGTGGATGGAACAGGCTTGGTTACTGATTCAGTATACCATAGAGGTCAAGACACAGGGAAAGGGTCAGGGTGATTCCCATGTGGGGACCCTGAGTGACTGGAGGGGCGGTGGTGGTTTGCCTTTCAGTCTGATTGAGTTCAGCAAGCATTCATTAGGTGGCTACTACATGCCGTACAATGTCCTGGCTCCTAGGGGTTTAGAGACAAACCCAAAAGCAGATAGGTTTCAGGGGGAGGATAATGAGCGTCATTTTGGACGTGTGTATTTTGAGATGTTGGTGAGATATTCAGGCTGAGCAGGGCTTAGAAAAGAGAAAGTATATGAAAGTATATTTGAAATATATATATATATATATATATATATATGATATATGTGAATATATATGATAAAAAATTTGAAGAATATATATAAAAAGTTCTACGATTATCAGAGATGGCTTAGAGTGAAAAAGCCTTAAGTTTCCCCACATAACTCAATTGATATTCTTTACTTAGCCAATCAGCTGTTCATGAGTGGTGGAACAGCTCAATATTGTAAGATTCAGAACCTAGAGGTCATTGAGTCTTATGAATTGCTAGTTGAGGAACACTGGGCAGCATCTGTGAGAAGAGACTAAAGATTTTTTTTTCCTTTTTTCATATTGTATGAATTGTTGTTTGTCAAATTTTTCATGTTTGGTTTTATTGTCTCTTTTTTCCTTTTGGTCTGGATCTATGATTTCATAGGTATGAAGAGGCCCCAGTGAGGAAACTGCCCCTGACAACAGACATGAGTATGTTTTTGGCATCTGTAGAGGCGAGTGCCCCAAGCGCGCCCCCAGGGCGGCCGCCAGCACAGGTTCTTGGATCTGTTTTGCTAAAGGAAAGTGACTCAAAATGGGTTAACAAGCTTACTTTAATCAGTCAAATATGTATCGTTTGCCTAGTTCAGGGGAAAAAGGTCAGCACCCCGAACTTCAGAATATACAGACAGAATTATCAAGACAGAAACAGATCAAGTAGACAGATTTCCAAACTGTGCAACCATTACATCCATACCAAATCAACATCTGGGTTTTTCAAAGCCGGGTGGGGGGGGGCTCTCAACAACCGGCTTCCCAGAGTTTCATCTGATCAAATCACAGAACACTTCTCAAAGTGAGCCCCCAAACAAAGCTACACATCAGGGCTTATATAGCCTTCTCCTGGCTCAGAGAATGTAACAACCTTATTGACTCACTGGCCAATCAAAAAGTAGCTACTGAAAAACAAGCCTCCCACCCCAGGCTCCAGGTGTACTTTAGTCTAGGGTCAGGGAAGATCTTTAAAATTTACATTCCCATTACAGTATCTTAAGAGTGTTCTAGGATTCCCAGATCATAGAACTGACATTATTTAATTCTTTGTTTTGTTTTTTATGTGCAAACTTTACAATTAAGAAAATCCTCTACCAAAGTTTTTCTCTAGGGCCTCATTGTGATTTGATGGTGACCCTTGGTTCTTCAAGGATGTTAGCACAGCACAAGCTTGGGTAGGTCCAACATGGCTGAAAGGTTTCCATTCATGTTGTCTCAGGACTAGCCTAGGTGAACTCAGAAATTGAACCTGGAGGTTGCCCCCCAGGGGAGGAACTTTTGTTACCCAAATTTCTCCTGCTGAGACATGGGAGAGTTGGGATATTGATACTATTGACAGGCGCCCCCACCCCTGTGGTAGCATGGTTTCTCAAAGTCGGGAAGGATAATCAATAAAAAATGTACTTTCCTCCATGTGAATAGCACCTGATCAGAAACTCCACATCTTTTCTGATCAGTAGTTGTTTGAACAGCTGACTTGCCTTGTAGAGGTGCTCGGTAACCATTCATTTTTCTGTGTTTTTCCTTTAGCTTGCTGTGACTTCTGGTCAGCTCTTGGGAGGTCTCCATCCCCCTCTGGTGTCCTCTGTTTACTTCTTCCCAGTAGGTAGATACAGAGGCCAAGGGGTCTGGCCAGGTCCCAGCCTTGCTGGCTTGCTGTGTTTCCAGAGGGCCTTTCAAACATCTTGCATTGCTGTGTGCCGGCTGGGAGG
Organism: Petaurus breviceps papuanus; assembly: GCF_028583685.1. NCBI lineage: Eukaryota > Metazoa > Chordata > Mammalia > Diprotodontia > Petauridae > Petaurus > Petaurus breviceps. The sequence goes on from NW_027186352.1 coordinate 13,821,078, forward strand.
AGTGGGGCAGTTTTAAAGTGATTTTCTTTTTTTGGTGGGGAGGATGGGGAGCAGGAGGAAAGAAACCACCTGTTCTTCTCTGAAGGCCTCATTCATTGAGTCTGCAGCACATTCTGCTTAATAACCCCCAGCTTGCCTTTGGAACAAGGGCTTATCTTTTAAGCCCCTTCTTCTGGCCACATCACATGCGAGTCATGGAATGCCGCGCCCTTTGGAGAGCTGAAACCGAGGCTCATCCAGAGGGCAGTGAGGGAAAAGCACGGGCTCTTTGTGTCCCTGGTGCCTGGCATGGAGCTGGAACTTAATAAAAGCTTGTTGATTGAGTGATGGTGGGTGGGAGCGGGCTGCATTGTTTTCTAAATTAAAAACTGCACAGAAAAAATGTATAACTGGGGAGCAGGGGAAGTTGAGTTGGGCATGAGTCCCCCTGAGCAAATCACTAAACCCATCTGAGCCTCAGTGTACTTGTCCGTAAAATGGGTACAGTGTTATTTCTACTGCTCAGTGCCTTAGGATGGTTGTGGGGGAACCAGACAGCCCTAGAGAAGGGGGAGAGGTGTGTGCTCTTCTGACAGACAGAATTCCTTCACACGATGACTGTGTGTGGGGCGTAGAGTGATAGGTGATAATGTAGGAATAGTTAAATTGAATGAGTTTTTATTAATATTAACCATCTCTAGGACCTAGAGGGAGAAATTCATCTGTCTTCTTGTAAAGAACTAGCAGGTAAAAAGAAACTTGTTAAATTCAGCAGGGGGAGCAGGGGTGGGTGTGCCCCTCCCCCTCCGGGTATACTCTGGGCTCTTCCTTATTGGACTTCCCCTTGGGTTCAGCTTGATCCTCAGGCTCAGGTTTTTCTTGGTGGGGAATTGACAGGGGACTCTCTGATGAGGAGACGTCCTTTGCCAGTGTAGACGGGCTCAGCAACTAGAGCCTCAGAGAGCTGACTCAGGCGCTAAAAGCACCAGAGTATGTGTCAGAGGCAAGATTTGAACCCAGGTCCACTAACTCCAAAGCTGGCATTCCTCCCACCCCAGAATGTAAGCTACATGCAGCAGAGGGTTGTTTCATTTTTTGGTTTTGTTTTGTTTTTGTATCTCCAGCATAGTGCCTGCCTGGTATACAGCAGGCATATAATAAGTGCTCATTGCCTGACTGATGGAATGTGAGCTCTTGGAGGGCAGACGTTGCTGCTTTCTCTCTATATATATCTCCAGCAAAGGGTCTTGCATACTGTAGGTGCATAATGCTAGCTGAATTGGTGAACAGCACTTTACACACATAAAGTGCTTAATAGACGTTTGCCAGGCTAAGCAGTGGGGCTTCAAGTACAGGCAAACAAGACAGTCCGTGCCCTTCAGGAATATACATTGTAACAGGGGAAGGTGGTGGCATTAGCAGAGGAAACACTTGGCTGTGGTGATCTGGTTACTGTATCTCAGAAGAGCTGGCGAGGGGAAGGGGAGGAAGGGCTCTGAGGCAGAAGCTAGGAGAAGGGCAGCATTGTTGGGTGAGGCAGGGGAGGAAAGTCTGGGGGCCAAGAGGAGCCAGTCTGAGGACTGGCAACTTTATTCATTCATTCATTCATTCATTCAGAGCTGAAAGTGACCTTACAAGTCATCTAGTCCCTGTCCTTTGCTTTACAGATGGGGAAACCGAGGTAGGGAGGGCCAGTGATTTGTCAGGAAGGCTGCTGAATGACAGAGGCAGGATTTAGACCCAGCTTTCCTCTCTCTAAGCCCATTGTCTGTCTGCCACATCACTCATTGTCCCCGTCCTGAGAATGGCATAGCGCACGGGTCTCCCACTTGTCCCCCACCCTCCCTGGCGGCCAGCCTCCTTTCTTTCCCATCCTCCATTTATGAGGCCGTTCTTCCCTCTGGTTCTTCCTTGTGGCTCCTTCCTTGATCCGTGTCACAGCCTGCCGGTCCCCACCATGCCGGTCTCTGAGCAATGCTCAGACTCAGTTGTGAGGCTGTTGTGTTCTGTGACTCAGCCATACCCCAGCTCTGCATACATAAAAATGATCAAGTATATTTTGTGGGCAAAACAGTTATGGGAAGCGAATGGCCAGAAGGGAGGCATAAAGAGAATGGCCGCTGGGGGCTGCTTGGGCAGTACACCCGAGGCTGGCTGGGACAGATGCTCTCTGTCTTTCTGAAGTAAGGAAGAGTCAGTGCTGCCTTGGAAAGTGGCCAGGAGCACCAGAGTCCAGCCTTGGTGCTCCAGCATCCTCTGGTGCTAGAAGACACTGTGCCACTGGGTTCCAAATTCTCATTGTTCCCAAGCTAGAAAAGCTGTGATTCTGCATGTGACCGTGGGCTTTCCCTGGAGCCGAGGATCGCTGGCTTTGAAGACACTCATTGCCACGAAGGTGGTCACCAGGGGATGATTGGTTTTTGGAGGGGGTGGAAGGATGGTGCAGATAGCAGTGCTTCAGGCTGCCTAGCAAGGCATGGGGGAATCTGCTGTGATGGAGAGAATTGAGGGAGGAGGTCCTGCCCCTGAAGGCAGGGACAGCTTTCATTTTTGTCTCTGCCTCTGTACCACCCAGCCCAGTGCCCGATGTGTTGTCCTGCCTCAGTTGTGTTCTATTCTTTGTGACCCTGTGGGCCATACTGTCCATGGGGTTTTCTTGGCAAAGATACTGGAATGGTTTGCCATTTCCTTCTCTAGTAGATTAAGGCAAACAGAGGGTAAGTGACTTGCCCAGGGTCACACAGCTAGTAAGTGTCTGAGGCAGGATTAGAACTCAGATCTTCTTAGCTCCAGGCCTAGCCCTCTATCTGCAGAGTCATCCAGCTGTCTTCAGTGGTACATAGTAGGTGCTTAATTGATTTGAACTGAAAGTATCTCATTCTGTTGGGGGAAAAGAAAAAAACCAAAACAAATAGGGGAAGTCTAGATTGGACCCTATGGCTGTTGAAATCCTTTTACAAATATGAGATTCTTTGATTTCCTGGTTCTTTCCAGGTGTAGGTGAAAGAAAGGATCTTCATTGAACTTGAAATTTTTACTATCATTCTGACCTTCTGGCCCTTCTCTGTTGCTTGAGTCTCTAAGAGTTTAGTGACTTTCTTGGTCACACAACAGTGTGTGTTAGAGGTGAGATTTGAACTCAGGGCTTGCTGGCTCCAAGGCCAGCCCTCTGTCCACTATGCCAACCTGAATGGGTGTCATTCCAGCTTTGGATTCAGACACTGATGAGAGATTTGGGGGAAGGGCTGGCCAGCCCACCTGCCTGCACTCTTCATACTCACAAATAGAATCTCAGTCTGTACAGCTGCCTTAGACTGTAAATTTTCCTGGGACTAGTGACTTATTCTTTGGGATTTAAACTAGGGAATAATGTCTGTTCACGTCTATTTATGGTGCCAGGTACACATGAAGTAGACAAATGGAGTGACACAGACTGGCAGTGCCCCCAATTACGGTGTTCAGAGGGGGAGTTTGACAGGCATCACCCAGCCTCACATTCTGAGAAGGGGCTGCAAACCCTGAAACATTTGCCACCAAAGGAACTCGTCCCTCAAGTATTCCTAGTAACTGCCAACCGGCTAAATCGCTCCCCTTGGTGGGGACCCTCGGCCGTAAGGGAGGGCATGCAATAGAATGGTCCATTTATGTCCTGCAGATTTTGAAGGTGAGTTTCAGGGTGAGTAGTTATGTCTGAAAGTTTTAATTTTGCAGACTGATTTTTCAGAACCCAGCATCCAATTCAGAGTCCTGGGGAGGGGGAAGAGGATGGATTTTATTCGTTTTTTTAAATCACTCTTCTGTGGACTCAAATGTGTGTAACCTTGGTCTTTGGAGGCTTCAGAGAATTAGAAATGAATAATCACCCACAGGGTAAGGGAGGGGCTGGTATGGGTCTTATCAGACTGAAGTGACTAAAAGGAAACCAGCGGAATTTTACTGAGAATTGGCATTAGATTAGACAGTCTGGTTACTTGTCTAGAAGGAGGGGTTGGTGATGCCCAGCCCAGCTTCTCCATTGGTGTATTTATAGTGTCAAAAGAAATGGAGGATTCCCAGCATGCTGGGTGAACCCCTCTAATGAACGTATGGGAAATAGTAGTGGGCAAGAGTGCCCCAGGACAGGTGGGCAGAGATGGCTCCCTCTGTATTGAGGAAAGGAGCATCCACTTAGATGAGCTCACTTATCCATAGTATAGAAGGATTATCATGAAAGAAACAACGGAACAGAGACGAGATAACAGTGCCACTGAAGGACTGGAGTATCTCTGCATTTTTCAAGGACCTGCATCCTCTAAAGAAGGAAGATGAACACAGTGGGAAAATCTTCCAGAACCTTTTTTCACTGACTGTTACTTTTTTCACTACTGTTACTTTATATGCAGATTTTCATTGGGGGAGATTTTTCCAAGAGGATTTCAGTTTCTTCTTTTTTTTTTTTTAAGCAATTGGGGTTAAGTAACTTGCTCAAGGTTACATGGCCAGTTATTTCTGGGTGTGGTGCTGAGTATCTGAGCCCAGATTCGATCCAAGGTCATCCCGACACAAGGGCCGGTGCTCTTAGTCGCTGAGCCACCTGGCCGCCCCTTCAGTTTCTTCTTACTTGCCTTTATATAATAGATAGCTACCTCTCGAATTATGCAGACTGCAGTGTGGACTTTTCTGTTTGTAAATTGAATGGTTCCAAATTAACTAGGCATAATTCTCTCCTAATTTAATTTTAAAAACTAGGTTTTTCCATATATATGGTTTTCTTTTTTTTCATTTTTCAAATGCTGTATTAACTTCTGATTTACATCATTAATTTCTGCCAGATTTTGAGTTACAAATTTTCTCCCTGTTTTTCTCCAACCCACCACCCCAGAATAGCAGTCCCACAGGATATCCCCTCCTCCAGTCTGCTCTCTCCCATATCTTCTCCCATACCCCCTTCAACTTTTCCAGTAGGGCATTGTGGATCTCTATGCCCCAGTGCCTGTATATCTTATTTCCCAATTACATGTAAGATAGTATTAATAATAGTATATATGTATATATAATTTTAAACATTTGATTTTAAAACTTTGAATTCCAGATTCATTCCTTTTCTCCCTTGTCACCCACCCTTACTGGGAAGATAAACAGTTCAGTATAGATTATACATGTGTAGCTAATGCAAAACATTAACATAGTAGATATATTGTAAAAGACTGACTATATTTCCCTCCCTCCTATCCCACCACCCACTTGTTCTATTCTCTACTTTGATCCTGTCCCTTTTCAAAAGTGAGTGCTTCCAACTTCCCTCCCCCCAGCCTGCCCTCCCTTCCACCATCCCCTTTCTCATCCCCTTCCCCCTACTCTCCTGTAGGGTGATGCCCTATTTAGTGTGTATTTCCTTCCCTCCCCAAGCCAAATTTAGTGAGAATAAGGTTGACCCATTCTCTCTTGCCTTCCTATTCTTCCCCTCCATTGTAACCCTTTGCCCTTGCCTCTTCTTTATGAGATAGTTTACCCCATTCTGTCTCTCTCTATCTCCTCTCGCTATATTCCTCTCTCACCTCTTAATTTCCCCTTTTAAGTATCATCCCTTCCTATTAAATTGGTCCTGTGCCCTCTATCTATGTATACCTGCAAGCATATATACACACATTCACACATGTATTCATATGCCCGTATACCCTCCGATATATATATTTCTCTTCCCTTCAACTATTTTCATACTGAGAAAAGTTTCATCAATTACAATTATTGTTTTTCCATGTAGGAATGTTAATAGTTCAACTTTGATCAGTGGCTTATGATTTCTTTTCCCTGTTTACCTTCTCAAGCTTCTCGTGCTTCTTGTATCTGACTGTCAAATTTTCTGTTCAACTCTGGTTTTTTCAGCAAGAATGCTTGAAAGGCCTGTATTCCACTGAATGACCATATTTTCCCCTGAAAGATGATACTCAGTTTTGCTGGGTAGGTGATTCTTGGTTTTAATCCCAGCTCCTCTGCCCTCCGGAATATCCTATTCCAGGCCCTCCAATCCCTCAGTGTAGAAGCTGCCAGATCCTGTGTTATCCTGATTGTGTTTCCACAATATTCAAATTGTTTCTTCCTGGCTGCTCATAATATTCTCTCCTTGATCTGGGAATTCCGGAACCTGGCTATAATATTCCTAGGAGTTTTCTTTTTGGGATCTTTTTTAGGAGGTAATTGGTGGATTCTTTCAACCTCTATTTTGCCTTCTGGTTCTAAAACATCAGGGCAATTTTCCTTGAGAATTTCTTGGAGGATGATTTCTAGGTTCTTTCCCTGATCATGGCTTTCAGGTAGTCCAATAATTTTAAAATTATCTCTCCTGGATCTATTTTCCAGGTCAGTGATTTTTCCCATGAGATATTTTACATTGCCTTCTATTCTTTCATTTGTTTGGATCTGTTTAACAGCATCTTGATTTCTCTTAAAGTCACTAGCTTCCTTTGCTCCAATCTAAATCCAAGGGAACAATTCTCCTCATTGGGCTTTTGAGATTCTTTTTCCATCTCGCAAATTCGGCTTTTTAAGACATTCTTCTCCTCATTGTCTTTTTGAGCCTCTTTTGCCAGTTGAGTCAGTCTTCTTTTTAAGGTGTGATTTTCCTCACTCTGGCTGTTGACTCTCAGTTCATAATTTTCTGCATCATTCTCATTTCTCTTCCCAGTTTTTCCTCCACTTCTCTTATCTGCTTCTTAAGGTCCTCTATGGCCTGTAACCAGCTCGTATTTTCCTTTGAAGCTTTTGGTGCAGGAATTCTGACTTCACTGTCTTCCTCCTGTTCCATGCTTTGTTCCTTTTTGTCCCCAAAATAGGAATGTAATGTTGGAGTCTTCTGTTTGTTTTGCTCCCTTTGTCTGGTCATGTTGCCCCTCAGTCACTTGACCTCTAGGCTTTTTGCCACAGTAGGACTCTGATACCAGACAGGGGAGCTTTCATCCCAAACACTGGGGTTTTCTCAGCTCCTGGAGGTATTAGGTGGGTGCCCTCTCTGAAGCCTCCACATGCTCAGGCAAGCTGGTCACACACCCCAGGACCTCCACCCTAGACTGCAATGCAGATCCAAGCAGGTTAAAGGAAGAGCGATTTCCCCTCAGACTGGTTGCTTGGTCCCCCTACACTCTGCAGGTCAGGAGCTGAAGCTGCCACGTGGCTGGCTGTGCTGGTGTCTCAGTGGCTTCTCGCCCCTGGGGGCAAAAGCCATGAACTCCCACTTACTGGGTCCCAAAGTCCAGACTGCACTGATCTCTCACTTTGTCCTTTGCATCTGTGTGTTGATGAATCTGGAAACGGCCACAGCTTCTGGTGATCTGGAGTCCCTGTGGGCTGGTCAGGCCTGCCCTGGGGCTAAAACCTCTAGCTCCCACGGGCCTGGGCTCCCAGGCCCCAGCGCTGTCTGATTCCTGCCGGCCTGCCGGGTTGTCCTCAGCAGGAGGTTAGCTTCTCTGTGTCATTTTGTGGGTTCTGCAGCTCCAAAGTTTGTTTAGAGTCCCCTTTTACATGGATTGGGGAGGGTGGAAGCCGGAGCCCTGCAGAGGTCCTGCTTCTACTCAGCCTGCTTGACTTTGCCCCCCTATATATGGTTTTCTTGATGTGGTATGTTGACATCTCTGATTTAGAAAACAATATTTATTATATATTATTGGTAAAATATTCATTGTTTACTTAGTAAAATCTTGTATTGTGCATTTTTGTCCAATACGATTGACTTCCCCACGTCCTGGGTTGTTGTTATTGTTATTTTAGATCTAAGAAACTGGACATTTTAGTCATTTTCCAGAGTTGGCTCCATAAATAGTGTATAGTAGGCTTGCTTTTTGAAATTTTATTTTATATCTCCTCCCAAAACCTTGCCAGTTCACACCTTTGCCGCGTTTGCATTTTTACTGTGTATGCAGTGAAACCTCAGTGTTGCTTTGATGTTTATTTCTCTTATTAGTCATTGAAAGGGATCTAGTATATGGCGGCTAACGTTTGCACTCATTCTTTGGAGCACGGTTTGTTTGTGTCCTTTGATCGCTTCTGCACTGAGCAATGGCTTTTGATCTATTTGTGTTCATTCCCTATATAGCTTGCATAGCAGACCCTCAGTGAGATTTGTTTCGGGTCAACTGCTCCCCTATTTAATTGTATTAATTTTGTTTATACAAAAGCTTTTAATGGGACCAAATTGGTTCATTTTCTCTTTTTTGATCACCTTTCTCCCCTGTTTGGCTTTTAATTCACTCCCTAGCTGTAAGAGTAAGGGAACTGGATCTAATTCCAGTTAGCTTTTTTAAGGCATGACTGTGAATATTCAAATCACATTGATTTTGAACTTATTGTGATGTGTGGTACAAGACAGTGGTCTAATCCTAATTTTTACCAAACCGCTTGCTAGTTTTCCCTGTAATTTTTGTCGAACAGGGCATTCATTCTTCTAAGTAATTTGCATTCCTTTATCAAATACTGGGTTATTGAGCCCAGTTGTTTCTGATTCTACTGTGTCTAGCCTTTTCAGTTTTCTGAAGATCACAGTTTGTGAGTATGGTTTGAGGCTTGGACATGCTAAATATCCTCTATTCCTACTTTTATTTAATTAATTGATTACTTAATTTTTAGTTTTCAACATTCATTTTCACAAGATTTTGGGTGACAGTTTTTTCTCCCCATCTTTCCCTTACCCTCACCCCAAAATAGCAAGCCTATTGAATAGCCCATCCCCCAATCTGTTCTCTCTTATATCCTTCCCCATCACCCCCCTACTTTTATTTTCATGATTCCCCTTGAGATTCTAGACCTTCTCTTCCAAATTAATTTTGTTTTTATTTGTCTAGCTTAGTAAAGTGGTCCCTTGGTACTTAGATTTATGTAGTATCGAGTCTGGACATTTAATTTAGATCTTTTTGTTTCCTTTATTAAGTTGGCTCATCCCAGCCAGGAACAACACAGAATATCTCTTTGACTACGTTATTCTTTATTTGTTTAAAGAGTGATTTGTCATTGTATCTGTGGTGGTCTTGGCAGCTGCTTAGTGGACCAGCTCCCAGGTATTTTATGCATTTTGTAGGTATTTTTGAGCGGGCCTTTCCCTTATTCCCTCCAGGGTTTTATTGTGGCTAGATAGAAATGCTTTGAATTTTTGTGGGTTTATTTAAAGCCTGCTCTGTCACTGAAGCCTTTGTCTCAGCTTCTTTGCTGATTCCCTAGGATTTTCTAAGTAAACAACCCTGTCATCAGCCAGTATCTAATAATAATTATCCTTTATAGAGCACTTGAAGGTTGTGAAGTGGTTTACAGATATTATCTCATTTATGCTCACAGCAACCCTGGGAGGTAGATGATAATATTATTTCCATTTTATAGATGAGGCCACTGAGGCTGAGATAGGTTAAGTTACTTGGCCAGGGTCACATAGGTAGGAAGTGTCTGAGGCCGTTCTTGAGCCCAGATCTTTCTGACTTCTGGTCCAGCTCTGTCCGCTGTACCTCCAGCTGCCAATAAGGGAGTTTTTATCTCCCCGGCCCATGTTTATGTTGCTGATTTCTCTCTTGTTGCTGCTGGTAGCATTTCTAGAATTTTGTTGAATATCAGAGGGCAAAGTGGGGCTTAGTGAGGTAGGATCCAACATTGATACAAGGGGATTTGGAGGGGGGGGGCATTAACAGCTGGGGGGTATCAGAAATGTCTCCTGTGGCAAGTGACAATTGGTGGGAGTCTGGAAAAAAAATAAGGATTGTCAGAAGTAGAGGGAGAGAGCATTCCCGACATGGGAGCTGGCCAGAATAAAGGGAAGGAGATGGGTGTTAGGTTGTTAGGTTTGAGGAGCAGTAAGAAGATCTTTCTGACTGGTCTGTAGGACATGTGAAAGGAGTGTGCAAGGGCCATCTCTTCTTTCCTGGTCAGATTTTTCATATTTCTAGGACTGAGTGTGGAGAGCGCCATCTGTGCGCCACCCCTCCCTTCCAATTTCCTTATTTCTCTCCAGGGTACCACCATCTTTTTCCGACACCCAAGGTCACAGCCTTGGAGTAATCCTCCTCTGTTCCTTCTCCTTCCCTCCATAGGCTTTCAGCAGCCAGTCCCTCTCAGTTTTCCCCTTTGACGTCTCTGGTGTCTTCTCTGGGCTCAAGAGACACTACCAGGGTGTGGGTCCTCACCACGTGGGGCCTGGATTATTATGGTAACTGCCCTACTTTAAATCTGTCCCTTTTCCAATCCATTCTCCATATGGCTACCCAAATAATGCTCTTAAAACCCAGGCCCGACCCTGCTACTCCCATACTCAGTGGACAGCAATGGCCCATGGCCCCTATTATACAAACCAAACCCTTCTCCTTGACATTTCAGCCCTTTACATTGTGGCACTAGCCACTGATTTTATGTTGCTGGCAGATACTTAATTTAGGCTTTGTATATGTGTTATATTTATCTGGGCACATTCCCTCCTTCCCCCAGTAGAATGTAAACTTCTTGAGGGTAGGGTCTACTTCCTTTTGTCTTTGCACCTGCATTGACTCTAAGGAGACAGCATGACCTTGTGGAGAGAGCTGGCCTTGGGCCTCTGAAGAGTTGAGGTCAAGCTCTACCCCTGAAGCTCCTGACTGAGTGTCCTCAGGGAGTTCTCCAGGAAGGCACAGCTCTGCACTGAAGGAGCGACTTTCCTCTTTGGGAGTTCCTACTCTGATGGAATCATCCTTCTGGCCCCTTTCCTCCTTCCCCTCAAAATCAGTGCTTGGCACTTGGAAAGTGCATCAGAATTCACCAGATGGTTGAGAGCTATTTCTTTTAGTACCTTGCTGGTGGAGGTATAGGGAGGTGATGAATGTTTCAGGGATCTCCAGTGTTGTTAGTGCCTACACCCTCTACACTGATGCAGGTTGCAATTCTTCTCCAACTGGGCAGATGGTTTTTGGGAGCTGCTGTGCCCCTGGGGTCAGTGTTGCAAAGCCCTTCTTAACTCCACCAGCTTGGTTCTCAGATAAAGAGGGCACAGTTCATCTCTAGGCCCCTTTTGAGTCTGGCAGGACATGCTGGAGCTAGCGCTTGGCTTGTGTCATGTCTGGAGATTCAGAACCAGCTCAGGAATTAGATTTGAATCCTGCCCCTGCCATCGACTTCCTCTGTGACCCTGGGCAAGTCACTTAAATGCTGTGTGCCTCAGTTTCCCCATCTGTAAAAGAGTGGGTTAGGGCTTTGGGCTTGACTGCTGTGCAGCTCCAAGCCAGTGGTTCTACAGCAGGTGTGATTCAGCTTGTCAAAAATACTTGACAAGGAGTATTTCAATCCCAAATCAAGAAATTAGGGAGCTTGTTTTAGCAGATTACATTGGCAATGAATGGCAGATTCACAGGTCTGATTGTAGAAGTGTTTTCTTTAGACCCCCACGTGGACCAAGTGGTTGGCTTGTTAAGGATGATAAAGTGCAACTCTTAATCCCATCTTCTCCAAGAAAGGCCCAGAAAGGGGAAATGGTGGGCTGGAGATCACAGGCTGCCTTGGTGGGGGCCCAAAGCAGAGCCCTGGCTTGGAGCGGGGGGCTGGGCTGGGCCACCCGCCTGACTGCCTTGCCTGGTTTGGGGGGGATGTGCTGGGTGGGTCTGGGTGTGGGTGGCCCGACAGTCTGCAGGCAAGTCCCAGGGAGGGGGTGTTGGTAAGTTACACCCAGCTACAGAATTGACTCAGAGAGGCAGGTGAGGGGCCTTTGTTCTAAACAATGCTTCTGGGGCTGGAGTGAATTTGGTTGTTTTAAATTGTTCACATTTAACTAAGTCTCTGATGTTGGTTGGCGGTCTCCTCCACAGTCCAGCAGCTGCTCTGCTTTATGGGTAACGGCTTCTCCTTCTGTCTGGAGTTTTTCTGACGTTTCTTATCCATGTTCAGGTTTCTCCCTTTCCCTTCTCCTTTCCTCTTCTCTGTCTCTGTCTCTGTCCTCTCTCTCCTCTCCTTGTCTGTCTGTCTCTGTGTCTCTCACTAGGTTTGTAGCATCTTCTGAGAGTTAGTCATTTGAAAAGAGGGTTCTGTTTCCATTCCGCCAGCTTAGAACGGCTGAGAAAGAAGCCAAGGTATTGTGTAGGCTGGAGGGTGTGTGAAAAGACTTGCTGATAAAGTGCTGAAATTCTTCAGTTCAGTTCAATTCTGCCACTATGAATAGGAGACTGAGCTAGGAATGAGTCACGGGCAAGAGTGGGTCAGTCCCTGCCCTCTGAGGGCTCACCCTTCTGGAGGCTTCAGCTGGCTAGATCTTAAACACTAAGCATGAACGAGGCATGCAAAGTAATTTCAGTAGGAAGTTGATGTTTATTGGGGTCATGTAGGAGACGGCAGGTGAGCTGTGCTGTTCTGGGAGGAAGCAAGGGATGGGACAGGGAGGAAGGTATTCCCAAATGGGGCCCAGCCCCTATGAGGAAGTGAAGGAAGGCACAACATCCATAGATGGGAACCCTCTGAGACTGGCTGCACGGCAAGGGTGCAGCCCAGCAGAATTCTTTTTTAGTTTTGTTCATTATTAAATTTTATTTTTAATTTATGGACTAAAACCAGCGTTTCCATAGCGCAATAATGCCGGTTGTGGTTGTGGCCATTGCCCCCGCTGACACTGATAATGCAGCTCTGTGCCTGCTTTATTCTGCTCACTTATGAAAGTTCAGGCAAGGGCCAGGTGTTGCCTTGGTTTGGGCTCTGGTAGAATGGGGACATGTGGACCTTTGGCCATCTGGGACACTGTGATTGTCTGTAGCATCCCCCCCCCTGCATGGGGCTTCAAGTAGAGTGGAGGGAAAGTGTGCTCTGATGTGTAAGCCGTGACAGTCGACACGCAGAGACAGAGAGGAAGCCGTCCCTGCCCTCCGAGGGCTTATGTTTTCCTGGAGTGAAGCAGCCTGAGCCTGGCTGAGGAAGGACAGCATGTATGTAGTCATCCCGCAGGCAGATGCCCTGGGCTGTAGCTGAGGAGCGAAAGCTTGGGCACCTTCGTCACCATGATGCCCGCCTCTGGGGCCTTTGCTGCAAACAGGACTGAAAATAAGCTGAAGGCGTAAATGTTGGCCCCGGAATCCTGGGTATAGCCAGAAGGTGTGAGGATGGATGAGGCCATTGCTTTCTTTTTAATTACAAATGTCAAACTCAAGAAACGTGAATATTTTGGTATGTGGTGAACAGAAGAGAAGCTTGTCTACAAACCACATGTTTTTAAAAGATCTGAATTGCACTGAGGTCCTGTTCCCTCTGAGGTTCTAGGATTCATCCCCATATTAGCAATTGGTTTTCAGGAGCTGCTGCAGCTAAAAAGAATTTGCTAATGTGTGGCCAGTCCTTTGCTGATCTGCTCCCCTAACCTGACCAGGCAGGCCTAACTGGGCAGTCCTTGGGCTTCCTGTGTGGGTCACCTGCATGTTTGCCTTGGCTCATGGAATCTGGGCTTATGCCCTAGGCCTGCATGTTCAGGGCCAGGGAGAACAAAACTTATTCTGGGAAAGTAGGTCTCTTGGCACTGACCAGACAGCAGTGACCATATACCTTCTCTCCGGTCTGGGCCCGCGTGATTTCCATCTGCTGATACTACTAATCTGAGGCATCGTCCCCATGATGGTAGAAAGAGCTATGGAACATTTATTTTAGCAGCTCAGAAGATTTATTTTGAATCTCTCAGCAAAGTTGGGTTAGATAACAACGTGGCCTCTTTGGGCTTTTGTCCCTTCTGTGGTTTAAAAAAAAAGTACACATCCCTGAAGTATTTTATAAAAGTTTATAATCATACTTTGTAGATCTGTAGAAAAGAAGCATCAGCAGTTTTGGGAACTAAAGACTTAAAAAAAATCCAGCTTCTACTTTGTTTGTTTCTTTATTTCAACTTGAAGGAAATTCTTGACTAGATCTCCTGACTCCCCGCACGTGGGAGGCGTCACTTAGGCCGTGCCTGAGTACAGGATGCTTTCTTCTTGTAAAATGAGGTGGAGTTTCAGCTCAGTGACTTCCGAGTCCCTACCACCTCAAAATCTCTGACCCCAGATTGACCCAAAGACACAAATGCTCAATGATCCCAGACTTTGAGAATGCCAATGCGAAAAAAGACAGAAATAACATTTGGACTGTGTATATATTAGGGACTTACCAGCTAACCTTAAAAATCGGGTTTTGAATTTCCCAGGAAACATTAGCTCTAACTTTTTTTTTTCGTTTTTGTAGGGAGTTGGAAATAAAGTATATTTAGAATTCAGTACTTTAGAGACCATGGCGCCATCATGAACTGGATTTAACGGGCAGAGATTTTTCTTTTTCAGTCATTTTTCAGTACCATTCAACTCTCCATGACCCCATTTGGGATTTTCTTGGTAGAGATAGCTGAGTGGTTTGCCATTTCCTTCTCCAGCTCATTTGACAGATGAGGAAACTGAGGCAGGCAAGGGTAAGTGACTTGGCCAGGGTCACACAGCTAGGAAATGTCTGAGGCTGGATTTGAACTCAGCAAGAGGAATCTTCCTGACTGGGCGCAGCACTCTATCTACCCAGGATGAGAGCACTGGATTCAAACACGGTGTTAGACATTGACCATTTCCATGGCCCTGGGCATGTCACTTCACCTAAGTACCTGCTTACTTGCTTATACAAAGGGGTCCAATTACATTGCCATTACACCTGGTTTAGCCAGGTTGGCACCCCTGAGCCTGCTGTTTTGATGAAAAGACTTTTCCAGCTTTGAAGTCCTTAAGGTGAATCATCACTGTCACCCTTTGGCTCTCTTCTGAAGGGACGAAGAACCCATTCCCCTGCCCAAGGAGAGGATTGTCAGTATCTGGGGCCGATTCCAGCTCCAAAGTCAGGACCCTGTGGAGTGAAGCTCCTGGAGGGCCAGTTACTGTTTGCTTTTTTGTCTTTTATCCCTGGTCAGCAGGCCATCCATGGGCATATACAGAAAGGGCAACTCCAAGTGAAGAAACTCCTTCTGCCAAGTCAGGTGGGCACCTTCTCTGCCGCTTAGAGGTGTAGAGACTTGCCAGGGCAGTGAGACAGTAAGTGACTTGCCCAGGGTCACACAGCCAGTAGAGAGTCAGTCAAGACTTGAACTCAGGTCTTCCCAGTTTAAGGACCAGCTCTCTGTCAGCTACTCCAGGGTCTTCTCATTGGGTGCATGGTAGGTGCTTCCAAAAGTGCCCGTTGATTATTGTTTGATGGTGGCCAAGCAGCTGGGGATGGATCACTCCAAACTGAGATTGTCTGTCCCCAGGCCTCGGCCTTACAAAGCTTTTCTATTTTTGTAGGGCCTGCCGGCCTAGGCTTCCATCACCCAGGGTCTCCTCTGGGCCCTAGTGACCCATTGGAGGAGGCTTTGGTGAGGGTGGCCCATAGAAACTTAATTAGTTCACAAAGGGTCAGCGTTTTAATTATTGACAGTTATTTTTTTTACTCGGGATTTAAGGTTTAAAAAGAACCTCATTTCTCCTGAATTTAATGCATGCCAACAAGGAGGACATTTCCACATACAGAGTAGAACAAAAGAAAGGTTATATGCAGAACTGTGAATCTCTTGTTATGTGTCTCTTGCTTTAAAAAAGAAAAAAAAGCACATACAAAGTTGAAGGTGCTACTTTCAAAGTTGAACTGCTTGTCTGCCTTTCCCTCTGGACGTCCTTCCTTTTTAAAAACGGTTCAGTGGTCTTCTTGGTTTGCTTGAGGATTTTTAAAAGGTGTGTAATCTGTCAGTTCAATTTAACCAACATTTATTGAGCTCCTACTGTGTGCCAGGCCATGGAGACATAAAGTTTGATGGAGGAGGAGACAGCATGGCAGAGAAAGTCAGCCCCGAGTTAAGACCTGCCCTGCTCGCATGGCACAGAACTCTCTTTGCATGGGTTAATGCCCTAAGTATAAAACTCTGTGGGTGCCTGGTTTTCTGCCTCCTGGGGCCCAAGCTGCGCTCAGTTCAGTCCCATCTGCTGAGAGAGGCCTTCCCTGATCCCTCCAGTCATGGGCTATCCCTTAATTAGCTTCTTATCCCCCTGGTGGAACAGAAACTTCTCGATGACCCACTGGGTTTGTTGGGTTTTGATAGTCTCAGTTCTCAGCATGTAGTCTGCACAGAGTAAATGGATTTGGAACATTATTGAGCTAGAGTTCTTTATCTGTGTCTGTGACAGACTTCATGGGGCAGAGATTTTCGGGAAGATCACTGAGTCAGAGGCCATTGAGTGTTCTCTACCGAATTCCCCTAGACGATCCCCCGGCTTTTGCGTGAACCACATCCAAAGAAGGGGAACTCACTATTTCCTGATGGAGCCCGTCCTACTTTCGCATGCCCTTTCTTCCTTCCTGGTGGCCTAGAGGTGACTGACCCTCTCTACATTCCTTTCTTGGACAGTCATTCTCTGGTTAGGTAGCCCAGTGGATAGAGTCAGGAAGATGTCGTTGGGTCATTCTCTGTTGTGTCTGACTCTTCCTCACCCCATTTTGGAATTTTCCAGGCAGACATACTAGAGTGCTTTGCTCATTTTTACAGATGAGAAACCTGATGCAACTGGGTTAAGTGACTTGCCCAGAGTCTCACAGCTGGTAAATGTCAGAGGTCGGATTTGAACTCCAGAAGATGAGCCTGATTCCAGGCCTGGTGCTCAATCTAGCTGCCCTAGCTTTTCACAGTCTGGAAGACCAAGTTCAGATCAGGGTACTGATTAGCCAAGTGATCTTGGGCAAGTCACTTAATCTCTACCTCAGTTTCCTTATCTGTAAAATGGGGATAAAAGAAGCACCTCTCTCTGATTGTAATGAGATAACATTTGTAAAGTACTTTGCAAATTGTGATTATTTGATTGTTCTGCCTTTCTACCCATCTGACTTCTTGAAGCTCTATTTCCCCCCAATACCTAACCCAGAATGTGGGGGGACCCTTCCTGCTCTTCCCCCGCCCCTGCCCCCTGTGTTTTCTCAAATAAGGAACTCACATTGGCCAATTGCAGAGCAGGTTTTCTACTGTGGTATGTTTACCTTGCAGGGTTGGGGAAGATTAATGAGAAAATGCAGCCAAAAATTTTCAGGTGCCCTCAGGATGCTCCAATCATGCGGATTAATTATTTTATCTGTTGATATTTAATTGCAAAGCACGCACTGTTGGTGACCTTGGATGGTGTGGGGGTAGGGTGGGAGGGGCACAGTCTCCCTTCTCCTTAGAGGCACTGAGTGGAGGAACAGCAAATGCTTTAGGATCCGAGATTTAGATCTGGGAGGCTTTGTGGGCATCATTTAACCTTCTCATTTTATAGAGGAGGAAAGCGAGTCCCAGATAGTTAAGGTGGCCTCTCAGGTAGTAAGTATTTGAGATGGCTTTGATTGAGCCCCTTTGGCAGCAGATCACTGGATGGCTGCCCTCTCCCCAGCTCCTTCCCTGCTCTCCTAAAGCACGCAGTTTATTGGGGGAGAAGGCTTCTAGACATAGAGTTCTATTAGAACTCTATTAGTTCTATTATTACATTCAATTGTAAGTGAATCAGAGAAAACCCCATCCTGGCTCTCCCAGGGATGCCTTGGAGGACTATTGGATCAGCATGCATTTATTAAGCCCTTACTGTGAGCTAGAGGCTGTTAAGTGCATGTAGAGAAAGGGGAAAGGCTAAATCCCTGACCTCAGAGCTCGAAGGGATGGTGAGATCCAGCCTGGGCGGGGGTAGGAGGGTGGGATGGGACGATCAAATATTTAGTGCTGGAAGAAACCCTGGGTTAGAGTTCATCATATTCATCTCTCGCATTTATAGACTGGGAAACCGAGGCCCCTGTGACTTTCCCAAGGTCACATAAGTAGTGAGGGGCAGAGAGGTAGGTCCTTTGACCACAAATTCAGTGCTCATACTACTAGACTTTGGGGCACGTTTGGGGGCAGCTGGGTGATTCAGGGAATAGAATGCCGGGCCTGGAGTCTCCCTGAGTTCAGACACTTCCTAGCTGTGTGACCCTGGGCACTTGTTTGCCTCAGTTTTCTCATCTGTCAGATGAGCTGGAGAAGGAAATGGCGAACCGCTCTTGTGTCTTTGCCAAGAAAGCTGCAAATGGGGTCAGGAAGACTGAGACACACAGCTGAAGACCTGTAAAAACAACAATCGTTGTCTCTGCCTGTGGAGATGCCGAATGACTAATATCAGGAGTCTGCTTGGCTTTTGTTTGAGAGATGATTTCAAGAAAGTCAAGCAGATAACGTTTCTTAGAAGAATCACGGGAGCTGGATGGTTCCTCAGGCCATCTAGGGCAATCACCTTATTTTTCAGATGAGGAAACTGAGGCTTGGAGAGAAGTAACAGATGCCAAGTAGCAGCATTAACTTAAACTCTGCTCTTGTCTCTCTGTGTCTGGGCCTCTTTCTGCTTCCCCTCCTGAAACAGGGCAGATGTGAGGTGGGCACCTCCTTGGAACACGGTTGGGGCCGTGGAAGGGGAAAGGCACAGACAAGAGGCAGGTGGTCCTAGGAGGAGGAGATGGGGGACCGGCTGGAGGTGAGTGAGATGGGGAATGGAGGATCATTCCCTGTGTCCAGTCTGTCAGAATGATGGCGCCACTGACAGGAATGGACAGGGTCTAGAGTTTGGGGACAAAAAATGACGATGAGTGGGATTTGGGAGATGTTGTGGCGGAAATGTCCCTTTGGTCACGGGAGACTCTCCAAGTTCCTGTGGTGCTTGGACCATAACCATCTCTATCACATGCCCACCCAGTGGTTATCTAGCCATTTGTCCAGGATTAGAAAGTAATGGAATGAATAAGTGACTGAAGGAACATTTTCTGAAGTGCTCCCTATGTGCTGATGTGGAAGGGAAGGGTGGATCATTTCTTCTCTCAGGATCCTCCATTCTAATGGATGGGGGCATAACTCCTAGAAGAAAGTCATGACTGGGGCTCTTTGGGCTTGTATAGTTGTGGGGATGGTGACTAGAGTCAGAGGGCATTACATGATATGTACCTTCCAGGAGCAACGCTGATTGTGGTTCTAGAAACTGGGAGGGGGAAGGGGTTCTAGGTAGCAAGGTGTCTGGAAAGAAGTAGATGGCTAGTGATGAAAGGCATGGCTGGAGCTGGGCCTGGGTGTGGAATGGGTGAAGTGAGGCGTTCACCAATCCAGGCAGTGGGGGCCAGGATGGGATTTCCTGAGGTGAAAGAGTTTAGTCTTCCAGGGCATGGGTTCTGGTCCTGCTGGTTAACTGTGAGAAGGCCAGGGAGTGAAGGGGGCTGCATTTGGTGTCAGAGGACTTGGGTTCAGATCTCAGCTCTGCCACCTAGTAGCTGTGTGACTGGGGAAACGTTATTTGGCCTTTCAATTTTCTCATCTGTAAAATGGGACTATATTTCAGCTCTGCATCTAGCATTCAAGGAAGTTCGAGCTCAGAAAGGTGGCCCCTTCCACTGCTGGATAACTTTGCTTGTCAGGCCATTCTCCCTTAACATGGAGCTGACACTGACCTCTCTTCAGCTTCTAACATGGCTGGATTCTGGGACCTTCTGGACATTCTGGGTCCTTGGGCCACAAGCCTCATCCCACTTACAGTGACTGTCCTTTAGGTACTTAAGTCCCCATGCCTGAAGTGTGCTTGAGTTTGGCCTAGGGCTGTTGTCCCTGGCTTTGCAACAGACCGGACCAACAAATTTCTCCCTCCCTCCCTCTTTCCCTCTCTGTTTCTCTTTCTTCCTCCCTCC
>NW_027186352.1:13840713-13855138 GCF_028583685.1 Petaurus breviceps papuanus
TTTATGTCCCTCATCCCCTGTATTGGCCCCTGGCAGGAAATAGGTACCTTTGAAGAGTATTTCTGTGTAATGAATGATCTGTCAAAGATGAATCATTTGGATTGTCTTTTCAGTGCTTTATAGATGACCTCCAGAGGCTGTGTGGTAGGGTGGAAAGAGAATGGACCATGGAATCCTGGCATTGATTCTAGATTTTACCACTTAAGCGCCCTGTGGGCTTCAGCAAGGCCCATTATTCTCTGGGCCTCAGTCTCCTCCATTGTAGAAGCAGAGGGTTGAAAGAGAGAAGCCTCTTGGCACAGTGGTACCTTGGAGTCAGGAATGCTTGCATTTGAGTTTGACCTCAGATACCAGCTGTGTGATCCTGGGCAAGGCAGTCAGCCTCTCCATGCCTCAGTTTCCTCATCTGTAAAAAGAGATTAGATCATGGCCTCTCAGGTTCCTGCTGACTGGTTATTTAGGAGAGCCTTCTTGACTGGCCAAAGATAGTGGCACACAGAAATTGCTTCCTTGTGCCTCCGAGGGGCAGGTGACCCTCCATCATCTCCCCACCAGCCTTCCTGGAGAGCGTTTTTTATGAGAATAACTCAAGCAGTAATTTCACAAAACCTTTGGCCAGTAGTATCATGGTTGTCAGGGCTATTTGCTACTAAGCAGTGAAATAAAGTTTTGAAAAATAAATAAAAAAAATAGGAAAAAAAAGTCTGTCTCTATGATTGTAGGTGCCTATGACCTCTGAGCTTCCTGCTGGCTCTCAATCCAAGGAACCCATGGGTTGGTTGTGTGACTTTTGTGTAAAAGTATCCCTGCTTGTAATCATAGTAAAAATACAAACGGCAGGTACAGTTAACCCTTCCATGTCGTGGGGTTCCCTTCTTCCCCCATCGCCCTCTCCACCAGCCCCCACAATCTGGACAATCCATGTAAAATTTTTTGGCCCTCCCTTCATACCAGAAAAGAAGTCTGAATGTTTTTCCTTTTTCTTTTTTGGAGTTTTTACAGTGACTTACTATAAAATTTGGGCTAGATATTTGGTCATAGGCTATATTATACAATATTGTACCTATAATTGATGCATTTCTGAGTTTCTTTTTCTGTGTCATCTGCTGGCCTTCACATGTTGTCTGCAGCGTCTACAAAACTCCCATTTAATTTCTTATTCTGACCTGCGACATCCACATCGTGATGGGGAAAATCGTGCATGTAGGGTTAGACATAGATGGGGAAACCGCAGTGTGGAGGGGATAACTATTTATGTAGCTCTTGTTAGTGATTTCCTTAAGCTACTTCCATGTGCATTGACCCCATTGAAATGATCGTGGCATAAAGCTGTCGGAGAATCTTAGACTTGGAAGTGACCCTGGAAAGTGTGTAGTCCATACTACCCTTAAATAAGAACCCCCTGGTGTAGCATTTGACAAATACTCGTTTGGTCTGTGCTTGAAGACCCCCAGCAAAGGGGAGCCCATTCTCTCAGACATTAATTATTTGTGTGGCTCTGAAAAAGACACTTAACCTCTATGGCCCTCAGTTTCCTCATCTGTGAAATGAAAGAATTGTACTAGATGACCTCTTGAGCTTTTCCTTTATATTGCTTCTAAATTTTTTCTCAGTGATTAAAAGAATCAGTGATTCTTTTAAGAAAAAAAAAATTTAGTGTATGACTTTTCCCCAATTAAATATAAAAACAATTTCTTCTTTTTAAAAAATGTATTTATTTTTAGTTTACATTATTTTGTTTCACAAACTTGAGTTTTAAATATCCCGCGCCCCCCCCCCATTCCCTCCCCAAGATGGCATGCTATCCAAGTTAGTCATCACACAGTGTGACCATAATTGTGTGCAATGTTTTAGTGGTTCTTCCCCCCTCACTCGACATAAATTCATATAAATCTTTCCAGATTTTTCTAAAGTCTGCTTGCTCATCATTTCTTTTTTTTTCAATTTCTTTATTTTTAGTTTTCAACATTTACTTCCATAAATTTTAAATTTTCTCCCCCCCCCCACAAGCACCCTGCAATCTGATATAGGCTCTACACATTTCCACATCAGTCATGTTGCATAGAATAATTACAATGAATGGGAAAAACCATGAGAAAGAAAAACAAAACAAAAGAGAAAATAGTCTGCTTTGCTCTGTGTTCAGACTCTATATTTCCCTCTCTGGATGCGGATGGCATTTTCCATCATGAGTCCTTTGGAATTGTTTTAGGCCTTTGCATTGCTGAGAAGAGCTTAACCTATCCAAATCAGTCATCGCACACTGTGGCTATTACTGTGTACAATGTTCTCCTGGTTCTGCTCACTTCACTCAGCATCAGTTCATAGAAGTCTTTCCAGGATTCTCTGAAGTTCGCCTTGAATGAAATGAAGTTCATCATTTCTTATAGTACAATAGTATTTCATTACATTCATATACCATGACTTGTTTAACCATTCCCAATGGATGGGCATCCCTCGATTTCCAGTTCTTGGCCACCACAAAAAGAGCTGCTACAAATATTTTTGTACATGTGGGTCCTTTTCCCATTTTTCTTATCTCTTTGGGATGCAGCCCTCGTAGGGGTGTTGCTGGATCAAAGAATGTGCACATTTTTATAGCCCTTTGGGCATAGTTCCAAACTGCTCTCCAGAATGGTTGAATCAGCTCACAACTCCACCAACAATGAATTACTGTTCCGATTTTCCCACATCCTCTCCAGCATTTATCATTTTTATGTTTTGTTATGTTAGCCAGTCTGACAGGTGAGATGGGGTACCTAAGAATTTTTTTGATTTGTATTTCTCTCATCAATAGTGATTTAGAGCATTTTTTCATATGGCTATAGATATCTTTAATTTCTTCCTCCGAAAGCTGCCTGTTCATATCCTTTGACCATTTATCAATTGGGGAATGGCTTGTCTTCTCATAGACTTGACTCAGTTCTCTATATATTTTAGAAATGAGGCCTTTATCAGAGGCACTGATTGTAACTATTCTTTCCCAATTTTCTGTTTCCCTCCTAATCTTGGTTACATTGGCTTTGTATAAAATCTTTTCAATTTAATATCATTAAGATTATCCATTTTGTATTTCATAATGTTCTGTCTCTTGTTTGATCATGAATTCAGGTAAACTATTCCTTGCTCTCCCAGATTGCTTATAGTATCAGTCTTTTATATCTAGATTGTGAATCTATTTAGACTTGATTTTCGTATATAGTATAAGATATTGGTCTCTGCCCAGTTTCTGCCATAATATTTGCCAGTTGTCCCAGCAGTTTTTGTCAGATAGTGAGTTCTTATCCCAGAAGCTGGGGTCTTTCTAGTAATCTACTGTTTGATAAACCCAGTCATTGACTACTGTGTCTCATGTACCTGATCTATTCCATTGATCCACCATTCTATTTCTCAGCCAGTGCCAAGTACTTTTGATGACTGCTGCTTTATAGTACAGTTTAAGATCTGGTGTGGCTAAGTCACCTTCTCTAGCATTTCTTTTCCTGAATTCCCTTGATATTCTGGATCTTTTGTTCTTCCAGATGAATTTTGTTATTTTTTCTAGTTCTTAAAACATTCATTTTTAAAACTATGATTTCCATATTCTCTCCCTTCCTCCCTCCCCACTTACCCCCTCATTGAGAAGGTGAGCAATTCCATACAGGTTATACACATATCACTTCTAATTTTCCAGCCCTGAAATGTCTGCCCATCCATCCATTGGGGTCAGGTAACATAATCCTTCCTAATATGTGGCTTCAGGACTGAGCACAACATTCCGCATGTCTTCAAATGGGACAGGGTACGTACAGTGGAACAGTTTTGGCACTGGGAAGGCTCTGAGAGACCTGTCCCTAGGGAGGCACCATTGTGTTGAGAAGGAGCTCTCTAACCCAAGGACCTGGTTCACATCCCACCTTTGACACTTCTTGTGTTACTTTGGACCAATCACTTAACACTCCTGGGTCTCCTTTTCTCTAAAATGAGGGGTGACCTCTGGGGTTCCTTCTGGCTAGTCCAGCCAAGAAGGTTGTTGTGAAAGTGTACACAACAGGATCTGCCAATGGATTGTATAAGACAAAGGGTGAATGAAGAGGATCTTGAAGCTGGGGATTGGGAGAATGGAGGTCTGTACAGTAATGGGGGAGTGGGAAAGGAGGAGAGTTTTCTGGCAGGGGAGCAGATCCAATGAATTCTCTTTTGGACACGCTGAGTTTGCAGTGTCCCAGAGACAGGTTGTTGATGTGAGACTAGAATTCAGGAGAGAGGTTAGGGCTTGATAAACTGATCATCTGCTCAATCTATGAGATCCTCAAATGGGATGAAGGAAAAGAGAAGAGGGCTCTTAGTGGCCTCTGGGTTCTCTATGAGTGTGTTCAGCTGTTGACACTTCAGTCTCCTCCATTCAAATGTAAGCTCCTTGAGGGCAGGCATGTTTTTTCCTTTCTTTTCATCCGCAGCTTTTAACTGTGTGTTTGGCTCTGAGTAAGTGGCCACTCAGGCAGCAAAGATTATTTCAGGGGGTGTGACAGGTCACCCAATGTCCAGTCACCAGCAAGGAGGGGCTCAGAATCCTAGTGTGCTATGTATGCCTGGTCGCACCCACACCTGGAGTATTGCCTGCCAGGTCAGCTCCCATTTTGACAAGCAAAGAGCGTGTCCGGGGAACTTAGGGACATAAATCTAGAAGGGCCTTTAGAGACCCCTGAGTCCATCCCCCTCATTTTATAGATGAGGAAACTGAGGTACAGAGTGGTTGAGTCATTGGCCTGGGGTTATAGCTAGTAAGTTTCTGAGGTAGAATTTGAACCCAAGTCTTGCTGATAAAAAAACCCAACCCAGGAACTTAAAACGTTGGGATCTGAGGAAGCTGTTTAAGGACCTGGAGATGAGGACTCTAGAAAAGGCCGTGGAGGGCATGGGGAGAGCAGTGACAGCCACTTACAGATGCACTAGAGGGATGTGACCTCTGACTGGCCTCAGGGGACAGCTGTAGAATCACAGACTCCTAGGCCTGAAAGGGACCTGATATGATCTCACATTAGCGGTTGACAAAGTGCAAAGGTCAGGACAGTGACAGATTCTCAGAGTTGGACAACATCTCAGCAGCCATCTTGTACATCTTGTCCAACCCAAACCTGAAGGAGAATCTCCCATGACCATATGGACTCAAGGCTATTCTATATTGCCTTAGGGTAAAAAAAATGAATTATTTGTTGGCTTATGTGTATGGCTTGTGAAATCTCCAGAGAGCAAGGGCAGAGACTGAGAAAATATTGCTTCCTCTCCCTCTCCAAAGGCATAGGAGGCAGAAAAATCTTGGGAAGGATGCTCCGTTGCCCTTTCCTGTCCATCAAGAGGATGGGAACAGAATGGACTAGCCAGCTATAGCCACCATTGGGACACCCATCTTGGAACCCTTAGAAGAGGCATCATGACTTAGCGGTTTGGGTATTGACCTTATAGTCAGAATGACCTAGGTTCAAATGTTGCCTCAGACATTTACCAGCTTCGTGATTTAACCTCTTTGTCCCTCATCTGTAAATTGAGCGAGATAGGGTCCGGTTCTGAATCTCTGACACTATGATCCCAAGCAGGACGTATATCTAATTTTTTTCTGGTTTAAGGCTTCAGATGAAAGAGGATACTCTGATGGGTGATCCTCAAGATGACTGAAGACTTCATCAGAGCTATGGGTTTGTTTTTAAAGCAAATAAAGGGGATGATTTGCCTTTGGAGATCATGGGTTCCTTGTTGGCAAAAGGATTCTCAAAGTGGCAGCAGAGATTTATTAAGAATGTCATAAAAGGATCCTTACAGCACAGAGTTTTAGACTAGATCAGTGAATTCTAATGTTCTTGTTCTGAGAATCCCTTTGAACAAGAACAAAAAATATATTGGAAACTCCCAGGGTGATTTAATATAATACTCATAGTATTGTCTTTAGAGTTATTTGTTAGGTACTTACAGTAACTACAATGAAAACTGGTGCCCCCAAAGCTTCAAATTAAAATATGCATTATTTAATTATAAAACAAAATTTTATTTTATCTGTAGTTATTAAAAGCTTATCTATAAAATTAAGAAATTTTGGTTATAAAATAATTCTGTATGTTTTATGGTGAACTTTCTCTAAGAATTAAAAGAAGTAATCTAGCAAGACCTCACTTGCTATAAGAATCCATGTTAAATTTCTTTATTTTAAGGGGGCGGCTAGGTGGTGCAGTGAGTAAAGCTCCTGGCCCCGGAGTCAGGGGGACCGGAGTTCGATTCCAGCCTCAGACACCTAATACCCACACAAAAACACTAGCTGTGTAACCTTGGGCAAGTTACTTAACCCCAATTGCCCTCCAAAAGGCAAAAGAAAAAAAATTTCTCTATTTTATATATTTTTTGAATATAAATAAAATTTTCCATGAAATAAGTTGCAACTTGAAAAATGTTTAACATAATATGATCATATTTAAATCTAATTTTGATGTTGGACTTCTTTATTTGCCAGAAGTTTACAGTATTTGGCTCTACACCAGACAAATGTGATCTTAAATCTGGTTCTGCATCAAGATTATTTGTATTTTGATTTAAAATGAGAATTGAAAATGCATGCTCACACAGAATATGTTGCAGAAAATGGTAGGATAATTTCACAAGCTTTCTTGCTAAGTGTTGAAAATTAATTTTTAAAAATTTTAACCACTTAACCAGTAAAAAAAAAAATGAATGGCCAGTTATGATGTAAAATACATACTTTTCTACTGACTAAGCGCAATATTTAAGTGAAAATGCCCTTAAAGGTCAATTGAACCTGCTGTTTCATTTTAAATAATGTTTATCTATAAACTCGCCTTTGTCAAGAAAGAATCTTCAGATGGGTAACTTTCTTCTGTTCTGATATTGGCATACCAGCTGTATTCTCATAGAAATTACTGATGACTGACCAGCATTGCCAACCAGTTTATTTGAAAATCTAGCAGACAGAAGAATGATAGTGTAGCAGCCTTGTTATACTGCCACGAGAAGCCATTCAAAGTCTTCTTCGAAGGGTGTCTGAGATGTTCCATGACGGTTTCAAGATGGTTTGTAATGTGCAAGCCCAGTAGTCCTGGTTTTCAACAAACCTGACATGTGCGCTGTCAGAATGCAGATGTTCCTGACATCTTGATGATGTGATTATGTAGCCGATGAGATGTGATTACAAAAGGGAATGAGGGAGATCCTCTGATGTGGTATACAGAACAGATGAAGGTTTGCTCAGGCATTTGACTGCCCTTTGGGAATTGGTTTTATGTCGCATAATTTGGAAACAATTGGATGTCAAGTTGAGAAACTGCAAGAATCTGGTGCCCTTAGAATCGGTTGGTTTCAGTTTTGAATTGCTGCAGAAACAAACCCTGTAATGCTTCAAACATATACATGCTTGTTGTTACAGAGCAAAATAAATAAACACATCGATGGGGAATTATTTATTGCTTAAGATCTCCCATTAAATTTTTAGCTCGTACCCCTTGGACCATGTTTGGGAAACCCTCAAGGGGTGTGAGAATCACTAAGTGGGAATCACTGGACTAGATGACCTCTAAGTTGGCCCTTTCAGCTCTCAGACTATTTCTGAACCTTATGGGTGCTGAGAGAGACTGGATATGGGAACACTTTATATAGGCAGCTGGGTTGCACAACAGATGGAGTGCTGGCAGCAGAATCAGGAAGACCTGTGGCTGTCACAACAATAAACAGATAATCATGGACTCGGGAGCTCGTCCCAAACCTTGGTGTGGACAGCGCAGCACATCTTTGTGAAGCTGAAACATGCCTCTTTCTAACCTTTCCCCATTGTTCTTTCTACTTTCCACTACCCCAGATTATTTACTTTTAAGAATTCAGTTTAACAAGCATTTATTAAGTGACTTTTGTGTGCCAGGTGCTGTTCATACTGAAATCATACAGAAGAAGAAAATGAAACAGTTCCTGCCCTCAGGGAGCTTATTTTCAATTGAAGAAAGTCCATCTGACTTCATTCATTGACCAGGTTCCCATTCTGAATCCTAGAGACTTTTCAAAAGGGACTTTTATGGTTTGTTGTTCATCATTTCAGTCATTCCAACTCTTTGTGACCTCATTTGGAGTCTTCTTAGCAAAGATGCTGGAGCAGTTTGCCATTTCCTTCTGTAGCTCATTTTACAGATGAGGAAACTGAGGCAAACAGGGTGAAATGACTTGGCCAGGGTCACAAAGCTAGTAAGTGTCTGAGGCCTAACATTCTACCTGCTATACCTCCTAGCTAGCATCCCCTACCTCTATGATTACTTTGCTAATATCTTAACTGCATGGACTGTCTTGACTTCTGGAAAGATATTGTCTGTGAACTAGTAATACTTTAGAATTAGTGGAACTGTCTTTGGTAGGAACCCTAGACTTTCATGAGATCAGGAAGCTGAAGCATAAGATATACAGTGACTCACCAAAGCCAGAGTGAGCCCAGGTACTTGGATGTCCAGATCTCAGTATTTTATTGTACATTTAAAGTAAGCAGTGCCCGTTGTACAGATAGCACAGTCACAGGATCATAGACTTAGAGCCGGGAAGGACCTCTGAGGCCATCTAGGCCAACCTCTGCCTTTACAGATGAGCAAATGGAGTCTTCAGGAGGTTAAACAAATTGTCCAAGGTCACACAGGTGGAATTCGAACTCTCGACCTGTGACTCCAAACCCTGCATAGTTTCCTCTGAACCACACTACCTCTTCCTCTAATGGCTTTTCCCCAAAGTCGACATGTCACATTTTAAACAGCATCTGTCATCTGGTACAGGGCCTTTTCTCTAATGGAGTTGGAGTCAAGGGCAAGATCAGGAATGTCTGCTTGTGGTTGATCCAGGAATCCAAGGGCCCCAGGGAAGATGATCGAGATGGTCTGGGCTACTCTGGGCAGAGGCTGTTGTCACAGTGGGACTGTGGATGCTGGTAACTTGGCATCACTCTGTCGATTCTGCTCCAAGTTGTCCAGAAGTGACGGTGTCCGAGACGGAAATGGCTTGCTCTGCACAGATGTGTTAGAATGGCTTTTGCAACATATTTTGTGCTCTCAGGAGTCCTAACAGAATTCTATTTGAAGAGTTTGTGGGCCGCCCCCCTTCCTCCTCCCCACCCCCACTCCCAGTGCCACTAGCTAATGGAGGCTGAAGGCTTATTCTCCAAGGAAATGCTTTTATTCTTGCTGTAGGGGCAAGCATTCTTAATGAAACAGTGCCAGGAAGCCCCATTTTCTCCATGTGGATGTGGGTTCAGTCAGCAGCATCTGGAAGTTACATACTTCTCTTCTTCCTTCTCTTTTGAAATTCATTCTCTTGCTCAGGCTAATGGAGGGCCCCTGAGAGGTGAAGACACTGCCTTACAGTAGTCATCGGAAGCATATTCACCGACCACATCAGACCTAGGGTCTACTGCGGTCCTTTGCGCCTTTGTAATATAATGCCAAGCAAAGGCAACTTCCCAAGGTTCAAAATACCAGCATAGGTGCTCTCCATTTTATTGAGTGAAAAAGTAAGAACAGAGAAGATCAAAATATGACATCATTCAAAATATAGCATTTACTAACTGTGATTCAATAATCTCCAAGTACTACCTGATTTAATCAAGTACTACCCCACCCCTGGACATTACATTCCTTTAATCAATCACAAAGTCCCTCTTCTAAATACTACTCCACCCCTAGGCTGTACATTCATTTAGTCCATCACAAAGCCCCTGTTCTCAAATGGAGATTAGTTTCCAATCATAAGTAAAGTACATTCATTTGGTCAATCACAGAGCACAAAAAGGTCAAAAGTTCCCCACCCTTGGATCACAATTGAATCTACCCCAGAGTTACAACAAGCTTAAGCACAGCATTTAATACCCAAATGGAGGTCTTTTCTTCATCTTGACATGAGGCAAGTTCTCAGCAATCTTTGTTCCTGGGGAGACAAAGCTTAGCAAGGCCACAAGATGCATTGCCAGTCTCTTCATTAATTCATTCTCTGTCTGCAGAACAGTCCTAGGACCCCTGAAAACATTAGCAAAACCCTCTTCCAGGATTTCTGCAAACATACAACAAGAAAATCCTTCTTCAGGGTTTCTGAACCAATAGCAAGGTTCTAAGACTTCTGCAACAACAGCACTGTCCTTCACCAGTGGACAGTATTCACTCTCTGTCTTCAGAACAGACTCAGGAGCTCTGAACCAACAGCAAGGTTCCAAGGCCTCTGCAACAACAGCACTGTCTTTCACCAGTGGACAAATCTGGCAAAACAACATCAAAACAGACAGACAAAGTACCAGCAAAACAGCCATGTCTCTTCAGTCCTTGGCAGCTCTGGGTGGCAGCTCTCAAAAGTCCTGGGCAATTCAAAGTGGCCCTCAGCAATCCTCTCAGTCTCTCTCTGCCTCCAAGATGCTGCTTCCAAAAAGTTCTTCTGCCTCTCTCTTGTGTCTCTCCAAATTTACATCACCAGCTCCTCCCAGTTCAGCCCTCTCTTTTCACATCAATAAGTCCATCTCACAAGTGGGATTCACAAGCTCTGGGTTTTAACACAATCAAACCAAAAACCAAGCCAATACAGGGGGATCTTTAAATTACATAACTATTACAGCCTTGTGAGTGCTTGATAATCAATCTGTCACTGTGCATTTCTAGAATATAAGCTCATTGAGTGTAGAGAAGGTTAGTTTGTCTTTGTGTCTTCCTCTTCTGGCATGGAGTTAGGCACGTGATTCCCAGTTCATCAGAAATCATTTATTAAGCGCCTGTTGTATTCTGTGTATTCAATCTATACACCAAAGCTGCATTCGACACACATGAAGTATTTCCTGCCCTCAGGGAGCCTCCATTCTGGACTAGATTATGAATTGAATTGGAGACAGCCTTCTTGGGCAGTGGCCATATGTACTTTGTCCAAAAGACTGACTTGTCCTCCCTCTTCCATGTCCTAAGCCCAAGGCTACGGCAAACCTTCATCGCCTCCTGGCTGGTTTTTCAGTGAGTAGTGTGTATCATTTGATTATCACAACAACCTGATTCCTGCTGTTGTTATCCCCATTTTATAGATGGGGAAACTGAGGCACTTTTGGTCTTTGGTTCTTCAGTTCTAAGCTATTTTATGTCATTGCTTATAAATTTATGTTTCCTCTGTCTCTTTAAAGCAACGACAAAAATAGCCCACCTTCCATGTTTAGTGCTATTTAGTGAATCAGTTAGTAAGCATTTTGTGAATGCCTTCTATGTGTGGGGCATGATCTTAGGCACTGGGGATACAAATGAAGCAATCTTTACCCAAGGAACTTACGTTCTGCTAGAGAAGATATTGTATATACACAGAAGTAAATTTCAAATCTGTACAAAGTTTATACAGGGGGCAGGAGTGGGTGGGGTGGAGACACCAGTAGCTGGGGGTGGGGATTTAGGAGAACCCTCCTATCAGGAGCACTGTTTGCATTGAGACTTGAAGGAAACTTGGGATTCCTAGAGGTGGAGGTGAAGCTGTGGGAGAGCTTAATCAAAGATATCAGATGAGTAGTAGAAAGTTGCTTGTGTTGATTACTGTTGGCCCATTGACACGTCCCTCCTAGCTCTCCAGGTTGGGATTCTGTGAGTGCTTCTTGGACTCTGCTCCACTGCCCAGAAGAACAAGTGGGATTGGGAGGCTGGTGCATTTTCTCCCTACCGACAGGCCCTTACAAACCTCCCCTCACGGGTATAGTGAGTGGCTCATTATAGTCTGCCTGCCAAGATTCTTCCAGTCTAGGACAAAAAGGAGTTGAGAACCCTGGGGTATCAAAAGTGGAATGGACCGTTAGCGGAGGAACTGAGAAGTATAACTGACTGGCTTCTTTCTTTTTTGTAGGTGGTACAGACACTCTGGAACCATGTGAGGACCTGGTAGCCTGAGGAGAGCCAAGATGACGGTGATTGAATGGATGATCAGTAGTAAGTCTCTGATGTCCTTTCCCAAGCTGAATTGCTGCTAGTTAACTCCAGCCAAAGCACACCTGCATGTGGAGGGGAAGGGAATTAGGAAGTAGCTCAGCAGTCCATTAAACCATATTTGTTCAGCCTGGAGGAACTATTGGGATATTGCATGGTGCTTCTTGGTGGGGTGCGCCATGTTGAATGGGAACTTCTCTGTTTGGTGGAAACAGTCAGTGGAAGTATTTCATGAAGGAAACCTTTGTTGGACTGGGTCGGCCTCTGTGGGGCCTTCTCTGCCTTCGGGTGCCCGAGGTCACAGTGAAAATCCTTGATTCTCTGTTGTCGTGGGTGGCTTGGAGCTAACTAGAGGGGGTCTCACTTGGTCTCGTGTTTATACTTTTCTTGGTCCCTGTAGCCCCTCGACACCTTCTCTTCTTCTTTTACTCCTCTTCCTCACTGGGGCTTCAAGCTTGCAAAGTGCTTTACATGTATTGTCTTATTTTATCCTCCCTCACAACAGCCAGGTGAGGTAGGGTGCCCTTATCCCTGTTTTGGAGGAGGGAAAACTGAGGCTCAGGGTGGCTACCTCCCTTGCTTAGGGACACCTGAGAAAGGACTCAGACACAGGGCTTGCTGATTCCAGGTCCACATCTGTTATCTCCTGTGCCACCTAGCAGCCTCAGGACCTGCTATTTGGTTGACAGAGTGCCAACACAGAATTTTTTTAAAGATGTATTTTGTGCTTCCCTACCATCTTAGTAGAGCGTGCTGGACATTCTCAGCATTTTGGGGTGATTTGATGAACCAGGCGCATGTTATTATCAGAGGCAGCAGCTAGGTGAGGAAAGGTGACTGTAGCCTATGGCCCTGGGTTCCAGTCCCAGTTCACCACATGTTTTTTGGCCTTGGGGCCAAAACTTTCTTTCTCCTCCCAGTTTCAGTTTCCTCTTTTATAAAACAGAGAGTTAAACTTGGTGGCCTCTAATGTCCCTTCTGGCTCAGAGTCGTGATGTGGCCACACCATTTGGGGACCTATTACTGGGTTTCCATCATTTTCGGCAAAAGAGATTACCTGGCATCTGTGGGTTAGCCAGACCTTGCCGCTTTATTTTCCACTATTCTTAATTGCTATTAAATATTCAACTTAGCTTATTAACTGTTTATTTAAAAAAAATTATTGCCTACATATTTCCCCTTCTCCCTTCCAGCAAGGTAGCACAGTAGGTGGGAGTGCTTGGTGTGGAGTCAGGAAGACCAAAGTTTGAATCCAGCCTCATATGAAAATACTGAGTCCTTAACCTTCACCTGCCTTAGTTTCCTTAACTGTAAAATTGGGGCTTATAATAGCATTTACCTGCAGGATTGTTGTGAACAGAGAATGAGATAATATTTACTTAGCACCACGCCTGCCATATGCTAGGGGATTAATAAATGTTTATTTCCTTCCTTCTGACCTTCCCATCCCAGAGAGCCATCCATTAGAGCAAAGAATTTCATTAACCATTTATTAAATAGCTGCTGTGTCAAAAGCAGTGGGTAGACTCCAGAAAAATAGATGTGGTCGAAAAAAAGTAAAAAAGTGACAGTTTAGAGAAAGGCGACCAAAACATGGATGTTTGCACAGAATCTCAGGCATTTCAAAGAGGGAGAGAAATAAGGAAGAACCCTAGCGTTTCTTGTAAAGTAAAGGAGATGGCTTAGAAAATCCACCCCTCTAGAAGGAAGCTGTTACAGGGCAGCATATTACAGGCCACATCATGGATTGGAATCGGAGGCCCCAAATTCAAACTGTGGTTCTGCTACTTAACTATGTATGACCCTGGACAAGTCACTGCCTTTCTGGATCTCAGTTTCCTTCTCTGCAACATAAGGAGGTGAGACTACTTTGACCTCTGAGGTTCTTTTCAGGGTAGCATTGAGGAGGCTTTTATTTATCCTTGTTTTAAAATTTCTGTGTAGTGGAGAGGGAGTTTCCTTTAGCATTGGGGAGGTCTGGGTTCCAGTTCCACCCAGGTCAATGAGGCCACAGAATCAAAATTTTCAAAACCAATTTGGAATTAAGAAATGGAATTAATTTGGGTCAAGTGCCTTCTAGGTTCTTAGACTTACCTGATTTTAAAAGCTTTTAGTTTCCTTTCCCCCAAGACCTCAAACAATTATTTCTAGTTCTCCCTGAATCAGAGCTGGTCTTAGATTATTGTTGAACTTCTTTCAGTGACCTTTCCTAAGCAAAGATTGCCTGTGAATTAAGAACTGACAGTTTCCTGGAGAAATCAAGCAGGAGAGAGTGAAGAGGACCTGGGCTTAGATCCTTCCTCTAACCCTTAAACTGCCTGTGTGACCTTGGGTAGGTGGCTTTGTCCCTGGGCCTCAGTCTCTCGGGAGAAGAACTGAGAAAGAGAAAAGGGTCATGGAAGCGGAGGAGGGCCATGGCACAGTCTGCAGAGATGGAAACCAAGAGGGAGAGGGCCATGGCACAGTCTGCAGAGATGGAAACCGAGGGG
>NW_027186352.1:13855148-13937224 GCF_028583685.1 Petaurus breviceps papuanus
AGGGGGAGAGGGCCATGGCACAGTCTGCAGAGATGGAAACCGAGGGGAAGGAGGGCTGTGGCACAGTCTGCTGAAAGTGCCACATTGGGAGCCAGTGCTGTCAGAACATGGTGTCCTAGGAAAGCTCTTTAATTTGCTCTCTGACCTTGGCTAAGCCCAGGGCCTTCTACAGAACTTCCAGGTTCAGTGGATTTGTTGGTATAAACAATAACTAGTAGAATGTAAATTCCTTGGGGGCAGAGACTGTCTTACTTCTGGGTTGGGATCTCTAGTACCTAACACAGGGTGACTAGGTAGCAAAGTGAATAGAGTACTTGGCCTAGAGTCAGGAAGACCTAAGTTCAAATCCGGCCTCAGACATCTTCTAGCCGTGTGACCCTGGGCAAGTCACTTAACCCTGTTGGCCTCAATTTCTTCATCTGTCAAATGAGCTGGAGAAGGAAATGGCGGACCAGTCCAGTATCTGTGCCAGGAGTACTCCAGATGGGGTCAAGGAGAGTTGGACAGGACTGATTCGAATGAATAACAAAAAATGGTTATCACTATTCAGCTGCACAGCTCATAAATAGATTCCAGGTGTTTGGGTATGACTTTGGTCCTCCCCCCATGATCCTATGTTGCTACGCCTTTTCTTCCCCTTGGGTCTCGGCTTCCTCATGGGTCCAGTGAGGTTTGGGCCAGATGGCCTCTGAAGTCCGTCCCGGCACTCAGCGCTGTCTTCTTGTTGTCTTCTCCACATCCTGGCCCGGTTATGGAGGACATCGCCAGTATGAGGGCGGCCAGGGTCTCATCTCCGTGTCCAGAGTCGCTTCCCGTGCTCTCTCATTCTCCTTTGGAGTGCTCATTGAGCCAGTTGCGTCTGAATGGCTCCCTGGGCTGGGGAGAGATGCCCCAGAGATGAGACCCCTTCGGGTGCAGCATGATGGATTGCCTCCAGTTCGGCTAAGTGAAGCTCTGACGTTCTTTCCCTTGGCACAGTTTCGCCCGTTCTGTACTCTGCTCTTATGTGTCTCCTGACGATCCTTTTGCTCTCCCTCCCCAGCTCTGCTGCTGGAGCCCTGCTGACTGCAGCCAACTTTCAATTAACCCCCTAAGGCTCGTCACCGCCCTGGCCCTTCGGGTGGGTGCCACATTAACCCAGATAATTAAGAACTGACTTAACACACAGACATTCCAGCTCAGCATTCCCAAGGAGCTGACAGGTGTCACAGCCTGGGCATTGGTGCATCATCCACCTGCCTGGCTGAAAGGTGTCTTTGGAGTCTGGGCCCACCGCAGCAGAGCTCGCTTGAGGAACTCATGAGAATGGGATCTGACCATGAGTGTAGCCTCTAGCATGATGCCAGATGAGGCCATGGAGGTGCCACGTTCAGAGCAGAGGAGGGAACAGTCCCACTCTAGTCTGTGTCGGTCTGTCTGGAATTTCATCCTGACAACCTCTCTTTAAGACAGTCATAAGCATTTCTTAAGTTACTATTATGTTCTAGGCCCTGGGAATGATAGACAACAGTCAGACAGTCTTTGCCCCAAGGAGCTTACATTCAGTAAACATATATGAATATATTTTTAAAAATATAAAAAATAAAGTATTTTGGGAGGAGAAGGTTTTAGGAGAGACCTCATGTAAAAGGTGGCTGTTGTTGCCAGGGAACCCAGTCACTGGGCCTCAGCCACCTCCAATCTGACTTGGCCCCCCAGGACACTAGGAAAGGTCAGAAAGTTCAAGTTCTGGTCTGCTCCTGCCTAGTTGGGTCCCCTGGGGCAAATCATGAAGCCACCCCAGTTGGCGGTTTCCTCATCTCCAAAATGAGAGGGTTTATTTCAGAGGTCTAGATATGAGACAGGTGACCCACTTGTGACCAGGAGTTGATGGGTTCAGGTTTCAGAATGAGGCGTATATTTTTTGGTTATGACCAGTGGGGGAAATTTGTTTAGCTTTGATACATTTGTTATGGGGGCTTTTTTCCCCTGATGGAGAGAGGCAAGGAGAGAAAAAATGTTTTTGTTAATTCAAAGAAGGTTAGACTCAATAACTTCAGAAGTCTCTTCTGTCTTTTTTTTTTTTTTTAAGCAATTGGGGTTAAGTAGCTTGCTCAAGGTTACACGGCCAGTTATTATTTCTGGGTGTGGTGCTGAGTATCTGAGCCCGGATTTGATCCAGGTCATCCTGACACTGGAGCCGGTGCTCTTACTCACTGAGCCACCTGGCCGCCCCTAAGCAATTGGGGTTAAGTAACTTGCTCAAGGTTACACGGCCAGGTGTTTCTGGGTGGGTGCTAAGTGTCTGAGCCCGGGATTCGATCTCCAGGTGTTCTCAACACTGGAGCCGGTGCTCTTACTCGCTGTGCTACCTGGCCGCCCCTAGTCTCTTCTGTCTTAAAAAAAAAAGTGGTACATAAATGCTGGGGTGGACGTTCATCACAGGGAGTTCAATATTCCTACATTCAGATGCCTGAGAGCTCTTTATTCTGAGTTGCTAGGTTGTTTTTTAACCTTCTACTGAACCATCCTGTCTTCAGCTTGACCTTTTCAAAGACTCTGGCAGAGATCTTACCAATGCTGGAAAATGACCAAGTGTATGGTGGTGGTGGTGGTGGTGTGTGTGTGAAGACCATGCAGGTAGAATATGGTGGTCAGGATTTAAACCCACATCCTGTGACTCCACAATTAGCCCTTTCCCTTCTGCTACCTCAAGGTTACAGTCAGGAGCCCCAAAGGGTAATGGAAAAAATCCCTCAGCCTAGAGGGAAGAGAGACCTAGATTTAGCTTTTCCTGCCCTTACCAAGGTGTGAGCATGGGAAAGTTCTGTTCTAGGCCTCAGTTTCTTCCTCTGTGAAATAAGGGCTTGGATCTCCGCAGCCCTACTGGCCCTCATTTGCCAGCTGAGTGGCTGCCGTGGTCATCTAGTGTAGTGTTAGCTCACTGCTTTCTCCCTGGTGGGTGAGCCCTGCTCTCTCTGGCTATGGAAGGCTGGTAGCCACAAATTATTTCCTTTCAAAGTGAAACAACATTTGAAACTCAAAAATTTTTTTTTTGAGGACTAAAGAGCCGATGACATTCTTCAAGCCTGTCTTTGTTTTCAGAACCCCAAGTCTGCTTTCCTGCCCGTTCTGTGTTTGCAAGGTTTTTTGTTGATCTCCCTAATTCCATTCTTCATTTTGGTCTCCTTGGTGGTTGGACTGGCCAGGATTGTTGGGTCTCCCGATGTCGATGACATCTGTCCATAGAAGGCATCCCTCCCATGTCTCATTTTGTCTCCTTCCTAGGGTAGGAGAACAGAGTAAAGTGCTCCTAATGTCCTGGCTTTAATGAGCTTGTTGGAAGGCCAACTGCGTTCCCCGTGAGTGTCCAGTGTAGCTCTGACATGAAAATGGTCTCTCTCCTCATGGTTCCATTCCTTTAGAATGGTTTTCTGCATCAGTTCATATACACACAAGGAGAGTTTGGGACCCGCCTTGTTTGGGCCTCGATTCCCTCCATCTGGAAGGTGAGGGGCCCTGGGGCAGTGAGCTCTAGGACCCCTTATCTCTGTGCGGAGTGGAACCCATACAAGAGTAACCACAGGATCTCTTTCATGGGCCCAGAAGGACCTTAATGCTCGTCTAGTCTGGTTCCCTTATCTTTTGGATGCAGAAACTGAGGCTCCTGAGGTGAAGTGATTTGTCCAAGGTCACACAAGTAGCCGGGCTCAGAGGCCGGAGTCCTCCAGCAGCGACCTTTCCGCCACTTCTCTCTACAGCTGTCATCGTTGCATAATAACTGATGATGCCTTTAGTGTTCCTTTATCTGAAGAAATCCTGTCTAGAGGAAATCACATTATCTCTGATTCAGTCCTCTTTATTGCTCAACAACCTTACTTCTGTCTTCTGAGGAGGGCAGGGGGTCTTCTCCAGGCCCGAGGCAGCAAGGAGGCCTTTATCTTGTGAAAATCCATCGTAATCTATAAAGCATTTCAAGGTTTATAGACTTGGAGCCTTGGACTGTGGGGCCAGAGTCGTGATTTCCCATTGTAGCACTTGGGGATGCTTGATAGGGCAGCCTTCTCTGCTCCCTCCTCCCTTCTCTACACTCTTAGAGTAGGTGCTGATATCCTGGTTCCACTTGCAAACTCCATGTGGGCCTGTGAGCTTGCCGTTAATGCTTGCTGAAATTCTGTCATTAAAGGGATGCTTAGTGGATATTTAGAAAAGTGGCCACAAAGAACTTGAACAAGAACAGGTCATGCCAGGTTAAGCTGATTTCCTTTGTCACCAGCACTCCTAGCCTGGCAGATTAGGAAATGCTCTGGGTCAGGGCTTTTGTTATCTAGGTTTTTAACAGAATTTGTGCTAATCTTGTGGAAAGACAGACAGATAGGACCTGTGGCCTGATGGTGTGATTAGGTAGAGGGAGCACCCACACTGATTTGGCCACAACCTTGAGGTGAATATTGTCGCATGGATTGTGGTTAAAATCAGAAAACGGGCTTCTTGAAGAGAAAGCAGTGCGTGCTGGTAATGATCAGGCTCAGAGAGTCTGTGCAATTTTTAGGGGGATTTGAGAGTCTAATGTGTGTTAATTCTCCTGCCACTATGGCTAAGCAGAATGAACAAAATTGATGCCCCTGGGTAAAGAGGTTACCCATAGAGGGTTAGGGCTGCTCTGGAGACCCCACAATACCAACACACCAGGTCCTGCCCAATGAATTCGACTCAAATCTTCTCAGCCAAAGAAAAATAACGTTTATTAAAAGTTCGCTTGTATTGGACACAGAGTAAGTCTGTGCTAGGCCATTCTATGGCGCTCTCACACACATGGAGACAAGACAGGGGAGGGATCTAGGGGTGGTCTAGAGGAGGAGTTTGGGGAGAGTCAATGAATTTGGGGAGGGTGGAAAGTTGCTGGAGGCCACCTGGAGACAGTTCAAGGGTGGATTGATATTTTGATAGGCTCAAGGGTGGGAAGTAGATGGACAATGGAGGGCTAGGCTAGTAACAGAGGTCTGGGCCCAGCCACAATGTAAGGCTTATGGCCTCATGCAAATGCCTCATCAAATAGGACAATTTAATCAGAGTTCAAGGGGGGTTCCCA
Organism: Petaurus breviceps papuanus; assembly: GCF_028583685.1. Lineage (NCBI taxonomy): Eukaryota > Metazoa > Chordata > Mammalia > Diprotodontia > Petauridae > Petaurus > Petaurus breviceps. The sequence goes on from NW_027186352.1 coordinate 13,860,220, forward strand.
GAGCCTGTACCTCAAAGATTCAAGGAGAGCTCTAAGGGGTTCCCAGAGCCCATACCTCATCGTGGGGAGAGATCTGGAGTGAGATGGCCCAGACTGACATTCTGGTCCAGTCCTTTGGTACCTGTGTGACCTTCAGTTACTCACTTAATGAACCTTTCTGACCCTCAAATGTCCCATCTGTAAAATGGGGGTGCTGGACCTGATGACTGTCAGCTCCAGGTCTATGATTTCAGTGGTTCTAATTATTTTTGAAGAACTTTCCACCTTCTCCTCCTCCTCCTCCTCCTCTTCCTCTTTCACCTCCTCACTCTCTCATCCTTTCACCTTTTTCCCTATTCTTCTGCTGGACTCTCCAGCAGCTCTTGCTGCTAGCCTTGACTTTGTGAGTGTTCACCCTACCAAGTCTGGGCCCAGACCCACGTGATTGTTGCTTGGCTGTCTCAATGTTGTCGGTCAAATACCTCAAATGAATGACCTTAAGGGCTGTCTCAAAAAAGTTGAGTGACTTCCTTTTGAAGAACTGAGACGGTCATTTCAGGAATTCCTTTTATAAATTCCATCTCTGTCCCTATCTAGGAAGGAATATGTTCTTTCTCCTTGATAGGACAAAGTGTTTCTACATATCCTACAGAATTAAAAAATGGGGATCCTGCTTCTTGCTTAGCACAAAGCTTGAACCTCTGTAATATCTATTTATTCTTGATGGGTCAGAAGTTGGAATGAAAATGTAGCTTTTCTCCTTTTTGACGGAACCATGGCATTTAACACCAACAGCTGCATGACCTCTGAAGTGAAGGGAACCCCTCCGTTCAATGGGAATTTTAGAAGTGCCCCTCTTATAGGATGGGCTGCGAGCATCCTGGAGTCCACGTGCTGAGAAGTACCATAAAAAGGGCTGCTTGTCTTAGTATTTTATTTCTTGACCTAAAGTTCAGTGGAGTTGAGATGGAGAAGGCCTTGGGGCAGGCCATGGCTTTGCCATTCCATTATGCTTCGTGTTTTCTGGGTACTGGTTGGGCAAATGACATAACCTCTTTTTGTATTAAAGTAGGAATATTGAGATGTAAGCTTCTCTTTGGTAGATTTCCTCCAAGCCTTTAAGGAAGCTTCCGTAGCAGCAAATGACGTTGCCTCTTCCTGTTTCCACAGGGTTTTAATTTTTTCTACAAGGTCTCTATAGTTGGAAAGGTGTTCATGGCACGAAGTTTGGAGATTGAGGATTTGCTTAAAATGATGCTCTTAGGGACCAGTGCTACATCTGGGTAATTGTAGGTGACATTCAGCCCTTGATAATGGCCAGATTCCAGGAGAATTTATTGGTTGAGTTCTCTAGGACACTTGAAGGTTCACTTTTTTGGCATGAGAATTTGTTTTCTGTCAGCTCTAGGATGGTAGCCATTCCAGAAGTTCTGCCTGGAGGTAAACCACTTTGGGTTACAGTGGACATCCAATGGCCTGCTCCTGCTGTCATTCTTAATTCTTGCTTGGGGGTTATTGTTGCTATTGTTAAGATCAGCAAACACTTAATTATTTTCTACTTTGTATAGCTCCTCCTTAGATATGAAGACATATGAGCAATGGGTCCTGACCCAGACAGGTTTACATTCTAACTAGGAAGATGACCTGTGCATAAAAAAAGAAATACTGGCAAGGCAACATGGGAGCTGGAGTGGTGTGCTCTGGTCCGTGGGGTCACAACTGCATGGCCGAATAGCAGCAGAGTTGGAAGGGTCCTTAGAGGTCATCTGGTTCAATTCCTTCTTTCACGTAAGGGTCAGGGACAGGAAGCAACTTGTCAGGGTTGTGTATGCAGCAAGTAAGGACCAGAATCAGAGAGAAATGGGGTCTTCTGGTGCCATGCCCAGGGCCAGTGAATGGCCCAGACAGACTGGAGGAGTTTAGAGGAGAGAGCAGTCCCTTGCAGGTGGGAGACTGGAAGGTAGGGCAGGACTGTTCCAAGAGGAAGAGAAGAGAGTAGGTTCAATCCAGGCTGGAGACGCGGTTGGTTGGTTGGTTATTGTCCTTCATTCTCGAAGAGGACCAAAGTGACATCACCGTGTTTGAGTCAAGGGACAGTGTGTCCCCTTATATTCCAAATAGGCAGCTTGGTCCCTGCCATAGAACAGGTGCTCAAAAGTGTGTGTTTCATGGAAGGACAGGTGTGGGAGGAGAGAATGTATTTGAGGAATGAATGATGAACAGATCATCTTGGCTAGAGGGAGAGTTCTGAGAGGAGGGGGATATGGGGAAACAAGTTTGGAGATGCGCCAAGTTAAAGATACTTTAACATTAAGAATAAGGGTCATCTGAGGAAACTCTCAAGAAACTAGAGATTGAAGGCCTCAGCTTCAATGGATGGTATTTTCCATTTTCTATTCGTGGATGTTTTGGGAGTATTTGCCTTTAGAGAAGGAGAGGAAGTGCTATGGGCTTTGAATTGAGTTCTAGGCCTAGATCCAGGAGGACTTGGGCCAAGATTCTACCTTTTGACACATACGAGCTGTGTGACCCTGGGCAAGTCTCTTAATTTGTTGTAAGCCTCAGTTTCCTCTTCTGTAAAATGAAGGAATTGGGCTAAATGACTTCTAATGTCTCATACAGCTCTAAGGTGATGATTCTCTGACAAATCTCATCTTTTTGGAACTGGACTGTTTCAACAATCTTTTCTCTAAAGAGAACTTTGTTTTCCATTTGACTCCTATAATGAAATGAAACAGTATCATAGGAGGAAAAAGAAATCCGTAATGGAAACTTGATGTTAAAATGATAGCTGGGTGTTACAGAGTGGAAAGAATGGTGCTGTCAAGACCAGAGTTTGAATCTGCCTCATTTCGAATCCCTGTGTGACAATGGTGAAGTCGTAAGTTTCTTAATCTTTGAAGGAAGGAGGAGATTGGATGAGGTGACCCCTACAGTCCCTTTCTGTCCTTTCCAAATCCTTTGAACTATCAGAGCTCCTGGTGGGCTTGCCCATCGCTATGGAGATCTCTTTGGGGCCCAAAGTCAGGCCCAGGGTACCTTTCCTCTCCCAATCTGAGCTCCGTATAGTCTTGTCCTGACTTATTGGCCACTTTTGAAGTCGGTGCCCTCTGGCAGTAAGGGCCAGCATTGGCCCATTTTCAAGGCCAGTCTTTTTCTTCTGCCATATTCAATGATTTGCTAGTTCCTAGATACCTTCAAATTTCTTTCTTCCACAACATTGTTTTTAGGTCATAGTGATTCAGAGAAGTAAACTCTTGGCTTCCTGAAAATTGGTCATATTTTTAGTTGACTTAGTTGTTGTGTAATGAGTAGAAAATTCAGTTTAGATCAGATTGCAACTGCATAAATTCTTCACTTTGAGGAAGTGGGTAGGGCCCTATTCACCCTTAACTTTCTTCATTGTACAGCTTGTATTCATGTTTCTGCCCATCCTGTTCTCCCCTACCCTCCAAGATAGAGGCATCTTGAGAACTGGAACAGTTTTTATATGCCTTTATGTCCCCAGCCACTGCCTGGCTCAGAGCTGACACTTTATAAATGGATATTGATTGAAACTGAACTGGCTTAATCTTAAACTGATGCTTTATCCAAGGTTTCTGATCCATAGACTACATTTCTTCCATTAAGGGGAAATATTATTCCTAAGTCAGTGGCATATAGGGCATCCACCCTCTTTTTCTATGTACCTGACATCTTCTATTAAGTCTTATAAATGCTTCTCCCAGTGGTAAGTTACCACATTCTCTGTTCTCTGAGCTCTCTGGTATTTATTTGGTGTACTGGTTAGGATCATGGAATCATAAGCTGAGGCTGGAAAGGAGCCTAGAAGTCATCAGGGCCAATCCCCTCATTGATAAGGAAACAGACCCAGAGATGGGGAAGATCATAGAGTTCATGCTAGGATTTGAACCCAGGCCCAATAGCTCTTAAAATCAATGATCTTGGCTGAGATTCAATCTGGCGCAGACTCAGTCTGTCAGATTGTTCTGGCCCGCTTGTATTGACAAGTGTCACAAAGACTTTGGCTCCTTAAGAGTCTACGCATTATGGCAAATCTTTAATAAACTTTGTTTTACTTTGGCTGAAAAAAGAAATCAGTGCTCTCTCCACTGAGCTTTCTGCCTCCAATTTACGCAGGTTTTAGTGTTTGTTATAGTTGCATAGCTAGGTTCCCTGTTTCTGGAATCCTAGAATTTCAGAGTTGGAGACCTCCAAACCTTTATTTTGCCAAGTAGGAAACAGCTTCTCTCTGACTTTACAGGTGAGGAAACTGAGCTTTAGAGACAGGAAGGTACTTGTCCAAGGATCAGTCAGTAAACATTAAGCATCTGTTATGTGTCAGGCTCTGTGCTAAGTCCTGGGATACAATTCACAATCCAATGAAGGAGACAACAACCAAGCAGACATGTATAAACAAACCACGTACGGGGTAAATAATTAAGGAGGGAAGGCTCTAGAGTTTGGAGGGGTCGGAAAAGGCTTCCTGTGGAAAATGGGATTCTAGTTGGGGCTTAAAAGAAGCCGGGTAGCGGAGATGAGGAGGCAGAACATTCCGGCTCTGGAAGAGAGTTGGAGAGAATGCTGGAGTTGAGAGATAAAATGTCTTCTTTGTGGAATTGCCAGGAGGCCAGGGTCCGTGGGTTGAAGAGAAGAGGGCCCAGGACAGAGCTGAGAAGAGGGCATGATCTGGAAGAGGATCCAGCGAAAAAGAGGTGCCTGAGAAGGAGCAGTCAGGGAGGGAGGAGAAGCCCGTAAAGGGGGTCGTCCTGAAAACCTGAGAGAGAAGAGGGGATCCCCAGCGTCAGAGGCTAGAAGATGAACTTGAAAAGCCCACTGGATTTGGATCATTAGTAACTTTGAGGAGCAGTTTCAGTGGACTGATGAGGTTGGCAGCTGGATTATAAGGTCTTAAGAGAGTGAGGGGAGAGAAATTGGAGGCACCTTTGTAGATGTCCTGTTTGAGGAGTTTAGCCCCAAAAGGCAGAAGAGGTAAAGGGTGATAGTGAGGTTGGAAGCCTGGAGGAGACATGGTCATGTTTGTGGGCAGTAGGGAATGAGTCTGTGGAGAGGGAAGGATTGAAAGTAAGTGATCTACCATTTATCAGTTGGGGAGAAACAGCGGAAGTATTTATAGAATGAGCTTACATGTGTTTGCAAGTGCACGATCTCAAGCCCCTAATGCAGCCATCTCTTGGACTGGGGGAGAGGGAAAAGAAAAAAAGGGGGGAAAAGAAATGTTCATGACAGCTTTATTATGTATTTAAAAGGAGTAGCAAGTTGTACATAATAGATTTACAGTTTCCTGTGCAATCATTTTTTCATATCATACTGTGTTTTATAAATTTTTGTTTTATCCCATAAAATAAAAATAAAGTAAAGAAAAAGAAAAGAAGTGAGTGAGGGGGATGGCAGAGGAGTCGATCTTCTGGAGGAGCCAGGATGGAATGGGGTCACTTGAGGAGATGAGAGAGGTTAGCCTTGGTGAGGAGTAAGGCTGCCTCTTCACGTGAGACAGGAGGGGACATGAAGAGGAGAGAAGAGAGGGCTCATGGTCAGTTTTTCCTTTAAAATATGAGTCAACGGGGTGGCTAGGTGGTGCAGTGAATAGAGCACTGGCCCTGGAGTCAGGAGGGCCTGAGTTCAAATCCGGCCTCACACACTTAAAACAAAAACTAGCGGTGTGACTTTGGGCAAGTCACTTAACCCCAATTGCCCTCCAAAAAAAGTGCAAAAAAACCCCAACAACAATAAAATATGAGTCAAGAATCTTAACTGAGAGGTCTGGGGTAGGAGGAGCCATGGGAGGTTTGGGGTGACATGACCACAAACCTGGTAGGTTTGGAAGAGCCAGCGTGGGCAGTCGGAGAATTCCTTTATGGGTGGAAGCTTTGGGGGCTTTGTATGCAAACTGTGTCTCCTGGACAGTGCTGCTAACCCCCAGTTGGTGCCTGATACCCCAGATCGTGGGATCCTGGTGCCCGCTGTGTGCCCAGCACGGTGCCAAGTCCTAGGGATACAAAGAAAGCTGCAAGGCAGTCCCTGTCTCATGGAGCTTGCCGTCCAATGGGGGAGACAGCATACACTCCAGTATATACAAGCACGCCATATTCAGGTTCAGTTGGAGACTGAGGGAAGTCACTAACATGAAGGGGACTGTCCAAGGCTTCTTCTGGAAAGTGAGCCTTGGAGGAAGGGAGGGGGAGGGGCTGAGGCTGGGACTGGGGGAAGGGGAGGAGGAAAAGAGAGACAGGGAGATAAGAATTAGTTGCTGGTATGAGAGACAGTGGAGAAAATCCCCAGGGAATGCCTGAAAGAGGAGGGAGGGGGCAGAGACCCAAGCCCTCTGACCCCAGGCCTGGGTAGGGGTCCTACTCTGCTCGACCTTAGCTAGTCTAGTAGATTCTAGTAGATCCGGTGGGATTTTAGTTGGAACAGGAAGGAGGGAAGCCAGGAGGTGAAGAGGAGGAAAGGAGTGAGTATTCCAGGCATGGGGATGGTCCTGGAAAATGCTCTGAGTCTGGAGTCTAGTCTGGAACTGTGGGAACCTAAGGATTGAGGGGAAGAAATTCTGATTCTGGATTTGAAGGACTTGGGTTCATATTCTGCTTTTGAAACTGCCTGGGTGATTTGGGGCCTCCGTTTCCTCATCTGTAAAATGGGGTTGGCTTAGAGGATTTTCGAGGTCCCCCAGTCTAGATCTGGGCTCCTTTAAGAAGTACAAAATCCCTGTAATGGGATCATTCCACAGGGTCTCTAAGGACAATGGGAAGTTTTCCTTAGCTTAGTGGCAGAGTGGTTTGTCATAAATCCTTGGGGTGAAGCAGTGAAAGTGAGGGGCCCTGGATCCGAAAGTTCCTCCTGGAAATGTAAGTGAAACTCTACTTGGCAGCGGAATCCAAGCCTGACTCATTGCTTCTCTGCTGGAGGCCGGGGCCCCACCCTAGCATTCCAAAAAAGCTCGGCCTCTCAGACACACCCTCCGGCCGAGCGGCCGCCTCTGGAGGCCGGACTCCTGGGCTGGCCAGCTGGAGGCTAACGGGAAGGAGGAGGCAGGCCCGCCCCCCGCGGGGCTCCTTCCTCCAGCCAGACTGGATTTCCCCGTGCGTTCTCCCTGCCCTCCTGGCCGCCGCGTCACTTGTGCCCTGAACACCGGTGCCCAGACGGCCCAAGGTGGGAGCCGAGGAGGTCCCCCCCGTGCCTGCCGACCGCCCCAGCCGCCGCTTGACCTCCTCTCCTGCGGGGGCTGAGTGTGCGCTCCTGCTGGGGAGGGGGGGGCGCTTTAGGCGCTCTTGCGAGTCCCCAAGGCGGAGGAGAGTCGGCAAGAGCCAGGCTGCTTCGGGGATCCCCTTCCAGACGCCCAGCTCCCGGACAGGTCGCTTGAATCTTGTGTGTGCGGAGAAGTGGGACCAGGAACTTTGGCCTTGGCCTTGGGGCTTGGAGCAGGGAAACTGACGAGCCTGGCTGCCTGCCCTCCCCCCTCGGCTGCTCCGGGAGCGGCCAAGGGACAGCCCCACGACAGAAACTGCACGGCGTTCGCCGATTTCTTGTGCTGGAGTCTGTGGCAGCGGCTCCGGAAATAAGGGGGAGCCCAGGTTCCTGGTGACTGTCTCAGTTGGGGAAATCGCTGGAGGAGAGGCGGCGGCCCCACCCTGGGGACCTGTCCGAAGGTAGAGAGGGCCGAGTGGGGAGTGCCAGCACATAGGCTGGGGGGGGGGGGAGGGTGTGGTGGGATGCCCCCCCTGGGGACCCCCCCCCCCCCACTGCCTCGGAGCCTTCACGCTGCCCAGGGGGCTTGATTGAAATGCGCCTGTCATTGCTTTGGGGAACCGGGAAGAGTCAGGGTCTTTGACTTGTGCTGAGGGTTTCTCAGGTAAGGAAAGAAGGTCTGTGCAGATCCCATTTGTGGTTCCCTCTTGAGGGATTCCCCTGGTTCTCTTTACTGGGATCAGCCCCAAACAGATCCTTCCTGTTGTCTCTGCTTCCCTTTTCTGGGATCTCAAACTTTGTTGAAACTCTCCCTAAATTCAGCCCCTCTCTGGGCCTCAGTTTCCTCCTCTGGAAGACGGGGAAGAGGGAAGGGCCTAGGGGCTAGCCCGTCTCTGAAGTTCTTTCCAGGTCTTAGTCTGGAGCTTTGATTATGCAGCTGGGACTGTCAGCAACCCAACAGCCTACCTCAACCACCTGTTGTGGAGAGATTTTTTCCTTTTACAAACTTAGATTTCACTTTATGGATTTTAAAAGTCATGTTCTTTTCTCTAAGGTAGTTTTTATGGTGATCATCTACATGGTCATTTAGCAAGGCCTACTGTGTGCCAGGTACTTTTTGAAGTGCTTGGAATCTAAAGAAAGACCCTCCCCCCAACATTTCCTGCCTTCAGGAAGCTCCCAGTCTAACGGGGGAGGCAAGGTACAAGTCTGTACAAACATGATGTATTGGTGGTCATGTTGGAGGGGAGGGCAGAGGGGTTAGGACTGGGAAGGGATGGTGCGGAAGATAGAATTTAGCAGAGACAGAAAGAAAGGAAAACCTCAATCTGAAGTGGGCAGGTTGGTCCCCTTCAGGTGTTCACTGGACCATCAGTGCAGTGCTGGGCAGGAGGCTGGACCCTTCTCTTGGTTTGCAGGTGGAGGGTGGGGAGGAAGGAGGAAGGAAGGGGGGGGGGAGAAAATGAAAAGGAAGGAAGGAAAATGGCCAATTCCACTTTGGTTTGACCTTTCAGGTGTTTTGGGAGCTCTCAGCTATTCTGACATTCTTTCTCTGACCCAGACTCTCCAAATTAAATATCACTAACTGCTCCTCTGGAATCTTGGTGATAGTGGATGGAGTTCTGGCCCTGAAGTCAGGAGGACTTGAGTTCAAATTTAGCCTCAGACACTTACTTGCTGTGTGACTCTGGGAAAGTCACTTTACCTTGTTTACCTCAGTTTCCTCATCTGTAAAATGAGCTGGAGAAGGAAGTGGCAAATCACTTCAGTTATATTTGCCAAGAAAACCCTAAATGGGGTCACAGATGGGCAAGATTGAAGGAAAAAAACCATCCCAAATGTTTGCATCACCACAGCTGCCTTCTGCTTGATTGTTCCTGAGCCTGAGAAGGGCGGATTGCCCTGGGGTCTTAACTGGGGTTGGATTTGGAGATGGCAGGAGAAGCTGGGGAAGATGGTGGAGTCCCCTCGACTAGTGGGAGTGGTAAGGCAGAGGAGAGTGCTCTGAGGACTGAGGCCCTTTGGTAGCTGGGCTGTTAGCAGGGTCATCTTGATTTGAATCATGTATTAATGAGAGACACGGGAGCTCTTCAAAATTAATTCTAGACTGGAGCATTCTGCCTCCTTTACATCGTTCCCCCATTCCTGTCTCCCTCCCACCCCTGGTTTTTGTATTGTTAGAAAGATTCACAAATAGGTTGCAGATCATAGATTTCAGAATTGGGGTTAGGGCTTATTATAAGGGGAGCTCAGTGGCGCTGCCGTGGATAAAACGTTAGGTCTGGAGTCAGGAAGACTCATCTTCCTGAGTTCAAATCTGTCCTCAGGCACTTGGACTATGTCACCCTGGGCAAGTCACTTAACCTTGGCTGCCTCAGTCTTCTCATCTGTCACGTGAGCTGGAGTAGGAAATGTCCAGCCAGTGCAGTATCTCTGCCAGGAAAACCCTGAATGGGGTCAGACTGGACTGAAAAGCCTGAACAGCACTAATATCCAGCTCATGAGGCCGAGTGATTTGGAGGACAGTGGTAACCTCAGCAATAACAGCCGGAAAGCTGCGTCCCGCTTGGGATACATGGAGTTGAAGATGCCTGTGGGATATCCAGTTCCGTTTGAGAAGGGAGTTTGCGGGTTAGGGAGAGAGATTAGGACCGAGACTCATCTGCCTGTAGATTATAACTGAATGCGTGGTAACACAGACCACCCAGGGAAGTGATGGAGAGGAAGAAGGAGGGCGGAGCCCTGGGGACTCCCACAGTTATTGGCCAGGTTCAGACCTTTGTCTTTGAATTCTCAGCACCTGTCAGATAATAATAGTGGCTGGCATTTATATAACACTTTTCAAAGCAAAACATTTTACAGATATTACCTCATTTGATGCCCTAGCAATACTGGGAGGTAGGTGCTATTAATCTTCATTTTATGGATGAGGAAACAGAGGCAGGTTAAGTGACGCGCCCTGCTTCATAGAGCTAAGGAAATATACGGACCAGATTTGAACTCGGGTCTTGCTGACTCTGGGTCTGGGGCTCTCTCCACTGAACTGTCTCTTAAAAAATGCAGTATTTTCTTGAGTGATTTCTGCATTACTGGAAGTATCCAAGCTGAGAAGTTTGGTGGTGTGCTCCATGACCCAGAAGCCCCCTTCCTGTCTTGGATTTCCAAGCAAGGAATGGAACACACCTGGCTCCCTTATTATTAGTGGTTAATCCCTTAATGCCCTCTTTAGTCTCCCTTACTTATGTACACAGATTGTTTTATACCAGGAAGGTTACCCTAAGGGAAAAACAAAACAAAGCCTGGGACTGTCTTCGCCTTGGATGGTCTGAAAATGGAAAGGTATATAGAGTTTTAAAGAGGAGGTTTATCTTTTAGCTCTTTGTGCTGATGTTAAGTTACGTACTACAGACATTTCTATTAAGTCCTCCCTTGTATGGAGACCACACCTGTCTCTGGCAAGTTACCTTCCTCCATTGAAATCGAAAACTGCTGGCTTCCTTCAGGGCTCAGGCCCCCTTCTCTCTGCAGGACTCATTTCCCATCTCCCCCAGCTTCTCCTGCCTCACCAGGCACCTTCCTTCTGGGCCGTTTGGGTCTGCTGCATGTGGAAGATACTGTCTCCATGTTAGCTGCAGGGACACCCTGGCCATCTCCAGGGCTTGGAATGGTGCTCCCTCCTCTGCTCTGTCTGCTTCTTTTAAATCCCACCTTCTACAGGAAGGCTTCCCCAAGCCCTCTTCATTCTAGGCCCTTCCCCCTCTTGTTTCCTATTTGTCCTGGATGTAACTTGCTTCCTGTGTATTTGTTTGAACATCATCTCCCCATCAGACTGTAAGGTCCTCGAGGCCAGGGACCATCTTTTGCCTTTTTTTTTGTGTCCCCACACCTTAGCATGGTGATTGGCACGTAGTAGGAACTTAATAAATGTGCACTGATGAATTGATTGAAGGAACTGTTTCATATTTGCCTTTGTGCTCCTGTCCCTGAGCACTCACGGAGCCAGGCGCACAGTAGGTCTGAACAGATGCCTGTTTGATTCGAACCAGAAATCAGTATGTCAGAAGTGGAGTCATTGGCAAGACTAAGGATCTGAGCTCATTTTAAGCCTGGCCTGAGCCATTCAGTGTAAAATGATCGGGGTGGTAGGGTGGGGGAGAATGTAGACACCTGAGCTTCACCGCAGGGGCCAACGGGATATGTGAGGCTGTTGGTACCATCCACTGCTTCCCTTTGCCATTTTAGTTGGGGGATTCTCATTATTACACTTACTGGAGTAAGATTTAATTGCAGTAAACCTTTGAATCCCAAAGAAACTGAATCCAGGATTTGCACTCAAGAATTTGTTTTGAATCACCCACCTGGTGCTGGCATTTAAAGACAAAAATATGGTCTTTGGAAATGAAACAGACCCTGACCTTGAGGGTATGCTGTGTAGAAACAGGCAAACATGGGAAGTATGTGAAATTATGTAACATGAAAGTTTCTTTTTTTTTTTTTTTTGCTTTTTGGAGGGCAATCGGAGTTAAGTGACTTGCCCAAGGTCACACTGCTAGGTGTGTGTGTGTGTGTGTGTGTGTGTGTGTGTGTGTGTGTGTTAAGTGTCTGAGGCTGGATTTGAACTCAGGTCCTCCTGACTCCAGGGCCAGTGCTCTATTCACTGCGCCACCTCACCGTCCCATGAAAGTTTCTTAAATCAGAAAGTTTTCTGTTTTAAATTCATAAATATTTGCCCAGTTGCTAAGTATTTCTTGAGCACCTGCCATGTGCCAGGCACAGATCTGTTTCCTGCCCTCAGGGAACTTCCCCATCTATAGAAGGAGACACTGCAGAACTTTAGACAGAATGAATTGGGCACAGTCAGCAGGTTACCGAAGAGCCAGCACTTAACAGTTATATTTCTAGTTCGTCGTGTTGCCGGTGACCCCACAGTGGGATTATCATTTTTCCCTCCAAATCCTGATGCCTCCAATAGAGCCCGATGTTCCATCTGGGTTCTCTGTGGGCCTGGGGCAGACAGCTGGTGGAGATCTCCTCCCCGTCTTCAGATGTCCTTCTGGGCAGCCGGGAGATGACATTAAAGCTGGTCAGTGAGCGGGCTGCCAGCCTCTGCCGAGGCAGCCTTGGGGAAGCGTTGGGGGCTGCCCATCTTGGGGAGCTGTGTGCTTTACTGGGAGGAGCCACAGCTTGGCCACTTCCTCTCACGAGTAGAAATGAAACAGATTTTCAAAGCAGGGCCCTTTGTAGCCTTTCAGCTTCACCAGGATTTCTTTTCTTGAGTTATCTCCTTTGGGCTGACATTTGTGAGCTGGGCAAAGCCACCTGGCCTCACATACTTCCTAGCTCTGTGACTGTGGACAGGTTGTCTCTCCCTCAGTTTTCTAGTCTGTAAAATGGGGGTAAGAATAGCCCCTCCCTCCCAGGTGGATCAGTGAGATGGCATATGTAAATTACTTTGCAAACCTTTAAGTGCTGTATAAAGGCTAGCTGGGATGCTGGTGATGCCTGTGTCCCATGATGTCCCATCTCAGACGGACCAGGTGCAGGAACGTCATGAGGCTGGAATGACGGACAGGCAGTGAATTCCCTCTTAACGGTGTTTTCCCAGCAGACGTCTGGAAGTCGTTCAGGCATTTCTTATCTGCCTACTCTGTGCCAGGTGCTAGGCTGGGTCCTAGCTATGGGAAGACAAAGAACTAAATGAGCCCTGCCCTTGAGGACCTTGCAGTCTACATGTGTTCTTTTCATGTGTATGTATGCCTTCACGTATGTGCGTGTACACAGATTATTTGAAATAAATACAAGGTAGAACAGTTGGTTTTTTTGGAGGGGGGAAGAGGGCACTGGGAGAAGTTAGGAATGTCTTCAGATGGAGAAGGTGGCTCTTGGACTGAGGTCTGAAGGAAGCTAGGGATTCTTTTAAAAAGCACCATTTTTTGGTTAAAAGATAAGTCGCTCTTGATGTCTGGATTGTCACCTGTACTGCTGGAAGTCGACTTGGGGCCGCTGTGGACAGAGCGCCAGGCCTGGAGTCGGGAAGACTCCTCTTTCTGAATTCCAGTCTGACCTCAGACACTTACTAGCTGTGTGACCTTGGGCAAGTCACTTATCCATTTGCCTCAGTTTCCCCATCTGTAAAGTGAGCTGGAGAAGGAAATGGCAAGCCCCTCCAAGAAAACCTCAGATGGGGTTGTGAAGAGTTGAACATGCCTGAACAACAGAAATGAAAATGCTGTTGGAAGTCTCCTTCCCCTCCTCCCTTCCAGCAGATATCCCTGGGGAGTAGCCCAGCTCTGTCCTGTCTCTGCCAAGATGGCGGCTTGTGCTGGGAGGCTCTTCTTCCCAGACGCCTTCTCCGGGTCGAACCCGGTGCCTTCTGCATTTATTCTTTGGTTCTTATTCTCCCATTTGCTTTCTTGTAGCCTTTGTTTATGTTGTTTTTCTGACTCTTTGCACTTTATTCTGTATCAATTCATATAAGTGCAAGCCAGAGGATTCATAAATAGTACCTGGCGTGAGGGACAGCTAAGGTAAAGGTGTAGAGGCAAGAGATGACGTATGAGAGACAGTATAGGGGGGATCCTTGTTCAGTCAGCTCTGAGAGCCTCTGATTCTGGGAGAGACTTATGGGAAAAGTAGAAAAGCAGACTGGCATGCTCAGCGGCATTGTGGCCTTGGAGGAGTGCCGACATGGCTCTGGGCCCCCTGCCCTTCCTCTGTAAGGCTACAGGCCTGTGAAAGATGCCTTGGAGCCCCTTTGGGAAGGGTCTCAGGGCCCAGGCTCAGGAGGAGTTTGCATTTGATCCTGGGGGCGGTGGGGAGCTATGGAAGAATATTGAGCTGGGAAGGAGCCCGATGAGATCTGTGCCACCTTGGGGCAGCCTTTTAGCTGAACATCTCAGAGCCTTTGTCCAGGAGCCCGGTTTCTCTTACTTTTCCCAGCACCCTTCTCCACATCACTTATAGTCAGTCTGATAGGGCCTTGTGGGGCAGTGCTCAGAGCCAAATCCAAGTTATTTTCGTGTTCTTGGCTCCCCCCCAGTCAGTCAGCCAGGGGGTGCCAAGGATAGACCTCTAGCCTTGGAACCTTGGGGACCTATCCTGCCTTGGAAGCTGATGAGCCTCTTTCTTCATCTGTTACATGGGATAGTGCTGGCCTCCCAGGGTCACTGTGGGTGACATGAGGTCGTAGAGGTAAAGCCTGGTATGAGTGGATGCCGACTGTCACTGTCGCCATCGGTACCGTGGCCAGCCTAGTGAATGCCTGGAGCCTGTCTTGGGGTCCTTGGAGTGTGATGAGGTCACGAGATCGGCCCCTGTGAGGGCAGCTGGGGGAGAAGATGTCCTGTAGGATAGGGGGTGGAGATTTGCCTTTTTCTGTCTGGCTGCTGAGGGCAGAGTGTGATGCAGTGGGGATGTTCTAGACTCAGTTGGGGACGGGCCAGTGTTGTGCAGGGGGACATTTGCTTGGGCACAGTTGAAGCTGTGAGGCTCCTTCCAACCCTGGGATTCAGTCACCGAATCACAGAACCAGAGGTGGACAGGATCTCAGTGGCAGGTCTTGTCCAACCTGTGACCGAGGAGTCACTTGGCCGCTGTTTGAAGACCCCTAAGTGAGGGATTCTGGGAATCCTCTAGTAGGAATATCAGTTTCCTGGGCCATTAGGGCTTATTGGAGGGCCCTCCTTCTTGAGCAGGATGGGATCATCTAGTCCAGCCTCCTTACTTCACAGAGGTCTTGAGAAGCCACCTCTCTTGCACAAGGTCACACAAGGAGGGAGTAAGTGGCCTCTGACCTTAAACCTAGCTAAATTCCTGTGGAATCTTGAAAATTGAGAGAAGCCCAGAGAAGTGGGTGAAGTGACTTCACCCCAGATCCCACAGTCAGCAGATGGCAGAGCCAAGATTGGAAGCCAGGACTGTGTGCTTTGTCTTCAAAGCCTTGCTTTGGGGCTTCTAGTGAGGAAGTGCCTTGAGGTTCCCGCTCAGCAGACTAGTGTGTCCATCCTGGAATTCAGAATCTTGTAAGGGTTCCCTTGACAGTTTCCAGGGTCCGATGGCAATGTGAAGCGGGCGGGCAGGAGGGGAGGGTGGTGTTGGGCTTTGGATTCTGTTCTCAGAGATCCCCTAGCTTTCATGCCCTGCTGGTCTCCCTTCCTCTTTTGTACTTACGGAGATCTTTGAGCCCTGGGCTTGCCGGGGGTTCAGAACTGGCAGACTGGGCTTCCAGAGCAAAAATGGCTGGAGAAGAGTAGAAGCAAGTCCTGCCCCTGTTCGGAAGTCCAGTGCTTTCCCCTTAGTGGATTAATATTTCCTGAGTGGATGAGGCTTGGTGGAAGGAGCTGAGAGGCTTAGCTTAGCCATGCACGACAGCCGTCTTGGGTACTGGCAGGGCTCTCCTGGAGAACGGGATTTGCCTTGTTCTGCCTGGCTTCTGGACCAGGACGGATGGGGCTGAATTGCTGAGGGGGTGACTTTCGGCTCCATGGAAGGAAACCTTTCCTGCCAGAGTTAGCCCAAGGTTGAACAGGTTCCCTTGGGACCACAGAGTTCTTCCTCTGGGGGTGTTCAGCAGAGGTTGGGGGAGCACCTAGTGGGTGTCCCCTAGGTGGGAGAGCCTTTTTAAATGTGACTTGGACTAAGTGTGTGTTGAGGTTCCTTTTAACTTGAAAATCCAGTGATTCTGTGCACTTACCTGCTTCAAATATCTACCAAATATTGCCCAAAATCTCAGACTAAGAAAGATGTAACCCACCCCCAAACAGCTTGCCTCCCAGTGGGATACCTAGAAATCTTCCCTCCCCAAGCCATCCAGAGAACTCCTGGAAAGCTCTTCCATGGCAGCCCTGAGGACAGCCCAGCAGTAAGTCTGAGCTGCAGGGTGGACTGAGAATTTTTTACCGATCTTAGGTCCCTGGGAAGCTCACAGTATACAGTAGGTCTTCCCTGTACAGAGAGGCATTCAGCATCGCTGCCCTCCCTTCTCTGGTGGCCGCTCAGAATCTTATTTACACAGACCACACTCTTGTGAGCCTTTGCAGTGCAGGCTGTGCTGCGTTTGGAGAGCCCACCCTAGCTCTTTCACTCCTCAGATGACCTTGGCTGAGTCACAGAATTCTGACCCTCGGTTTCCTTATCTGTAGAATGGGTGTGCTGGCCCTCCAGGGATTCCTCCAGCTCTGAATCTTTGATCCTGCCATCTTGAGCCTCTTGCAGGCTGCTGGGTGCTGAGAAATGGAGCTTCAAGATGTCTATGACCTGGCTGTACAGTCAGGAGCAGCTTTTGACCAAGGCCTCGGAAGCGATCTCTGCCCTCCTCAGTCGTCCAGAGCATTTTATCCGAGAGACTCCTTTGCCTAAAGCTCTCTCCCTCCATATATTTGCTGTTTCCTCTTCCCGGCAGACTGCAAGCATCTGGGAGGCAGGAGTTGGGATCTGAGGGGGATTCTTTGTCCTTCTGTTCACAGGTTTTTGTGGAGTTGAGGGGCAAGTGATTGGTAACTGTTGGATTTTGATTTGAAATGGTGCTTAGCAAAGTTAAATTATTAATCAACAAAACCAATCAGCTCCTTGGGCCTGGGGACTTTGCATGGGCCTGTGACGAGATGTTTCCAGAGCTTAGATGGTGGTGAGGCTGCCGACCATTGAGTGAGACAGTGAAACCTCATTCCGCCCCTTGGTGACCTGATGCCCGACTGTTTGCAGACAGCCATGGACCGTTGGCAAGACTGCATGGCTGTTGTGCCCTCCTGAGCTGGTGGCACGATCCCCCAAGGGGAGGGAGAGGCCGGATTGCAGCTGTTCATATAGACACCTTAATGGAAACCAGTCAGACGGCCCAGCATGGGCTGGGGGTGGGAAACAAGAAGCAAAAAGGACCCAGTGCCCCGCCCTCAAGGAGGTTAAATTATATCATTGGAAACAGTGTGTAGGTTCCTGTGTAGACCAGAAAAAAACTGCATAGCATATGAGGGAGGGGCAGCGGTGCACTAAGTGAGGGTCCTGAGGTCTCCTGTGGGAGGGGAGGTGGTCCTAGAAGTCTGGAGGAAGTGGCTGTCAGGCCTCTGGGACAGCCAGTGCAAAGGCTTGGAGGCTTGAGGAGCCGGGTTGGGAAGGACGGGCTGTCTTTTGGCTTGGATTATCCTTTAATTCATAGTCAGAGGTAAGTGTTTTGACAGCACCATGTAGGTAGATGTCAGTGGTTCTTACTATCAGGCTGGAGGACGGCACGTTCAGGCCACTGAGAGCAAGGTGAAGCATCCTTATGGCTCCGGTCACTGAGGCAGAGAGCACTTTCTCAGCCTGTACCAGGGGAGGGAGCCCCCCCCCCCACCAGGGAGCCCCCCAGTGCTTTGGGTCCTCTGAGCAGTCTCTGAAATATTGTGTGTGAGGGTTTGTATGGGGTGGGCATTTCCTTAATAATTTTTTTGCATTTATGTGGACGTTTTGGAAAGTGAAGTTGACGTTCTCGAAGCATGCCTTCTGTTCCAGGGAAGTGTCCCTGGCCTCTGTTCCAGAGGGAGAGCAGAAGCTGGGATCTGTCCTGATGTTCGTGTCTGTGGGAGTCCTGAACCACATTGGGAAGCCAAGTGAGCGGCAGCGCATGCACTGAGGGCGTGTTTGTTCCTGCTTTTCAGGGGGAACCTTCTGTTAGTGACTCACGTAGGCATGGGCCGAGCAGACCAGGCTGCCTCTGTGTAATTACAGTTAGGAGGGCAACTTACTAATTCTTACTGTACTAATCAGCACACCCCGTAATTCTCATTTAAAAGAAACAAACCACCAAAAAACTCTGAAGTTACAAACTATTTTTTTTCTTTCCTAGACTGAGCGTCAAAGCCAAGTTTTTCAGGGTGTTGTCTCTGTCCCTCTCACCTCTCTCTCTCTCTCTCTCTCTCTCTCTCTCTTTCCTTTTCCTCTCTCCCTCCCTCCTTTCCTTTTTTCTTTCCTTCCTTCCTTCCTTCCTTCCTCCCTTCCTTCCTTCTCCAAGGTCTATTTGGACTTCAAGGTTCTGGGAGGTGGGAGTCATTGAGGGTGGTAGCAGGAAGTTGTATCATTGCTTTCAGGTGTTCTGGCACACTCATAGTCCAGGGCCATGTATGGGGCGTCCCTTAGGCCTTCTCCTGAGCTTTCCTTGAAGTTTTCACAGGAGCTGACAATAAGTGGTCTTAGATGCTGGCAGTCATTCAATAAGCTTGGTGTCTGAAAAATTTCTCTAGACCCTTTCTCAGGGTCCATGGGGACTTGGGTCAGGCAGAAGCTGATGGGCCAACATCCTGCATTGTGCTTCCGTAGGAAGGGAGGGTCTATATAAGCTGTTCAAAGTGACCGAGATAGAAAATGCACCGAAGTAGGTTGCTAACTAGCAATAGCAAAGAGGTCGTTCACATCAAGGCCAAGGTGTCCAGAGCTGGAGAGCCTTGGAGGCCTGACACCCCAGCTCTAGGGTCTGAGCTCCAGTTCTCCTCTGAAGTAGTTGGCTGACGTAAGCTGGCCAGTGAACGTCTCTCAAGTCTAGCTTTCTTTGCTTTTAACATGAGGACTTTGGACGAGATACTTCAGGGGCACCATTTTTATTTCCAGATCAGTGACTATATGAACCTCCATAGAAAATATCTGACATAGCCTTTGAGGGGCAGGGTAGGGCCCTTCAAGGCTCTAGGTGAAGTGGGAGCCGGTGGATCTAGAATGGCGTGTTTAGGTGGAGATGGATGATTGGGCATTCTGGGTGGTTGGAGGAATTTGATCACTTGCCTGGAGGTGAGAAGATGAAGATGGGCCAGGGTATGTTGGCAGAACCAGTTTGACTAGAGTCGATTGTTTGTAAAGACAAGCTGGAAGGAAGAGTCCGTGTTTCCAAACTTGGACTGCCTTGAGCATCTGAATAAATGTTGACTCGTGACTCACACTTCAGCTTGGGGGCATGGAAGGACTGTATGCCGACGGTTCTGACTTTGCTTGTCCATGCAGTCATTGAGGCAGGGGGTGGGATGGCTCCCTCTTTGCTGCTTATGATCTACGAGACCCTGGGCAGATCACTTCACCTCTCTGAGGCCAAGCATCCTATCTGGACAATGGGCGTAATAATCCTGGTGGCATTTACCCGGCAGGGCTGATGGGAGATTACAGTGACCTCATAATGTAGATAAGAGCCCTTTGTGACCCTTCAGGGACTATATGTATGCCAACTATCATGGTTTAGAATATGTAAACGATAGTAATCACATAAAAACACGCAGCTTCCTTATGGAGCCCCGTAGCAGCTGAGGGTGATGTTTGTGATTTACAGAATCTACTGTGTGACAGCTAAGTGCCCTACAGTGGCAGGAGGTGCTGTCTTTCCCATTTCACAGAGGAGGAAACTGAGGCAGATAATGCTGAAGAGACTTGCCCAGGATCACATTGAGGCACAGTTTGACCTCAGGATTTCCTAGGTCACCAAGCATGAAACAATCCCTTTTGGCCGCTAGTTAACGCCAGGGCCAAAGACGCCAGATGCTAATTGCCATGGGGGGGCGGGGGGGGGGGGAGACGCACCAGTCTTACTTAATTGAAGAATGTCAGTGTCTCAGAGTCTTTGTTTTGATTTCAGACAATTGTGAAAATACTGAATGCATGTGAACATACATTAGAGCAATGTCAGCAGTCACTGTTAACAGCTAGCACTCACATAGAACTTTAAGCTTTACAGGGCACTTTCTTCTGCCATGGTCGGCACACTAACCCTGAGAGGTAGGTGCAGTAATTGTCCCCTTTTTACAGATGAGGAAACTGAGGTTCAGAGAGGAGGGGACCACCAGGGGCCGAGAAGCTTCCAGATATCTTTTCTTGCTAAGGTGGCCCAGCTGTCCCTTACTTGACCGAACTGACCAATGTCCAAGACCCTGGATAGACCACCACAGCTCTCTCCTAAGCAGACAAGCCTGGCCAACCCACAGAGGATCTCATCCCAGAAGGTCATGACTCACCCCCCTGTCAAATTCAGAAGTTTGCAAAGACTTTTCCCAACGAGAGCCTTGTGAGCGTGGGGACAGCCAAATGCTCATGTGATGCCATCGGTGTGGGCGGCTCCAGCTTGGAAATCACCCCTGCCCATGTGGATCAGTTCTCTCTCATAGACTCTCTCTGAGGCAGCTTATGGCCCAGTGCATCAAGGGCTGGGCCTGGAGTCAGGAAGGTGACCCAATACTTACTGGCTGTGTGACCCTGGAAGAGTCACTTAACCTATCTTTGCTTCAGTTTCCTCAATTATAAAAAGGGGATGATAATAGCACCTTCCTCACAGGGTTGCCCAGTGCCTGGCACACAGTAGGCGCTCCATAAATGCTCATGCCCTTATGTTTTTCCTTTTAAGGAGTTTCTGGGGCAGTGAGAGGTTAATGACTTAGCCAGGGTCATACAGTTACTACATGTCAAGTCTCTTTGAACCTCAGGACTAGTCAGCTTCCGCCCACCCAGCCGCCATGCCTCCCTCTTCTGATAATGCCTATTCCTGAAAACTCAGGGAGCTCAAGTGATTTGTCCAAAACATTTTCATAGCACTTAGGTTTGCGTAATGCTTTATGCACATTCTCAGTCAGTCTCAGCAGAGTGGCTAATCCCTCAGAGACTTACCTAGCACCATGACAAGTCATTCTCTCCGGGCCTCAGTTCCCTCATGTTCAGAATGAGGGGCTTGGGCTTCACGGTCAGACTGTGTGGCTGCCGAGCTTCTTTCCAGCTGTGGAACACAGGAGCCTGCCCGGTGTTCAGTCCAGCACCCTTCTCTTCTTGTGGACGGCTCGAGGCCAGGGGGTGAGGAGGATGGAGACTGGCGAGGGCCCTAGAGACTGAGTTCACCTAACTTGCATCATCCTGGAAAGAGCATTTCCTCTCCTGGCTGAGGGAGGGGATGCTTCCAAATTGAGGCTGAAGTGACCTTTCCCTGGTGATCGCCGGAGCGTACAGAAGCCAGCGCGTGGCCCCGGAACTCATGCACGTCTCTGCCCCGCAAGCTCGGTGGAGGCTGCCTGTTTCTGGGGAGCCTCAAAGGCAAGATTCCGCTTTCCCAACAGTGTCTTTCAGTCTTGGGCTGCCTTGATTTTTACCCTCCTTTGTACCCCCAGTGCTTGGCCCGCAGTAGGTGCTTTCTTGGTGCTTGCCGACTTCACTCTGGCAGCATGGCTGAAGGGCCCTGGGGGGGCAGCCCAGTTTCTGCCCTGGGATTGGAGGTAGAGAAGGATGCTTGTCTTCCTGGCGGCTGAGGACTTCTTAGAAAGTGTGTTTCATGGGCTGCAGCTGAGTTTAATTTAAAGTGAATTTTTATTTATAGCTCAGAAAATCCAGGCAGAATGGGACTGCAGAGATCATCCATTGTGACTCCCTTCCTTTGCAGAGCAGGAAACTGAGGGCCATTGGGATGGCCACATAGTCGGCCAGTGGCAGAACCAGGCCTGGGCTTCAGCTCGCCTGGCTCTCCCTTTACTGCAGCCCCAAGGCTTTGCAGAAGGCTTTCTTTTGCCTAGTGCATTTCCTTGTAGATCACAATCCATATCTCAATTTGCCTTTTTCCCCTCCCTTCCCAAGGAGTCATCTCTTAAAAACATGCAAAAGAGAGGAGGGGAGAGTATCAGGCTTGTCACCAAAATCAAGCAGTGGGCCAGCAGTGGCTGAGAGTGCCTGGCAGGTTACAGCCCCATCGCCCCCCACCTGTTCAGTGGAAGGGTGCAGATCCAAATTGGGTCATCGCACTGACTCAGCCTTCAGAATGGAAGGAGCTGGACCCAGGAGGGCTCCTAGAAGCCATTCGTGGGGTTCTAATCCCCTGATTTTACAAATGGGGAAACTGAGGGTCAGCAATGCAGGTGACTTTCCCAGGTCATGGAGGTTCCGTTCTGCTGGACAGATATTCGTCTGCTATCGGCCAGGCAGGCACTGTGCCAGATGTGCATACGAAGATGAAAGCCTTCTCCTCAAAGAATGTGTGTTCTGTTAGAGGGAAGTTACAAGGTATACAGATAAGAGAGCAAAATACATAAAGGCTCTGCGTGTGTGTATGCCCATGCACCACAATGCAAACAGTGCTAGAGAGAAGCAAGAAAAGCCTTGTCTGGTGCTGCCACTTAAGCTGGAGTCTTGAAGGGAGCCGGGATTCCAAGACAGGGAGATGAGAGGGGAGAGCGTTGTAGCTAGGGTGCCTGTGCAAACAGGGAGATGGGAGAGGGCAATCTCAGTGTCTCCTGAGGAGAGACGAGAGTCGGCCAGCTTGTCTGGAGTGTGGACTGCATGACAGAGTGCGTGGTCGGATTGCGAAGCCTTCCAGGGGCTCTCACGGAGGCATTGGAGAGCCCGTCAAGTTTCTAAGTGGCAGAACCAGAACTCAGACCCAGAATGTCTGGCTCAGCTCTGACCCTCCCACCCTGGCTCACGGACAGAATGCTGCTCTCCCCAAATGGCCAGAAATCTGCCTGTTGAGATTCTCATTTAAGACCAGTCCATTTTCAGTCATGTGATCCAGATCATAATCTCAAATGACTGGTTTTATTTACTCCCCAGATCAGCCCTTGGTTCACTTTGTTCCAGGCTTGTGAAACTTGATAGGATGGGATATGGAAAGGGTTTGTTTTTTTTCCCCCAAGACAAACACGAGCAAGATTTGATGCTCAATATTCTTCCAGGGGATATTTGCAGAGACGGTTGGACATCAGACAAAAAGGGCTTGTGAAGAGAGAGCCTGCCTGTTTGTCTCGAGGCACTCCAGAATGGCCACTCCTCGTCTGGCCACCTTGCTTGCGTCTGAAGGCAGCAGTTTCCTCTTTAAAAGAGCATAGGCAGGTGAGAAATGCATTTTGGAGAAAGGACAGAGAGACAGTCAGAGCCTGCCTTCCCATGTGTGGTGGGCACTGTGTACCTTTGGCCCAACTTGGAGGTCATTTCAGTTGACTTTTTAGTGCCTGGGTACATTTGGTAGCCTCTCTGTATGATGACCCAGAAGAACATGGTAGCCATGATCATTATTATTAGTATTGATTATTTTGTTCTTATCTTTTCATGGAGTTTTCAGATAAAGTCTTAGAAAAGTTGCTACTTAACTGATGTCTTTTATGCTTAATGCTGAGTGGATCTTTGTGCAGATGGATTAAAATAATTGATTTTTGCAGTTGGATAGAATTGTTGGGATGCTGTGTCAACACGACAGAATTTTGCTGAACGTTTCTCTCGGACGGTTCCAGCAGCAGGCGGCCAGTGGGGGCTAGACGTGGCTTCCTGCTGTCCACGTGGTTGGGCTTCCTTTCCTAAGAGCTTTTCTTTCCTTGAGTGTTCGATGTAGCTGTCTTCAGCCTTTTCTGTGGATATGTGGACAGTCCTTTGTAGTTATTTAAGGCTAGGCATGTGTATACCTTTTCTGTAGATTTTTTTCTAGGGAAGTAACTATAGTGGGGGGTAGCCTTAAGCTGAAGGACTGAAGCCCTCCTTATGGACCACAGTTTCAGGGGCATTAAAAGTGCTATCCTGTTAGAGATTGGGACAGGCGGGCAGGTGGCCAGTCACATCATAGTCGTGGCGATCACTCTGGAAAGGACCTCCTTTGGTTTTCATTATGTCTGACTCGACCCCAGGGACCCCAGAGACCCCAGCATGCTGGTCTGGCCCTTCAATGATCCACTGTCTCGCAATCTGTCCAGGTTCCTGTTTGTTGTTTCCATGACGCTCTCCATCCGTCTCCTCTGCCATCTCCTTTTCTTTTTGTTTCAGTCTTTCTCACCATTAGGGTCTTTTCCAATGAATCCCATCTTATTATTTATTCCAATCTGCTCTTTTCACAAGAAATAGCTGATTTGGGCAGGCAGGGCTGTGCCATGAGTTAGCCGGGATGCCAGCCTTGCCCCCCGTCCTGCCTCGGGGCTCTCTCCTCCTGCTTCTTACCTCACTTGCAGGGCTAGCTTTTGCCTTTTTTTTTTTAAATATCTCTCAGGAGTGCCTGGTTCACAAGGAGGTGTTTAATAAATGTTAGTTTACTGTTTCTCTGCTCGCTAGGTGCTTGGTTAATGTGACTGGTTCAGATGACTTTGTTTGCCCCTCTTCCCCTGAGCATTCCCTGTGATTGCTCAACCAAAGCTGGGTACTCTTTAGACGTTACCTCTGCCCCTTTTATGTGTTTGTCTTTTCTTCTCTGGGACATAACCTACAAACAAGGTATGTAGTGCCCTGGGTGATGTGCATCTTCACCAGGGGTCAGGAAAGGCTTTCTGCAGTTGGTGCAGTTTTAGTTGTGACTTGAAGGAAGCCAGGGACGCCAGTAGACAAAGTGAGAAGGGTGAGTGTTCCAGGCTTGGGGCACAGCCAGTGCAAGTGCATGGAGTTGGGAGATCAAGTGCCTTGTTCCTGGAACAGCCAAAGGCCAGTGTCACTGGCTCAGAATACTTTGGGGTCAGGAGGAGGGGGTGGGACAGATGGAAGGTGTAAGACTGGAAAGATTGGGAGGGGCAGGTTATGGACGCCTTTGACTGACCAGACGCGGTCCTAGATCGTTGTTTACACGGTTGTAGCTCCCGCTTCTCTCATCTATAATTCTAATACCTGGGTCCAAATGGGTGGCTTGTCCCACTCTCTCCGTCCCACCCCCCCAGAAGGGCTGTCCTGCCTCTTTCACCGTGAAGTTCCCAGGTCGTGTCTGCCGTGACACCCTGGCCTGCTCTTAAGGATGAGGGGCTTCTTCCCTTGTGCTAAAGTCAGCACTCTGTATTGTTCCCAGAGACTTAGTGTGGTCTAGGCAGTAGGTGCTTAGTAAATGATAACATTAACTGAATCCCAGCCTGAATTCCAAGTCTGGATTGCAAGGACTAAGGTCCTTAACTACAGCCCAGCAATCCACCGGAGAAGAATTATTGGAGGAGAGGTGGCCTCAGACGATGCCCTGCTAGCACTGGGGCTACGGAGGTCCCACGAGAGAAGCCTTGCCAAGGAGGCAGGAGGCAAAAAGTCGAGGGATTAACGTGGTGTCCGACCCCTCTCTGACTCATTTCTTTTTCAGGATGAGAGTTTGTTCCAGTGCCTGTTTGATGCAGGCAGAGTGCTGGCCAAGGGGCTCTTGGTTTCTTTGGAAGGACAAAGGTTTCTCCTGCTGTCGTTCAAGGCTGCAGGCGCTCTCTGCCTCCATGGACCGTCTGGGAGTTGGAGGGGTTACTGCTGTGTTCTTAGAAAATGATGCTTGAAGACGACAAGGCTCCCTACTGCTGCTGGCGAAAATCTCTTGCTCTCAGGTTTCTTCCCATTGCTGGCTGAACCAGTGGATAATTGACCTGATGCCTGCACAGTGTCTCAAGACGGGGCCACAAGTCCCATTGAGGTCAATTATTAGGTATCCAGTCCCACAATTATAGAGTGTTTATAGTCAAAGGTTTTGCAATCCATGGGTCCTCTGGCATGGGTCTGAGCACAGCAAACTCATTATGCCAGCCTAGGGAAACACACTGCTGCCCAGTTAATGATGGGCTCAGCATAGAATGGGGCTAGGAAGCTGGGATCCAGGTTGCCTGGCCTCCAACATGGCGGCAGCTTGCTAAGTCAATGGCATTTCTTTCGGAGCACAGGTAAATCAGCCTGTGTTAAAGTTCGTTCTAGGACAGACTGGCCCTGGTAGGACAGTATGTGGCATGGTGGGTAGAGGGCTGGCCTTGGTGTCAGGCAGATCTGGGTTCAAGTCCAGCTTTGGCAAAACCCTGAAACTTTCAGTCCTTCAAGACCAAAGTTACAGAGTAGGTGCTGTTCTACATTGGTGAAGGGACTTTCCACCCCTGGATTTCCTCTCATGGATGAAATCAAGGTCTGGACCAAAAAGGTGGGAGGGGCCACGGTGAGCCGTGAAGGGTTCCCAGCCCTGGATCGATGCCCGCTGCATTTTTAAGAATTGTTAACTATTAACCAGTGCTGGGAGCTTGTCTGCCCCAAAGAAGTGCACAGAGCAGTTCCACACAGCACCTGTCGATTAATTCAAGGAATTGTGGGATTGATTTATTGCTGTAAATAGAGCCATGGCCTTGGGATTCTGAGGCCTGGCTCCCAGGCTTGGCTTTCTCCCTTGCAACGGGTGTGACCTTGGGCAGGTCCCTTAACCTCTGAGCCACAGTTTCCTAACCTGTAAAATAGGGTTGAGAATCACGACAACGGCAACAAAACAACAGTAATACTAACAAAGAGTGGCCCTGATGCAGAGCCTTAGCTTGTCAAATATCACCCTGGGAGGCTGGTGTTGTTCCCCTCTTCTAGATGAGGAGACCAAGCCAGGTGGAGGTTAAGGCGCTGGCTCGTGACCAGCGCTCTGGCCGCTGCGCCATCCCGCTGCCAAAAACCCCTCCCAGGCTGCTGAGGAAAGTGCTTGGCCCTAGCCCAGGCCTTCACACATAGTAGGCGCTTAATTCACATCAGTTCTACAAAGACTGCCTTTATGCCTTTCCTGGGAGTGACCTGACACTTGTTGGGCCACAGAGCCTTTCGATTTTCTTCAGCTCTTTTCCTCCCGCCTTCGTGGTGACCTGCCTGCCAGGAAGCAGCAGGGGTACTCTTCTGGTTGGCTGTTGCTGTGTCCCCACACCACGCCTTGCCTGACGCGTATTAATAGTACTTGTCTGATCAATGTCTTGGTCATTTTTAATTTTTTGGGGAAGTTTTTACTGATTCTTTAAACAGCCCAAAAGAGGACTGTCCTGTCTCAGTGACGCCCCCTGTCCGAGAGAGGCCCTCCTTTTTAACATTCACGTCCCTGGGACCCTGGGACTCAGGAGTCACAGCTCTGTCTGCTGCCCTGGATTTCAGGTGGCAGACGCTTCCTTTCCTCCTTCAGCTGCTTGCCTCCCATGGGTCTCCTTGGCCTTGGGACTCTGAGAACGGAGGGCTGGACTGTTGTTCAGGGGGCCAGCCGTGGTAGAGGCAGATGAGGGTCTCAGGAGGTCCATACTTGGGATATAGGCATCCACAAGCATCCACAAAGCCTCTGGACTGGGATATCCCAATCACAGAGGGGGCCATGTGTGGTAGTATTGGGGAGCAGGTGGCTCAGGGAGGTTGCCTCGTCTCCCTTGGCTCCAGTGTTGGCTTTAGTAGGGCGTGTTGGGTCTTTGGGAAGAGCTTTGCTTCCGGTTAATAGAGGGACTTGGCCACCCATGCCCCCTTTCATACGGAGGCTTGCCCTTTGAAGCAGCATGGGACCCTGGCACCATCTCAGGTGATAAAACCAGTCATATGTGGGGGAGGCAGTGGACCAGTGTGGAAAGGGGGGTTTCCAATCCTGATTCTGCCCCCTTGCCACCTGGGCAGCGTTGGGCAAATCACCCTCTCTGAGTGGCCTGGAGGATCCCTTGGGTGCCTCCGGGGGAGTCTGCGTTTTGGAATCTGATCATTGATGCTTGTGTTACCATTTTAGAAAATGGGGAAAGATAGTAGCTGGTGGCCTTCAGAAAGACCTTGGCAGGGTGGAGGACCTCGGGTGAAGGTACGAACCCATGAGGCAGAGGAGGGCAACGGGACAAGTCTGTTCGAAGGGACAGACACAGGACACTGGGGCTGGAAGCAGGCCCGTTTGGTTTGTTGTGGTATTAATGTCAGAGGGGGAGTGATGGGAAATAAGGTGGGCAGAGGAGGGAGCCAGTGACCTGGCGAAGATCCCTTCACATATTCATGAGTTTGGAAAGTCAACATTGCCATGGCAAAGTCAAGGACAGCAAAGAAAAATAGCTTAGTGACTTTTCAGCGTAGGGTAAATTTATTTATCCAAGTATCCCCTCGTTAGTAGAATGAGGAAAGAGACTTTTGGGGACACCCCTAAGCACGTGGCCTGGCTGGGCTGTGTGACCTTGGGTAGATCACTTTGCCCCTCCCTGCTCTGATTCTTGGCTACTGGGAGTCTCAGTTTCCTTTTGTGTAGAATGAGAGGAGCTTTTGGTTCTGTTGCCTAAGGCTGGTCCAGTTCTCTGTCCTGGGGTTCTGAAATTAGTTCTGAACTATGTGCCCGTGTCAGTGCCGTCCCAGGGCTGTCCCTTCCCACTGTGTGCCTAGCCGGGGCCTGGGTGTGGTGGTACCCACGTGGACTGCACTTGGGATTTCATTGGTGCCAAGGATTTCTAGAAGAGGAAGCTCCCTATACCAAGGGAGGTCAAGAAACATTTCAGTTGGTCACCATTTCCTAAGTGTCTAGTGTGTGCCTGGACCGTGGGAAGCATCCGGCCTGTCCTCTGCTTGCTGAATCGTCCAGGGTCGTCCGGACTGCGTGGCTCAGGGGCAGAACTTGGGCTCCCTCAGTTTTAGTTCTGAGGCTTGCTTGTTGCTGCAGCTGAGCTACCCAGACAGCCCTGCCCTCCCTGAGGTTATGGTCTGGGGGGGAGGTGGGGGGAGGGTGTATGCATGGTGTCAGCTGCAGAAGGGGCTCATCATGAGTGTGAGTGGAGATGAGAAGGTAATTCTGGAGGGGAAGGCCCAGGCCAGCCAGGCCATCCCCTGCCCATTCTCAGAGCCTTGCCAGCGTGGTAGCCCCTGGCTCCAGCCTTTATGGCGGAACCTGAGAGGGCCTGTGGCTTCTTCCAGGCTAGGATGGGATGCCAAAATCAGAATTACCTTTTAGGAAAAACATAAAACAGGCTTTGTTTGCTGTGGCTCTCACTTCCTCCTTCCCACTTATTATGTGCCTTCTGTGTACAAGGCTCTGAGCTAGGTGCCAGAGCTACAGATTAAAGTCCCTGTCCTCAAGAGGCTTGCCTTTCACTCCCATTCCAGTCTAAACCCTGTGCAAGTCGGCATTCTCTCTTTCTTGTACTTTTATCTCCGTTAGCTAGCATGGCTTCTGGTTGGTGGTTGTTGATTGATTTATGAAGTGGCTGCTGCTGCTTCCTCTTACTAGATTACAAAGACAAAAAGTGCTGGGGGGGTGGGGGGGGCATCCAAACCAGTGCCCGCCTGCCCTGGGGCTCTTTCTTTTCAGGAATTTATAGACATCCACTTCTCCGTCCCCACCCCCACCTGATACACACACACACACACACACACACACACACATTGACTTTTTTTTTTTTATTAGAGATGTACCTGGGAAGCGTCAGCTGGGCATAGGTAGTTGTTTTTTTTTTTTTAAGGCAAGCTTCTTAGCTGCATTTCTGCGTGGTGCTCTCTACCCCATAGGAGCCTGGCTGTGGAGCCCCACTTAGCAGGGGGGCGTCCTCTGAGCCTTGGCAAAGGATAAAAGGCCCTTCCCAGCTATTTTTCCCCTTTTGAAAATGAAAACTGCTCCAGTGTGTGGGTACTGACCCATCTTGACAAGGTAAGCTGTTGGGAAAGGGCCCCCGAAGGGAGAAGCCTGGAAGGTGGGCACAGGACTGGGGCTGAGGTTCTGCCTACAGGCTGGAACCATGACCTGCCCAGGCCCCAGGGTCAGAGGCATGCTCAGTCTCTTATGGCCCCTGAGTCACTCGCATTGTCCTGGACTCTGTTCAATTATTTGTGGATGGGACTGAAAAGCTTTGGGGTGACATTGAGCCTCTTTCCTCCTGCACCAATCGCAGCGTGAAGCCCATGGATTGATTGCCTCATGGGAGTCAGAGTGCCCAGGTTTAGGGAGATGAGAGTCAGAGTGAGAGGATCGACTCCAGGTCTGAGAGCCTGGCTTTAGGAAGGCCAGTGAGGGATGGAAGCGGCCTGGGGTGGGGGGGCACTTGTGTTCCAGGGGCCTTGAGTTCATGCAACAGGGAGATCACTTGAAGGGACTGAGGGTGTTTAACCTGGAGAAGAGAGGACTGGGGAGGATACAGAGTGGGCTTCCAGGGTCACACAGTGAAGTCTTTTGTTTAAAATAACAGTCCCCATTTACTAAGTGCCTCCTGTCTTTAAAGCCAGGGCTAGGCTGTGTGGGGAGACTGTCACTGCCCTTAGGGAGTGAATGGTTTAGTGTGGGCATAGGACGCCAACACTGAGGAATGATGCCCAATGTTACAGTGGTGTTGAGGTTAAGAGAGGGGGCTGCCAGCAGGGGACGGGCAATGGCCAAGTGGAGGCCGAGTCCAGCTGCCTTGTTTTGGGAGTAGAGGAGGGAACCCGGGGTCAGAGAGGCCGAGGGACCCATCCAGAAAGGGGCAGGGGCAGGATTACAGAGAGAGGAGGAGAGGGAGAGAGAGAGATCTCAGAGGCCTCCTCAGTTTGCAGATTGCCCAGAGAGATTAGGCCACTTGCCCAGGGTCATGTAGTTAGTCAATACCAGAGATCAGAATTGTGTTCAGCTCTGCTCTGCCCAAAGGGCTACATAGGCATGCACACCCTCTTCCCGCTGTCCTGCGGGGCTACCTCCCAGCATTGTAACTGACATTTAGACAGGTGATGAGAAGCTTTACTAAAATTCTTTTTCTGAATGATTTCATTTGAGTATTGCAGTAACGTTGGGGGATGGATATCTTGTCTAATCCAGTGCTGAAATGATTACCCAGGGTCATGTAGCTAATCCGAACCTGGGGCAGAATTGGAATTCGGGTCTTCCTCAGCGAGGTGGGGCAGTGGGCAGAATGCTAGGCCTTCTGAGAGTCAGGAAGACTCATGTTTGAGTTCAAATCCAGCCTCAGACACTTGCTAGCTGTGTGACCCTGGACAAGGCACTTCACTCTAATTACCTCAGTTTCCTCATTTGTAAAAGGAGCAGGAGAAGGAAATGGAAAACCATCTCAGTATCTCTGCCAAGAGAACCCCCAAGGGGGTCACAGAGTCGGACGCAGCAGCCTCCCCGCCCGGCCATGTTCTGTGGCCATCTCCTTCTTAGGGTCTCTCTCATATGGCTTGCCGGCTCTCACCCTCTCTGTTCCCAAACGATGCCCTTTGTGTCCTCCTGTTAGAATATAAGCTTCTTCTGTATCCCCAGTGCCCCCGGACAGGGCCTGGAACACAGTGGGTGGTTAACAAATGCTCCTTGAGTAGTTACAGCAGTGCTCTGCTCATACTGTTTTCTCTGCCTGGGATGGCCTTCTTGCCCTCAGCTCACTTGTTCCATCTTTACTGTTCCTTCAAAATTCCACTCCATTGTGACCTCCGCCAGCCCTCGCTGCCCATCTGCTGCTCTCTGTCCTGGCTCCTGAACCTCCAGCCCACAAATACACGAGGGTCCTCCCTGAGGTGCGGCCAGAACGGCCTCCCCTCCGCCCCTTCCGCCTCTGCTCCCTGCCATCTTGGAATGCACTCCCCCGGCACCTTGGCCTCTCAGGTTCCCTGGCTTCCTCCTAGCTTCGGCTCAAGGGTCACCTTCCCTCCAGGCACTTGCTGGTCCCACCTGATGCTGCTAATGTCCTCTCCTGGAAGGTTACCTCATACCCGCTCTCCCTGCCTCTCTCCCCATCTGTGTTGTCTCTTCCATTTGACTGAGGGCTCCTCGAGGGTAGGGGCTGGTTTGGTTTTTGTATCCCAGGTGCTTAGCACAGAGCTTGGCAGCCAGTCAGGTATTTATTAAGGCTTAACTAGGCCAGGCACAGACCCACCCTCTCCCGCCCAGTCCTTACCAGATTCCTCCTCTGATCCTCTCTCCCCTCCCCTGCCCTCAGTCCCATCAAATCTGACTCTGGGAAATCAGATGTTTGTTTCTTTTGGCTCCCTGGGGTCCTTTGATGCCACTTGGTGGTTTTTTTTGGTGTGTATGTGTGTGTGTGTTTGTTAATTTGTGTATCTCTTCCCTTTCTGCCAGTCTGTAAGCTCCTTGAGGGTAAAGGGCTGTGTCTTTGCCAGGCTATTGTCCTAGCTCTGAACACAGTGTCCTGTCTGCAGAACTGAGTAAATATCTGTTGAAGTACATCCTGACCAGCTTCCCCATAATATGTTGTCATGTTCAGCTCTGTGACCCCTTGGACAGTATCACACCACTGCTGTCCATGGTGGTTTTCTAGACACTAGGGTGGTTTGTCATTTCCATGTCCAGTGATGACAAAGAAAGATGGTTAATCAACCCCAGAGGATGGCATGATCAGTTATGACCGTGTATACCCTATTCTGTACCCATAGCCCCCCACCCCCCATTTTTCCTCACTTATTCAGCCATGGGAGGCTTCCATGTCCTGACAGGTTTGTGGAATGGGGGGCCTCTCCCCTTATTCAGCCTCCTTGTTCTGGAGGTCAGCTGGGTGCAATTCAGTACAGACCTGCCTTGGTATTTTGATTTAGCAATCCCTGATGAAGCTGAAGTTATCTAGCAGTGAGGAAGGGTGCTGGAGCAAGGCCAGGGATATTTTTTTTTCCCTTATCAGGTATTTTGTTCTTCCAGCAGCAGGGTCATAGGACTTGGGAGCAAAGTTCATGGGACTGACTGTGGAAGTAATTAGTAACCTGCCCTAGAAAGGTGAACGTCCCAGGGCAGGGGAGGTTTTAAAAGCCCTTTCCTCTTTGGGGGTCAGAATTTGGCCTCCTTGTCTGCTGAGACCTCCATGCCCTTCGTTATGTCATGGTGGCTTATAACAATTTAAGGGGATGTTTTCCTAATCGGGTCACCCCATATTGGGAAATGCCTTGGGTTTCTTCAGATCTCCCCCTGGTTTTGGACGATATAGCACAGCGTCCCTTAGCAGGGGAACCACTGGGTGTCTTCTAGGGCCAGGAGGATCTAATTTCCAGGCCTGCCTGTGAGACTCTGGCCAAGTCATTTCAGGGCCTGAGGTTCAGCCAGTCCTCCAGAGACTGGTTTGCCTCTTTTCTGACTTAGCACCGGGCCCCTCCTGTGGCCAGACTGCTCTGGGTCAGCTCACACTCCTCCAGGAGCTTTCCAGGCCCCTGGGGATCCTCTCCCTGCCTTTGATTTCACAGTGTACTGGACATCTCTCTTGTCCCTTTGTCCTGTGCGCTCTCTCATGCTTGCTTCTCTGTGCTTTGTGCGTGAGCCTGATCCTGTTCAGACTCTGAGCTGCTGAGGGCCCCAGGCCAATGCTCCATCCAGAGGAGTCATCTCCCTTGGACCAGAGGGCATCAGATGGGCCCTGGAGGCTTCAGGGCTCAGTCTGTAAAGGGCTTTTCCTGCAGGGGAATTGTAAAAGGATGAATCTCCTTTTAGAAAGAGGGGAGCCTGGGGACTCTTCATAGGGAAAGTTCATGAGGGGAGAGGTGATATTTGATCTGTTTGGGGACAAAGCTGAACATGAAGGAAGGCCAGAAAAAAAAATAACTGTTGTCTAACAGGTTGAGTGGCTTATTAAAAAAAACACCAGTTTTTTTATTTTTTAACACATTGTGATGGGAGGTGAGGTATTAAAGCTGGGGTCAGTGTACAATAAGCTGACCCCAGATCCATTCTTATTTAACAGCAGGATGTAGCTTTTTAACTTCTCTAGATAGAGAGCTGGGTTCTTTCTGTAGATGTGGAGTGGTAAGGGCCTCGCAGATGAATTCGTCTTGTTGAGCCCCCCTCATTTCACAATGGCCCAAAGGGGCGTGCCAGCCACCCTTGCACGGCTCATCAGCATTCAGAGGTGGCATTCTTGACAGCTGGTCCAGGTGGCACAGAGGAGGAAATAGTCCAACTTACAGGGGGCTTTTAATGGAGGAGACGCTGAAGTCACAAAAATATGTGCAACATAAATACAGCCAACCAAAGCAGTAATAATAGCTAACATGTGACTCCTTGTTGTCTCAGCTGCTCTTTGAGGTAGGTGCTGTTCTCCTTATTTCACAGTTGAGTACGCTGAGGCAGACTTACTCAAGGTCACACACCTAGTCAGAGCTGAGGCTGAATTTGAACTCACACCTTCCAGACTCCTGGTTGCGTGCTCTATCTGCTGCACCGTCCAGAGGCCTCATAGGAAGGCCTTCATGCAGAAAGTGATGCCTGAACTGTGTCTTAAGGGAAGGAAAGGTCGGACCTCTGAGGAGAGGAGGGCCCGTGGTGCCCTGCTCCTTACCTTCTGGTCCTGGGGGATTCAGAACAAAGGAAACTACCTCCTCCTTCTAGATGTTTGCAACAGAAAGCATGTTTTTTGGAGAGGGGAGATGTCACCAGTGGTCCATTTCTCTGTTGGCCTGCCCACTGTGGTGAAGTTCCTCCAGCCAGCACTTGTCACCAGGTCCTGTAACCCAACGGGGGCAGGGATTCTTTGGAAGTAGCTTTTGAGTGTCGAGGGTCCTTGCACAGCTGAGCCGATTCCCTGTGGACTCTGTAGTTCATCCCCGGAGTGGGTTCATTTCAGTGTGTTTTAGCAAACATTCAAAAAGTGCCTACTGTGTGCCAGGCTCTGGGTGGAGAATTTGAAATGGAGGACACAGGTCAATGAGGGCAAAGTAAATTATTTGAAGGGGTCGAGGAGAATGTTTACAGGAAAGGGGAAAACCCCCCAAAACCTTTTAAATGAGATCCTCATTTAGAGAAGTTTTTGTGAATTAGCCCGGGAATGGAGCCAACATTTAGGGAAGGATGACACTGGGGAAAAAATTATTAAATCAGGAGTCTAGGGATTTGAGTTCAAATCCTGACTCTGATACTGAGACTTTTTGTAAGTTATTCGACCTGTATTGGCTTAGTTTCCTCACATGGAAGAGGGTGTTTCAGGTCCCTTTTGGCTAAAGTTAGGATCCAGGACTCTTGTGTGGGGTGGGGGCAGGAGGGGGCACATCACGACTTGAGATGGATTTTTAGGAAGGACACTGAGAAATTGAATTGCATTGTGAAATGGTCCATAGATAACATCCAGAGTTCACCAGGTGGGTTAAGGGAAAAAGGCAGCTGCTCCTGAGTGTGAATGACGATTGTATGGCCAGGCATCTACTGATGGGAAACCCGAGATGCCAGCAGGCTGCAGGCTCAGTGTGGGCTGTTCCCAGGGTGACATTGCAGCCCCAGAGCCAACAGCATCTTGGCCTGCATTGAGGCCCGACCTGGGGCCCAGAGACTCCCAAGGTTCAGGTCCATGGAGAGATTTCAGGGCGTCTATCAACTTGAACGGGAGGGAAAAGACGTCTTGATTTTCCTTAACCTCTCTGTCAAATGCAGCATTTCCGTCAATTATGAATGGGGGCACCAAACCACAGCAGTCCCTGTGACTTTATGTGTCCCACATAACCCCAGCATGTGGTGTCCTGTATCAGAAATATTGACCGCTGCACAGTGACAAAATAGTCAGACCTCCAGCGCTTGTCTCGCCTACTGACTATGGGCTTCAGCATAACAGGTTGTTTTCTGCATTTTAAGGCATAATTCAGAGAAAGGGTCTGTGGCGTCACCAGGCTGCCGAAGGGGCGTGTGCCCCCAAAAGGGTGAGGAGTACCTGACTCACTGAGGGAGGACCATGCTGGTGGTCGTGGGCTCTCCTGGTCAGACCCCACCTGGGTGTCGTGTTCATTTTTAGAAGGAAATTGGCCAGTTATCATTGACCCCCAAAGGAAGACAAGGATCACGATGGCAAGGTCATCTGAGCATTGAGTAAAGTCATCTAGAAGAGAAGACGTGGGGGTGCTGTGATAGCAGACTCCCATTACTCCAGGGATTGTCCCGTGATTAGATTTAATCTGCTTGTCCCCCAAAGCAGAGCTCAGAGGGGCATTGGTGGGATGGCAACTCCCCTGACCTTCCCTGGCCTGGCTGCAGCCAGCTGTGAATCCACCTGCATTTGGTTCTGCTCTCCAGCTCTCCTCCTGACCTGTGTCCCAGCTCCATTCCTAGACCACAGACCTAAACAGACCATCTTTGTGGAGCTGGAAGAGGCCATCTTAGTTCTGGGGCCTCATTTTACAGCAGTTCGGTGACAGACCCGGCATTTGACCCCTAAGTGCAGCCCTCTTTCCTCCTAGCTCCGAGCCCACTTTTTTTGTCTCCAGTTCCCCAGCCTCTTGGCTCGGGCCTGTTCTGGCTTCTGGCCCTGCCTTCAACATGGCCCGCATCTCCCGGTCACGTAGTCCCAGCTTGTTGGAGGAAGATTCCAGTCCCCTCCCGTCTTGCCTGCCCACCATGATGCCTTCAGGCTTTAGTTCCAGGACCCAGCATGACTTCCATTCTTCCCAGACCCAGGTGTTTTTTTACGCCTGAGAAATGATTCTCATATTCCAGCCTTAGAACTCTTCAGGGGGCAGGAATTTTGGGACAAGCACCAAATTACCTCCAACCCTTTTTAAAGACTAGAGTTGTTGTTTGCGTTCTTAGATACACAAATCCTGTTCCTCTGCTGACTTCCCTGAAGGAGCAGAATTATTTGCAGGCCTTATGCTTTATTCGAGAAAGTCTGTCATCATAATATCGTGTTCTGTGGCAAGTATCTAAAAATTTACCTCCCCCTCCCCATCCCCTTCTTCCTTTCCAGTGAAAGCTTTGCAGTGGCATGAGAAGGGACTCAGGCATTTTATTCCCCGCCGTATCAGTGATACTAGTTATTTTTGCATGGTGATGGCAGCTAAAGTAGCTTTCCGAACAATAGAATCCAGCCATTGCGCCATTTTTTCTTCAGAGTGTTTGGGAACCCAGTGCCTCATCCCCGTTCAGTCTGTTGATGACTTCCAAGATGTGCGATTTTTCTCCTTGCGGGTTACTCCCTCCGCCAAGCCAGATGGCGCCTTTTCAGGATCTAAGGAGATGATTTCTTTGAGTTGCTTTGTTTTTTCTTTTTTTTCCCCAGCCCCAAACTTGCCCTCCACTCTCTTGCAGCCACCTTGGGCACAGACCTCTCCAAACTCAGCGGGGCTGGTCCAGGAATAAGAGGGATAGCATCGTCCTTGAGAATGCAGGGTAGCTGCCCCTTCTCCCCCCACCTTGGCCCGTGCTCTTTTCTCCATCTTCCCCTTCACCCTTCCAGACATGGGACTTTGCTTCATCTTGCCTGGAAGAGGTCCCGTGGGTCTCCCTGGCCATCTCTGCACCGTGCTGTTTCCCCGCCCCCTTTGTTCTGCTGCTTGTGTTGCATTACCCCATGAGAATATAAGATTCTTAAAGGCAGGTAACTGGCTTCCTTAATTTCTTATATCCCAGCTCTTCGGCACAGTGCCTGACACAGAGTAAAATGCATTTATCTGTCTGTCCATCCATTCACCCATCCGTCCATCCATCCGTCTCTGCAGTCAGGTTTGGAGAGGGTCCATCACTTAACTACTCACCAGGAAAGATGGTTTCTTTCTTTCTTTCTTTTTGGTCAAACTCTTCTAAAGCGAGAAATGAGCTGCACAAACACTTGTTAGGAGGGGGTGTCTAGATAGTAGTTTATAAAGTGATGGTGTGACCCAGCAGCCCTCCAAAGCTAGAAGTATCTTATTTCTTTTCAAATGTGTGTATGTGTAGATACATAGATAGAGGCAATCTCTGTGGGAGGACAGTGGATCAGTAAAGCCTGGCAGGGCGAAGAGGAGGAGGGGGAGCATTACAGCAGGGGACGGCCGGTGGCCAGGCTCACCTCTGACCCTTCCTAGCTAAGCCTTAGAGGGATTATCTCCTGAGCTCTGGGTGTCTGGAGCCATCAAAGCTAGGTGGTGCAGTGGGTAGAGGTCTGGGCTTAGGAAGACCTGAGTTCTGGTGCAGCCTAAGATGCTTCCTAGTGGTGTGACTCTGGGCAGGTTACTCTGCCTGCCTCAGTTTACTCAGCTGTAAAGTGGGGGTACATAATGGCTCCTCCTTCTAAGGCTGTTGTGAGAATCAGTGAAATAGTATTCATAAGGCACTTGGCACAGTGCCTGGGACATAGTACGTGCTATTTTTGTTATGTTCTATCTTGCTGTAATTACTAATTTTTCTTTGTTTTTAAGGAAAACAGCCTCTGAAACTTGGGACAGATTTTGTCTTTTAAAGTGGGTGGAAAAGACAGTGAACAGAGTCAGAGTAATGTCTTGGTTGGGAGCTGGCCTCAGAGAGAGGGAGACCAGGGGTCAGCTGTGACCTCTGACCCGAGGCCACTCTGAGCAGGTCACTCTGCCCCTTGGCAAGGCCAGGACCCACTCTCTGAGTCTGGGAGCGGCGGATGGGCTGTGCTGTGGTGGAAGGTGGCCCTCCCCAAAGGAAATCAGAGCTAGGTCTGGCCCAGAAGAGGAGAAGAAAGGAAAGTCTTTGACTGGCAGTTGGCTATACTAGTCAAGGATCTCAAACAAGTGTCTGCATGTTGTGGACGCTGCTCAGTGCTTTATAGATGTTAATACAGAATCCAGGAGACCTCACCCTCAGTAAGAACGGCCACAGCCTACAGGAGATAAGGCCGAGAAGCCTCAGAGCAGATGCTCAACCGGTTAATGAATATCACAGCTCCTCCTCCGCCATTTTTTCTTCTTTATTTAAGCACATTTTTATTAATATTTTAGTTAAGGGATCACTGACGTTTTTGTGTTCCCTTCCCCTTCTTCTCTCAGATACTATAATTTGTAAAAAAAAAAAATTTAAGAAAAAGAGGAATAAGAGGGAGAACATTAGCTCAAAATGGGCCAGTAGCTTTTTTAAAAAAATCTGAAGATGAGGAAGATTTGTAGCTTGTGGATCTGCTGCTTCCTCTGGGGGTGGGGGGAAGCATCTTGGAGTTCTTCTTGGGCATTGGTGCTTGTCATAATGCAGCATTCATTCTCTGGCGTCCCGTGGTGGTCCAGTCGGTCTTCCATTTATATTGCTGCCCTTGTTGGGTATGTTACTGTCTCCCCACTGACTGCTTACTTCATTCTCTTATCAGTTCATATAACTCTTCATGGGCTTCTCTGTATTCATTCATGACATTCTTCATTTCTTTTTAGCTCTTGAGTTGTTTCCATTGTGTCTGACCCTATTTCCTTCTCCAGCTCATTTTACAGATGTGGAAACCAAAGCAGACTGGGTGAAGTGACTTGCTCAGGGTCACAAAACTACTAAGTGTCTGAGACTGGATTTGAATTCAGCCACCCAGCTGCCCCAGTAATGTACCAGTACACCTGGGGATCTCATTTTCTTTAGCCATTCCCCATTCCATGGCCATCTAATTTCTTTGCAGTTCTTTGCTCCCACAAAAAGTGCTGCAAGAAATATTTTGATGAATACGGGACCTTGCTTTTTAATCAGTGACCTGCTTGGAATATTTGCTCAACGGTGACATCTCCAATGGTGAGAACCATTTTATTTGTACAGTTCTGAAGGTCAGTTATATCAAATGCAGGAATTTGTTGTTTTTCCCCAAAGGCTGTAGGGAGCCAAGGAGGCTGAAGGAGAGCAGAGCTCAGAGGCCCAAAGGGCTCTTGGGGTCCAGTCCTTTGGCCAAGTAACTGAAACTTGGGGAGGGGAAATTCGACAACTTGTCAGGGAAGGACCTGGCCGGGAGTCAAGACAGCTGTGTCTCCGGGTCATACTGCCTGTTGGACTATTTCTGGCTTCTGAAAAATGTGTTTTCAAATTCATTTTGAGATAACATCATCTCGTGTTTGAATCCTGGCCGGGAGACAGAAACTCCATTTACCACCTCCCCATTTATCATCTCAGGGAATGACAGTATAATAGGAACATTGTATTTTTTTTTTAAGTTCCCATCTATAAAATGTAGATTAATACTAATGTCCCCACTTCTTAGGGACTGTATAGACACTGACTAGAAAATATATAAAGTAAGATAGAAAAACTGTACACCATTTGATCACGTTATGTTTCTCTACACTGGTCAGTGTGGTGTAAGCACTGGAGAAAATGCTTTTTCATTCATTTTTGTTAATCCAATATATAGAGTTTATATGGATAGATACTCTGATTTTTAAAAAAATTCTAAATTGTGGAAATAATGTTTTCTGTCCATAGCTTCTCAGTAATTCTTATCTGGAAAGTGATTTGTAAATGAAAAAGAACTTTAGGGGTTGGGCCTGGAGAGTCCTTTAAAGATAGGAGACTAAGTCCAAAAATACCAAGGTTCATTCTGTTCTGAGAGAGCCATAGAAACCTTTTGTAACAAGACAGGCGTGTGGGCGCTTCCTTTAACTATCAGATCCCAGCCCTTCTGTCACAGGGGATGTAGTAAATCTTAATTGCCTGTGGCCCCATAGGTGAAGTGTCTTGTCCTTGGTCTCTCCTGGGAGCTGGCAAACCCCAGAGGCACTCTGGGCCTCTGTTCCTTCATCTAAAACATCAAGATAATAGGGTAGCTTTTACTTAATCCAATAATAGGTTGTCTTGAGGTTAAAACAAGATAATGTCTGCTCTTTTATATATTAAAGGGGCCATTTGGAAACTTCTCCCGTTTCCCTATTGAGCTCCCCACCCACTGTCCCTATCTGCTCTCCTGCTGGTCACTTTTGCATTCTGGTAGAGACAATAGCAGCCTTTTGTAGTTGAATAAGAATATTTCCTAGAAGATAAATCATCTGGTGTCCCCTCACTAAGAACACACGTCCTAGGCATAAGAACTGCAGCAGCTGGAAGGACCATAGGTGTGGTCTAAGCCCTTCTCCTGTTCCTGCTGCTGCTGGGCTTTGCATTTCCAAAGCTGGTTTTTTTCTGGGTACTTTGGAGATTCTGAGTATTTGATATGGCTCCATTTATTAAAGATGTTCTTTAATTTTTACAGATCACTGTTATACCTGGGCGACTATAGGCAGCAGGTGTGTTATAAGCAGATGTTGTTATACAGCTAGCTGACACTCGGGATGGAGTGTCAGGCCAAAGACCCGAGTTAAAATCCAGCCTCAGACACTCGCTAGTGAGCAGGTCAGTCAGCCTCTGTCTGCATCTGTCCTCTCACCCATAAAATGAGGAGAATAGCAACGCCTACTCCCTGGGGTTGTTGTGCAGATCAAGTGAGGTGATGTTTGTAAAGCACTTAGCGTCCTGCCTGGCACATCCAGGGACAGCTGGGGCAGCTGTCTTGTTCCCACGTGGCTTTAATTCCTTTTACTAGTTCTCTGCATTTTGAACGGTTTTCTTTCTCTGAATCTTAAATTCTTAAGTTTCTGTAGATCCCCCTGTCATGCCCAAGTGGTTGTGGGCAACAGGCCTGTCAGTGTTGATGGTTGAGTTCTTTTTTTTTTTTTATTAAGCAATGGGGCTTAAGTAACTTGCTCAAGGTTACACAGCTAGTTATTTCTGGGTGTGGTGCTAAGTATCTGAGCCTGGATTTGAACCTCAGGTCATCCCGACACTGGAGCCGGTGCTCTTACTCGCTGAGCCACCTGGCCGCCCCTTGATGGTTGAGTTCTGGAAGAGTCATTTGGGGTTTACATTTTGTGGGATGGGAGTTTGTTGATTGTTAATTCATAATAGGATAACAACCTTTGGCTGTAGAATTCTATCTCCGATAGACGCAGATTTTTCACCATGTCGATGTGTGCTCTGCATTTATCAGTTAATTCCAGAAACAAAGGTTATTTAACTTTTTTGGAATTTCTGGGGGCAGTGACATTATCCTGACCTGACCAAAGCAACCCCTCCATGTCTGTAAACAGATTGGCAAGATTTGCCTGTGAGGGCTGTCCTGCTCCTGGAGGGGCTTTTGATTCCGTGCTTGGAATTTGTTTTTTCAGTTCTCTGACGTGTCTTTTCTGTACGTTTTTAACCTATTTTTGTATGCCACACTCATCTTCTCTTTGTCATTTGGTTATTGCTATCCTATTCGGAGAATTTGAACTTGGATTGGTTTTGAGTAGACCCTATTTTCTGGGCCTTGAGGGCTAATAGGAGCCACTGACTTGATTTGGGTTTGTAACTGTGTAGTGGAGATCTTGGGTTTGACTTTTTGGTCCTTATAAGATCCAAGATGAACACTAAGTCTGTGGCAAAAAGGGACTTTTAGAATTGACCAGGAAAGGCAGGTGGCTGCTGTGTCTGTGAAGAATCCCTCCTTTCTCTCCATAACTGGTATCACACTTAACTGTGTACACGTTTGTCAGCCTCCCTCCCAGAGAAGATGGAAGTTTCCGAGAGGTCAGTGGACACCCCCCCCCCCTTTATTGTCCTTTTACAAATTCTAAACTTAAGGACAGCAGTCCCATACAGAGTTCAGCAGCAAAAAGATTATAC
Organism: Petaurus breviceps papuanus; assembly: GCF_028583685.1. Taxonomy (NCBI): domain Eukaryota; kingdom Metazoa; phylum Chordata; class Mammalia; order Diprotodontia; family Petauridae; genus Petaurus; species Petaurus breviceps. Next base: position 13,902,302 of record NW_027186352.1, read on the forward strand.
ATGAAATTCCGATTACCGTCATGTACTTGTTACTTTTCTTTTTAAGAATATAATAGGTCAAAAAAAAAAAAGAGTGTAATAGGTCCCCTTGTTAGTTTTCAAAGTCCAGATTGTCTCTGCTTCTCTTTGGCTTTCTATCTGTTCTTTTTTGGGCATCTTTATCGAGATGCCTAAGTGTCCTTTAAAAAAAATTGTTCTATTTGTTTTCCCCCCTCCCACCCGTTAGAAGAAAGACAAAAGCCTTTGTATCAGATAGGGCAGAGACTTGGTCAGGTTTTGTCTTTGTGTTCCAGAGGCCTTGGCACATAATAAAGAAACAAAAAATTTTTAATAAATACTTGATGCCTTGAATGAATGATCAAATAAAGGCATGTAAGGCTCTCCTATGTTTTTAGACTCTCAGGGAACTACTTTATGCTAAAGTGATACTAGGTCTTTTTTTTAATGTCACCAAAATTTTCCCCAGTATCCTTTCCTATTTCCCTTCCAGGTAGCCACTCCATAGAAAAAATTATATATATTTTGCTTTTTGGAGGGCAATTGGGGTTAAGTGACTTGCTCACAGTCACATGGCTAGTTCTTGTGTCAGGTGTCTGAGACCAGATTTGAACTCAGGTCCCCCTGACTTAAGGGCTGGTGCTCTGTTCACTCCACCACCTAGCCACCCCCCAAAATAATATTTTTTAAAGGAAAAGAAAAGAAAGTGAAGAGAGTAGAAATCATGGAAACTGATAAATACATCACATTGTCTGAAAACATGGACAATGTGTGCGCGTAGACTTTCCAGCTTGGGGTAGGAGAGGGAATACTTTCTCTTTCTTGTGTGTTCTTTATAATTTTGCAATATTTACTTTGGATTTGTTTTGTGATTTTTGTGACATTGTAGTCATCGTTTATAGTATTTCTTGAGTGTACTTATTTCACTCTGCATCAGTTTGTGTAAATCTTTTCAGCCTTCTCTACAGTCTTCACATTTTCTGTTTCTTACAGCTGAGTAATGTTTCATCACATTCGTGGACCACAATTTGTCTAGCCATTCCCCAGTTGATGGGCATCTGTTTTGTTTCCAATTCTTTGCTCTCACAAAATAAATATTTTGGTATAGATAGAGACTTGATAGTTCTTCCTAACAGTAACCTCCTTAGGATATGTCTAGTAGTGGAATCTCTGGGTCCAAAGGTATAGGTATTTTAATCACTTTATTTGCATAATAGGCTATGTGGTACAGTGGATAGATTACTTAAACCTAGAATCAGAAAGACCTGAATACAGATTTGAGCTCAGATACTTACAGGCTGTGTAGCTAGGCAAGCCACTTAATCTTTACCTGCCTCAGTTTCCTGTCTATAAAATAGTGATGATAATAATAATAACATCCAACTTTTAGGATCATTATGAAAATCAAATGAGATAATTTAAGTCAAATATTTTGTAAAACAATTCCAAATCATTTTCCTGAATGGTTGAACTAATTCACAGCTCCACCAACAATGCACCAGTGTACCTAGCTTCCACAAACCCCTCCAATTCTGACTGCCCCCATCTTTTGTTATTTTTCAATTTCCAGAGTGTAAGGTCAAACCTCAGGGTTGTTTTGATTTGTATTTTTCTTATTATTAGTGACTGTGAGCATCTTTTCCTGTGGCTGTTAATAGTTTGTGATTCTTTTGGGAATATTTTGTTAATATCCTTTGACCACTTTTCTAATGGGGAATGGCTTTGCCCTGTTGGATGCCAGGAAAGGAGGAAAACAAGCATTTATTAAGTGCTGTGGGCGGTGCTAGATGCTTTACAAAGCTTTGAAGTTTTACAAAGACAATCTCATTGGATGCTCACAAACCATTATCAGAGAAGTTGATCCAAAAAAAGAGGTTTCCCTTTCTTATCCTACACATGCATTAATTTTGTTTGTGCAGAAGCTTTTCAGTTTCCTGTGATCCATTACCTGTTTTACCTTTTGTCATTGCCTCTCTCCCTTGTTTGGTTCTGAATATACCCCCTCCCATAGACGTGAAAGTTATATCACCCTTTTCTCTTCTAAAGTATGAGCTTTAATATGAAAGTCATGGGTTTATTTAGAATGTGTTGTGGCATGTGGTAAAAGGTGTTGGTCTAAGCCTAATTTCTGCCAGACTTGTTTCCAGTTTTCCCAGAAAATTTAATCAAATTGGGCTTTATTTCCTCGGTAATTTATGTTGTTCAGTTTATCAAACTGAATTTTTTATTTGTTGAGTTGTTTAAAAACTGAATTATTTATTGAGTTAAGTTATTTCTAATTATCCCTTGCTCTTTCTCCTTCCTTGCTTCCTCCCTCTCTCCCTTCCTTCTTTCCTTCCCTCCTTCCTTCCTTTCCTCTCTCTCTCTTCCCCTTTCATTCCTCTCTTCTTTCTCTCTCCCTTTTCTCCCTCCTCCTCTTCTCTTCCAGCCTCCCCCTCATCCCAGAGCTTAAAGTATACCAGGCACCAGTGTAGATGTTAACTTGGATGGTGTTCCAAGGTTGCTGTGGCTAAAAGCCCTCCTGGCCTTCTGGCCAGCTTGGTGATGAGCCTTCTGGACTTTAGCCAGTCCTTGTGTGAAAAATCTGGAGTCTGTCTGTGTACTTGTGCATGGAGCCCGTCTAGCGTGGTGGGGTTTGCCAGCTCAGGCCAGTTCAGCATTTTTCACCTCCTTGTGTTATTCTGGATGGGGTGGAGCACTGGGAAATACCTGGTGATTTCCAGTAGAGAGAGGGTGGGGGGGGGGGGCCCGTGTGGATAAGGCCCCAGCCCGCCCCCCCACCCCACATGAGGCCTCAGGTGGGGTGGGGGGGTGGGAGTAGGGCCTCAGGTGGGGTGGGGGGGTGGGAGTGGGGCCTCAGGTGGGGTGGGGGCTTGGAGCCCGGTTCTGTGGGAGCCAAGGATTCCACTCTTAACAGTGATCATTGATGGTAGCTGGCTTTGATGTGAAAGTTTGCAAAGCATCTCATAGAGATTTCATTTTATTCTCACCATGGTCCTGGGATGAAGGGCTCCTGTTGTCCTCTTTTTACAGATGAGGAAATTGAGGCAGGCAGAGGTGAGATGGCTTGTTCACGGTCAGCCAGCAGGTGTCAGAGGCTGGATTTGAACTCGGGTCTTCGTGGCTGCCGGCCTGTGCTGTGTGCTCTGTGGCTCTCCGGCAGCCTGGGCTCAGCTGTGGGCTCTGCAGCGCTGTCAGCACAAGTAATTGGAGGAGGGTCCTGTGTTTTGTAGACGATGGGGTCACAGTGCTTCACTTTTCTGCCATCCCTGCACACGTGTGCATGTGTGTCTGTTACTGTGAAGATGTTGCTTAATTCTTTGGGGATAATCATTAAGTCCAACCCCAGTGCCCTGGAAGCTGCTTCTGACCTTTGTTATTATAACTTACATGTGCTCGGGTATTGCACCGAAATGTCGCAAGGAAGCTGTTCTTGGCCACAGTGTGGTCATTTAACCAAACCAGAAGGCTGTGAAGGGAGGGCCAGAGCCCTGGGCCCCAGAGGCTCTGCCAGGGGGAGGAGAAGCCCCTTAGAGCCTTGGGGCCCTGGCTTCACTCTGTCTGCTGGTGGAGGCTCTGGTGGGTGGTGACGTCCGGGGAATGGGGACCGTGTGCGAGAATGCTCAAGCCCCAGTGAAGTCACACGCTCCAAGGGCTTGCTGTATCAGATCTCTTCACGAAGGGAATTGCTGTTCAATCCACAGGTAACCTGAAGTCCTCGTTAGGCCCCATGGTTTTAGCTGTTAGAGAGTCATGGCCAGAGTGCAGACCCTCAGGGGACCTCTGAAAAGTCCAGTTTTACAGATGAGGAAGCAGGGCAGTGTGAGGAGAGGCCTGGGTTTGAATCAAGCCTCTGGTGCTTAGGCTACCTCTGTGAGCCTGGAGAGTCACAAGGTCTCAGAGTTGGAAGGTCAGGCTGTGGAGCTACACTGAACAGAGAACCCTGCTGCAACACCCTTGACCGAGGCTCCCTCCTCAGCCAGAGTGGAAAGGGTCCTGGACTCTGGCCCTCTGGGCCTCAGTTTCCTCACTTGTGAAATGGCAGTTTGGACGAGATGAGCGTTCAGGGTCACTTCCAGCTGTAAACCTGTGGTCCTGCTTCTGAAGGCAGGCCCATCTGACTTGGTTGGATGCTGTTACTCATCGTTTGGCCGACTCTTTGTGACCCTCTTGGGGGTTTTCTTGGCAAAGATACTGGAGTGCTTGGCCGTTTCCTTCTCCAGCTTATTTGACAGAAGAGGAAACTGAGGTAAATGGGGTGAAGTGACTTGCCCAGGGTCACACAGCTCATAAATGTCGGAGGCCGGATTTGAACTCAGGACGATGAGTCTTCCTGACCCACGACTGACTGGTGCTCTATCCATCCACTCTGCCACCTACTTGCCCCAACTTTGGATACATTTAGCAAAAATGAATCCTGTTGTTTATGCTTATTAGCTGTATGACCTTGGGCAAGTCCCTTTCCTTCTGTGGCCCTCAGTTTCCTTGTCTGTAAAATGAGAGGGTTGGCCTGGACGGCCCCTGAGGTGTCTTTCATCTTAAGTCATTTGACCCCTCGGTGCTCCCAGCAGTTTTCTACAGAAGAGATGCTGGCCTGGACCTGTGGAAGAAGGTGTTCTTCAGGTGCCCTGCACTGGTTATAACGAAGAATCTTCAGTCAGTTATGATCCTGTCATCAGGGAGGAAGTAGAGGCTGGGGAGATGACCCCCAGGGATGCTGACAGTGGTCTAGCCACTCCTTGCCTCTGTTTGGGGGTCCCCACAGCTGCCCCCACTCCTTCCATCCTGAATGAGGCCCGGGCTCCACGCTAGCTGGGGGAGAGGGACCAGAGGTGGGAGGGCAGAGGCTGACGGCCAGCCAGATGGGACCCCTTGCCCTCCCCTCACTCGTTTGGGCTGCTTTCAGATCTGCTTGCTTTGGAGAGAAAGGCCCGGTGGTTGTGTGTTTTATTGTTAAGATTTATCGGAGGATGCTGGTGACTTTCCTTTGCTGTGTTTCTCAGTTGCCTCCTCGTTCTCATTTAGGGATTCCCTGCTTCTGAAGAAGCTGGATTTCCATTTTTCTCTCCTTCCCAGTCTCTGCCTCCCCTCCCCTTCCCGCCTTCGTCCCAGGACTCAGGATGCTCAGGGGCCTGAGCTAACAGTGCTGACAGGCTTGGTTCCAGTTACGGTTGTGGTCGCAGCCCATGTGGGGGCTCTCTGCACGCCCCACAGAACTGTCCCCCCGATCACCCGCTCATTAGGGTTCCCACGAGAGCGTGGTCTTACCTCCAGAGTGAGAGTTCCTGTGTCAGGGCTGTATCCTTCTCTTATCTCCCCCAGCACCCAGAGCAGGACTCAGTAAATATTCTCTTCCTGATTGACTGCAGACAGACAGACACACACACACACTCACTCACTCTTTCCCTCTCTTCCCACCTCTTCCTCTCCCTCTCCTCACCCACTTCCCTTGGGTTGGGGGATGTCCTGCGTTAAAATCCAGGCCTCCTCTGTGATTTCAGACAAATCACTTGATGTCTCTGTTCCCCCTTTCCTTTTCTTTAAGATGTGGGGGCTGGACCAGGTCATACAAAAAGTGGCTTTTCAAGCTGGGAGGGACACTGGTGACCACGGAGTCTAGTCCAGATTCCGTGGAGAGTGTGTGTGACAGGTGGTCGGCCAGCCCCATGTAAGCCATAATGTAATGCCAGGCAAAGGCAACTTCCCAAGGTTCAAAATACCAGCATAGATGCTCTCCATTTTATTCAGTGACAAATTAAGAACAGATAGAATCAAAGGTAAGGACCATCTGGGCAGGAAGCACCCATGCCAGACTCGGGTAAACAGTTTTCATGTCTCGTTCCTCAAGGAAAGCTGGTAGTCACTTGACTGCAGGCACTTTTCATTTCTGGAGTGAGTATGACCTTGGCTTTCTCTGCACAAAGTCCATATGGAGGATAGTAAAAGAGAAAAAAGAATCATTGGGCCATAACATCCGGGCTGGTTCTGTTGAGTAATTCTCCTAATAGAAGGAAAGGAAGAAAGGAAGCCCCCAGATTTGAGAGGGGAACCTTGCCCTTGGGAGCCTGGGGAGGCTGCCTCTCTAGCTCCTTGAAATCAGTCCACAAGCATTTAGTCAGCGCCTGCTGTCTGCAGAGCTTTGTGATGTAGACAAGGCGTGATCCCTGCTCTTGGGGCGCTTGGGTCCCACGTCCAGCTCTCCTCCCACCCGGCTAGGCTGGGAGAGACGATGTTAATGGACCCGAGGCAGGCCAGGTCTGTGACCTCTCGGCCGGCTGCTCAGCCTGCACCATCAGGTTTTGCATCTGATACCCAGAATTCCAGTTACCTAGAACAGATCCCACTGCAGGAACTTGACCGGTGATGGGAGCAGGCCCGTGCCTGTGTCTGCCTGTCAGAGGAGGACAGTGTCCAGATGGAGAAGAATGGCGACCTGGTTCTGGGGGAGGTCGTAGGTGGTTGCTGTTCAACCATCTTCAGGCCTGTTCCTTCTTTGTGACTGCCACCATTTGGATTTTTCTTGGCAGAGATACTGGAGGGGTTTTCCACTTCCTCCTCCAGCTTTTTTTGAAGATGAGGACACTGAGGAAAGCAGAGTTAAGTGACTGGTCCAGGGTTATAGAGCTGAAGCCAGATTCGAACTCAGATCTTCCTGTCTCTGGGCCCAGCACTCTACCCCTCCACACCACCAAGCTGTCTTGGAAATAGTGGTAAAAGCAGAATTAGAAATGGGCTTTGGGAAGTCTTTTTATTGGTCATTATACATTGGGATAGAAATGACTCTGACCTCAGAGTCTGGAAACCTGAGTGGGGAGCCCAGATCCTTCACCCACTGGCTTCATGACCTCAGCCGGGTGGCATGCTTAAGGAGGGTGACTTTGGAGTCAGACATTATGGAAATCATGTGGGAGGCCGTTCTGATGAGTGAAAAAAGCTCAGAGCTTTGAAATAGAAGTTTTAATTTTTAATTTTTATTGGGGGGGGAGACATTATGACTCCTCTTCCCTTCTTCCATCCCCCAGGACCTGGGTGTGAATCCTGATTCTAGTACCTTTATATCTTGGGGGTGGGGAAGGAGAAGAGGTTGAATTTAAAAATGAAAGTTGCAGAAGTAAATATCAGTATTTCAGAATTCTTAGATGGCTTCGGACACAGAGAGCTGGGCTTGGAAACAGGAAGATCTGAATTCAGATCTCCTCAGACGCTCCCTAGCTGTGTGTCTGACCCTGGGCTGTCCGCTTCACTTCCCAGCCTCTCTCCTCATCTATCAGGCTTAAGAACAGAAGTAGTAACTTCCTTACGGGCTTGCTGTTATTACTCATGAAATGGAGGGTGAAAGGTCACAAAGCTGGGGAGAGGCAGCCCAGGCCTTGGCTGCCGGCCATTAGATTCTGCCCAGTGACCATCTTAGGGCATCATGGTCCGGGCTCTTCTGTCTATTGCACCAGACCTGGAGTCCAGAAGGCGTGAGTCCAGGCGTTCTTCGGACACTGGCCTTGTGGGGTCTTTCTTGGCCTCCGTTTTTCCAGTGTCCAGTGATGAGTTGGACTTGACCTCCGAGGTCCCTCTGATCTGTTCAATGAGATTCCTCTGAAAGCTAATGAAATTTGGGTGTTTTGTGTTAGTGATTAATCAGGCCCCAATATTCCTGATTGTTGAGAGAGTTCTGTCTGACTAGGTGGATCTGAAAGGATGCTGGCTGGTTCCAGATGGGGAGGAGTGCTGTGAGTGATTGGGTGCTAGAAATGAAGCCCTAAGGGAAAGCTTGGTTGATGTGCGCTCAGGAGAGCCATGCAAATTTTGTTGAAGGAGCGGAGAACCCAAGAGTCTGGGTCTTTGATTAGCGGGGACTGCTTGGTGGGGAGTACGGAGCTCCCCGTCTCCCACAGCTGGACCCATCTTTTCTTCCCATTTCTGGTCTTTGGCAGATAACCAGAGCTTTGTCATTTAGCAAAAGCCCTTCACCTTAGAGTTTTGTAAACCAAGGCCCAGAGAGGGGAAGTCACACGTGGCCTGGGCTCTGCCCGGCAAGGAGCTGCCCCAGTGGGCCTGCATCCTGTTTTTAGCACCAGCTAGCCCCAGAGGCAGCCCAGAACCCAAGCCCCTCGACCCCTGAAGATCTGGGTGCCGAGCCCATAACTCCAAAGCTAAGCAGACTGGACCTTGAGAGGACCCTTCTCCACCTCTAACTTAACAGCAAAGGGCACAGAGGCTTCCAGGCAATGGCTTGGCTCTAGAGGAGAGCTGGGTTTGGGTGTGGCTTTTTTAGTGGGGGGGGGGGGGAGGCTGTGACAGCCGTCTTCAACTGAGGCTTCAACTGATACTGAGGCTTGCCCAGATCACACAGCTCTGAAGTGGGAATTGAGCCTGTGTTTTCTGGGTGCTGCCCACTGGAATTTGACTCAGCAAAGGAGGATGAGAGCGGTTTTGTTTGAAAGTGGTTGGGGAGAGAAATACTGCTTGCTCCCCACCCTGGCTCCTGTGGCAAGTGTGCCCACTCTGATGAAATGGGCGGGGGGGGGCTTTCCCTGGCAGCAGAAGCAGCGGCCTATGTACAAGTGTGTGTCATCTGCCTTTCAGCCCCGGGGGCATCTGTTTATTTGTGTTACATTCTCTGCCTCTACTCAGGCAGTAAGTGATCCATCGGGATTTGAACCTGGGACCCAGCCCTCCCAACGCAGCGTCCTTCCCACTGACCCACAGGGATCCAGAGGACAGGCTGCTTGCTTAGACGTGCTTGAAGTCCAGTTGGGGAGGGGGAGAGGCTTGAAGTTGGGACCCTCCTTGTGGGGTTTGCACCCTGGCTGTGCACTGGTGCCCCCTTGTCTTCCCTCAGGGCTCAGCCTGGACACCCCCTCCAGAAGCCTTCCGTGATCCTTCAGGGTTGACAGCTCTCCCTCCTTCCCCTAATTATCTCGTATTCTTTGCTTCTCTCTGCTAGGCAGAAGGGCTGTGGCCATGGGGCCTCTATTCCAGACTCCAGAAAGTTTCCCTGGGCCAGAAAGATCCAGGTTCAAGTCTGGACTCTGACACATGCTGGCTTTTTGTTCCTGGGCAAGTCACTTAACCCTGTAGGTACGTGAGAGGCACCAGGCACTTCTCTTAAGCTAAAGAGGAGCCTCTGTTTGTGTCCCTGGAGGGAGTTTCCACACCAGGAGCTACTTTCCCAGATGAAGCCACGAGCGATCCCTAGGCCCTTGCCTGTAGTGTATTTACTGAGGATTGAACACCAGGCAGACACAGGCTCTTGTGTGCTCCCCAGGAGTCTGTGCCTGGTCCTGTGACAAGCTTTTCATTAATGACCTGGATAAAGCTATAGAAGGAAGGCATATCCAGCATGCTGAAAGGGGCAGCTGGCATCGTGGCAGATGGAGGCAGGTCTAAGAGGAGCTCAGCAGGCCGGGGGTCGGGCCCAGTCACATGAGAGGAAATGCAGTGTAACAACCACAAAAGCCACACTTCTACAGAGGGAGAGCCGTGGGGTGGTGTGTGGTTAGCCGCCAGATTAGCTGAAGAAGATCTGGGGGTCTCAGCAGACTACATGCTCCGTGTGAGTCAGCAGTGCTGGGCAGAGCGGCAGGACTTCCAGGGATAAGCCAGGGCTCCCATCAGGCACCTTTTGTATTCTGGCCTGGAGGGTCTGTCCAGGTGAGAGCAGGAGAAAGTTTGATAAATGGGGACACTTCCAGGAGAGGGAACCCCACTGAGCAAGGGCCCCTTGAGGACTTGTTGGGAGAACTGGGAACATTGACCTTGGAGAAGGCTTGGGGGGGGGGGGGGCGATCAGGGTGCGCATGTTGGTTTAAAAAGTCCGCAGCCTCTGCTAAGCATGAGAGCTGCCCTCCGGTGCCCCAGGTCCCTGGGAGGTGGCTGGAGCTAAAGGATGCCGGCTCTGCTGGGGATTTTGTCATGTGGACATTGGGCTGGCAGGCACTGAGGTCTCTTCTCACTTGGACTTTCATGCTTCCCATCTGAAGGAAACCCTCAGAAGACATTCCCCCTAAAACTCGAAATCAGGCCACCCGGGCTCTCGGACAACTCCGGTGTTTGTAGCCCATTCTGAAGCATCGAGCCCTGCCGAGAATGAGAGAAATACTAGACCGAGGTTCGACCGGACCGATCAAGACTGAGCCGAGCCCCCGCCCTCCCTGGAATCCAGGGCCAGCCTGCAGTTGCTTCCCTGTGGATTGAGGCCAGTTTCTATTTAGAGCAATCTGCCATGCCGCTCTGCTTGGCCTAGAAAGGAGAATTCAGAGAAAGAAGAGATCACAGAGGACTGAAGCCGTCAGGGAAAGACCATAGGCTTGTCGATAGAGAGCTGAGGGACCTCAGAGGCCAGAGAGGCAAAGTCACCGGTTCAAAGTAAGAGGCAGTGTCAGGATTTGAACTCATGTTCTCTAGAACCAGCTCCTTCTCTGTGGACAGCCAGGACTGCCATTCTGCCTGAGACACCTCCCAAGATTTCCCACCCCTTAGCTGTGGAACTGGGGGCGAGGGGCAGGGTGAGAGGTTAGGCTGGTCAGTTGTATTCTCTGAGGTTCAGGGCGGATTGGCCTCAGAAGTGGTTATGCTTCGTGGCCTCAGGGCATGTGGAGCTTCTGAGATGTGAGCCTAGGAATGGAGGGTATGGGGTGACAGGAGACCCTGTCACAGAACACAGTTCTCTAAAATCAGGTCTCAGGCCGCTGAGGCAGACTGCTCCTGTGGGGAGCCTGATTATTGGCATCAGAGCTCTCCATTGCAGTCCTTCACCACAAAGGCAGCCTCTCAGCCATGGGGCTGCCCTTTGGCCTGCCCCCTTCTAAAAGGCTCTGATGAGCGTTCATAGAGGAAGGCAGCCTGTAGACTGAGTGCAGGCTTTCCCATTCTCTCCGACTGTCCACTGCCCAGTGCTTCGCGTGGCTCCCATCTGTCACTTCAGATCTCTTTTCTGGCATTTCAAGATTGGGTCTGGTTACTGTGGTGGGACAGTAGTAGATGGACCCTTACACTTCTTTTTTCTCCTTAGAAAATATCCACCCTTCCAGTCTTCTGCACCCTTTCTCCTCCAACATTTACAGATATTGGAGTCAGCCTTAGGAACTTTGTGTATTTAAAAAAAAATAAAGTTGTATTGTCAGCTTTTGTTTTCATGTCACCAGAATTTTTTCCAGTGTATCATTCCTCCTGCCCCTTCCAGCAAGGTGACAAAGAATTGTAAAAAGAAGAAAAAAGGCAGTTGAACAAAACTAAGCACCTCCTGGAATCTCCCGTGCTGTGCTGCAGCGAAGGTGGGGAGCGCCCTGCGGCCTGTGTCTCGGCAGACAGCATCATTCTGACTTCACGGCATTCAGCTGCACTTGTTTTCCATGGTTGTGTTCATTGTGGGCCTGTAGTTTGGCTGGCTCTGCTTTTTCATTCCCCTGTTGTCTGATTTGGGCTTTCATGAACAGTCATCACCTACACATGCCTTTGCTTTGCATCGGTTGTGGTCGTTCTTCTCAAGCTTCTTCTCTTCATTTGTTGTGAGCATTGTTTGTTAGGCTACATGCACAGACCTCAGTTCTGTTCACTTTTGTGGAAAGGGGAGTTGGCCCTGCTTCATTTAGGAGTCGTCTGCATTTTCCTCCTCTTGGGACACTTGGAATAATGTGTTCCTAGCTCTTTCTTAGTCTTGTCCAAATTTTTCAGTGTTTTCATTTGATGTTAGACAAGTCCCTAGATGTGGAGTCAGGGAGACCCAGGTTCAGATCCACTTTTTAGCTCCGTGACCTTAGGTAAAAAAATCCCTTTGCCAGTCTGTCCCTCAATTTCCAGATTGGTAAAAAGGGGGAGCAGGGCAAGCACTTGATGTTGGGGGGCTGAACGCCCCTCTTGCTTCCTGTGTTTTGGCAATACTCCTACATTTCAGAAAATCTTGGGGCGGCCAGGTAGCACAGCGAGTAAGAGCACCGGCTCCAGTGTTGGGATGACCTGGAGATCGAATCCCGGGCTCAGACACTTAGCACCCACCCAGAAACACCTGGCCATGTAACCTTGAGCAAGTTACTTAACCCCAGTTGCTTAGGGGCGGCCAGGTGGCTCATCGAGTAAAGAGCACCGGCTCCAGTGTCAGGATGACCTGGGAATCCAATCCGGGCTCAGATACTCAGCACCACACTCAGAAATAACATGTAATCTTGAGCAAGTTACTTAACCCTGATTGCTTTATAAAAAAAAAAAAAAAAGAAAATCTTCGTGATTTTCTCTTTATGATTATTTGTCTGTCTTTTGAGTTTGCAGGAGTGAACCAGGTTTCCGTTTTGATTGGAAGGATCCTGGATGAATCTTGGCACTTTTATTTCTGTAGTGAAGAGATTTCTGGGTGACTGACTTTGCCGATTTAATTTGCTCTCTGGTCTGAGGTTGCCACTTTGGAGGTTTTCCTAATAACCGTGTGGAGAGGCTGTGCAGAATTGCTGGGGCCATCTTGGCCCGACTGTGCATTGTGGAACGGGTCCTTTCTGCTGTTTGTCTAATTGCTGTTTGCTGGAGGTTGGGGGGGATGCCGTTATTTTACTTTAGCCTGTTTCTTTGTTTGAAGCAATTCCTTACATTTCCCTTAAAGTGCAGCTGATTCACTGGAGGTGGGATTGGAAAGTGCCTGGGAGTCAGGAGACCTCCTTCCTACTCTTCCTGGAGCCAGCTCCTGCAGTAAGCAGGGGCATGTAAGCTCTGGACCTTGGTTTCCTCATTTCTGCAGTTGGCAGGGCATAGGAGAAGGCGAGTCTGGTGACCTCCCTTCCTGCTTGGAAATGTCATCCTTCAGGAGTGTTCCCAGGGTCACCTAGGATCGTGGGATTTGGAAGCAGAAAGAGGACCCTGCAGTTGCATCCTGCTCATTTTAAAGATGAGGCCCAGAGAAGGGAAGGGCCTGGCTTCCTGGGGGCCGCTCCTCGAGCTTCCTTCACCATGCACTACAAAGACCTTTCCTGACATCCCCCATTTGTTCCTGCTCTGGTCTGCTAGGACTCAGCTTCTCAAAGTTTTTACAGTATCTTCTATTTATCTGTCTATGTAGCTCTTGTATTCTGCCCTCCCTCCCACACACCAGACTGGAATCTCCCAGGGCTTTGGAGGAGGAGACGTGAGCTCTGGGTGTTCTGCCAGTCCTTGGGCAGGTACATCCTGAGTAGTCCGGGGACTGAATTGTCCTGTGCTTAGCCCGGAGCCCAACACAGAGTTAACATTCAAGAGACACTTGTTGGTTTGACTCCTCACTGTCTCCGACAACCCCCACCCCATCCAAGGCATTGCCAAGCCCTGTCATTTTACCCTCACCCAGGGGCAGACCCCCACCCCCTCCCTCCTCCCCTGCTACAGTAGCTGCCGGGGGGGGGTCTGCCTCCCTCAAGTCTCTCCTCCTCCATTCAGCCATCAGAGAAATCTTCCTAAAGTCTGACCATGTCACTGACCCTCCAGGGGCTCCCTGTTATCCCCAGGACCAGACAGAGTGTTCTGGCCATCATAACCTGTGGTAGTTTCACCCCCTCCTGCCTCTGCAGGCCCCCTTTACACACGCTCTGTGGTCCAGCGACACCGGCCTCCTGGCTGTTCTCCAACAGGACCCTCCATCTCTTGCTCTGGCCGCCCCCATGCCTGGAGCCCTCTTCCTCTTCCTCTCTGCCTGCTTTCCCGGCTCCTAGAATCCCAAGGAAGCCTTTTCCACTCCCTCCTAATCCTCACGCTCCAGTGCTGATGGAGATTCCCTGGTGTTCCCGTATGTGGTTTGCTTATGCTCAGTCCCCGTTAGATTGTGGGTCCCTGGAGGGCAGGGGCTTCTGTGCATAGCCCGGTGCCTGGCACATAGTGGGTGTTACCCAGTGTTTTGTGAATGACTCTGCTGAGTGAGTCACCACCGGGGCCGACAGGCAGAAGGGCAGAGAGCCCTGCTCCCAGGCCCAGTGTGGCTCAGCGGAAGGCAGGGTCAGGCAGGATGGATGGCAGTAATTCAAAGGGAAGGAGATTGAGAAGGGCTTCCTGCAGAAATGAAGCTGGGGGAGGGGGATGCACTAGCTGTCTCGGGTCTGAAGGGCATGGCCATAAGGGATCCGTCATCTTGGTCCCAGAGAGAAGAAATAGAAGTGCTGTGGAAGCTGGCAGGAGGCCCGTTTGGGCCGGAGAAAGCGAGGAGAGCGTCCTAAGAATCACTGCTATTACAGACGGAGAGGGGCTGCCTGTGGAGGGCGGGGGTCCCTCCCTGCCCCCGCTGGGTGAGGCCAGGACTCCTGACTGAGTGTGGGCTGTGGGTGTAAAGCAGGCTGTGCCAGTAAATGCTTTTACATTCCCCTCTGGGACCAGTGGGAGTGGGCTTATATACTGTTTACATTTCAGTTCAATCTTTGTCATGAATTCTCTCCAGCACTATCTTAAGTCTGGACAATTAGCAAAATAATAAATCAAGTCCTGATTTTTCTGATTTTTAGCATGCCCCACCCCCATTTCCGAAGTGTCAGTCAAACAGCATTAAGTGCCTGCTGTATGCCAGACACCATGTTGAACACTCCCACTGATCATCTAACAATCCCCCAAGCAAGCCCTCTGAGCCCCCTCCTGCCCCCCAGGCCTTTCTGTCTCAAGTTCTGTGATTCCCAGAAGGCTCAGTGCCTGGTATACAGTAGCACTCAGTAAATGCACATTGAATTGAACGAGAGAGGATGGTGGTATTGGTAGTAGGGGTAATGGTGGTAATGCGCTGTGGCCGTGTCTTTAGGCTTCCTCCCTCCTCTTCCTTCCGTGCTGAGTGTTTGTCCCTGGGGAGGTTGGGGAGGGGAGAGATGGGGAAGTGGCAGTTTCTCTTCTGACCCTGTGTCTTGCCTCTGTAGGAAGAAGCATCCTTGTGCCAAGAAGGCAGTGAGGGATTTCTCCGGCGCCCACGGAGCGTGGCCTTCTCCATGAAGTGTTGGAAAGCCTTCCCGCCCAGCTTGCCAACGGAGTTTCTGCCGGTGCCCGCCAGGATGGGGGAGCTGCAGAGTGGCTGCCTCTTCCGTCCTGGGAGCGGGGTCTGCTGACCTGTCGAGGGAGCGGAGGACCCTTTGCCTGCCAGGACAATGAAGGAAGTCGTCTGCTGGTCACCCCAGATGGTGACAGACTGGCTGCTGGAGAATGCCATGCCCGAATACTGTGAGCCCCTGGGCCATTACACGGGCCAGGACTTGATCGGCCTCACCCAGGAGGATTTCACCAAGCCCCCGCTCTCCCGAGTCTCCTCCGACAATGGGCAACGGTTACTGGACATGATTGAGACCCTGAAGATGGAGCGCCACTTGGAGGCCCATAAGAACGGTCACGCCAACGGGCACCTGAGCGTCAGTGCCGCCGGCCCGGCGCCCGACAGCAGCTTCGTCAGCAAGGCCAAACACAATGGTGTGCCCAATGGCTACCCGGGGGGGCTGGAGATGGTCCAGATCCCCATGCCCGAGCCCCAGCGCTCCCAATACCCCCGCGAGTGGGGCAAGACTCTGCTGGCCTTTGTGTACGCCCTCTGCTGCTTCGTGCTCACCACGGTGACGATCTCCTTCGTCCACGAGCGAGTGCCTCCCAAGGAGACGCAGGCGCCCCTGCCCGACACCTTTTTTGACCATTTTAACCGGGTGCAGTGGGCCTTTTCTATTTGTGAAATCAACGGTTTGATTCTTGTAGGCCTTTGGTTCATCCAGTGGCTGCTCTTAAAATACAAGTAAGTGGGCAGAGGCAGGGGCAGAGCAAACTCCACACTTGCTTTGGGTTTTGAGGGGAGCATTTGGGATCCGGGAATGATGTTCCCACTTTAAACATGGAAACCTCTGTTTTGGGGGGAGGGGGGTGATGCCCCGCAAGACGAAGGTGGAGTTGAGAAAACATCTGCTGTTCTTGCTTGGGTCCAAACTTTTTCATATTCAGTAGAGGACAGGGGATCTGATCTTTCACGGTCATGTTCTTTTCTCTCGATAACTCAAAACACAAGGGAGAAAAGCAGGATTCCACTCCAGAAGAACAGGCATCTGTCTAGCCGATGCTCTGGAGGGTTGGCCTAGTGAGTGAAGAGTAGAGATTTGACCTGGGACATACACACAGCAAGTGATAAATCCCCAATCCCATTGACTCGCACCTTAAGGTTTGCAGAGAACTGTAAACTGAGGGCTGGAAGGGACCCTAGAAATCATCGGGTCTGATTTATATACTTTGTCTCATTGGATTCTAATTTACAGATAAGTAAATGACTCCAGAGTTTCAGGTGTGCATAAGCAAATACAAAATAATGACAAAACACTGGCCGTTTCAGACACTTTAAGATTCAGAGTGCTTTGTCTTCTGGAAAGGCCTAGACGGCATTTAGTCCCTCATTTCACGGATGGGAAAACTGAGGCTGAGGGCAGTGGTTGGCACCAGCTGTCTTCAGCTTGGGGAGGCTCACACTGAGGGTCTGGAGCAGCTGCCGTCTCCTCTGGGGTTCTGTCCTCAGGCGGTGATTCTCCTGCCTTGGAGCTGGATTGGAGGCCACCCTGCAGAAGGCTTTGGCCTTTCCAGGCACAAGGCAGCTAATCCTCAGGCACTGAAGATTTTTACCCGGGAGCTCTGGTGATGTTAATGGATCTGATGTCCCTGAGCATTGATCCTTTGGTTCCAACTGAAATTTGAAGTTTGCAAAGCCCGTAGATTATCACATTTCCTGAGGTGTAAACACCATTCTCTTGTGAGGTAGGGCCTGTCATTTTTATTCCCATTTTACAGATCAGGAAACTGAAGCTCAAAGGTGTTCACTTATTTTCCCATGGTCTGATAGGTCAGGAGTGTCTGTGGAAAGATTTGAACTCAGTTCTTCTTGCTTGGAGTCCAAAGCTCTTTCTCCTATGCCATACTGTCTCTCTTAGTGGAGGATCTTTCTTAAGAATCAGACCCTACCTGCTGATGGCCTGGAGCTTGCCCTGGGCTTCTGAAGGCTCTTTGTAGAGCTCTCTGTGTGTGGCAGGTTCTCCTACATCAGGAGGACTTGAGTCAGGGGCCACGAGACAGACTGTGTGTCTTCGGTCTGATGCCTGAGTTAGCTGAGCGCAGAAAGGCTGGTCCCAGCCTGGATCCAGGGAGGCGACGTTTTTGTCTCCCTCAGTGCATGAAGACAGACTGCCAAATGGTAGCACCCCCAGAGGTCCCTGAGGCAGCCACTCTTGTTTCATCTCTCTGTCTCTTTCTTTAGCACGGTACCCCTCACATAGTAGGCACTTATATGCCTGTCATTGTTGATGAAGTCTAGCCAGTGGCTTAGGGTCAGGGCATGGGGATACGGTTTGTGCAGAGGCCTCAGGTAGAACAGACGAGGACAGGGAGTCATGAGTATAAACAGACTGGAAATAGGGGTTGGAGCCAGAGAGAAAAGGGCTTGAAGAGGCAGCAGAGAAGCTGGTGTTTTCTCTTGGAAGCTGCTTGAGCCAGGGAAGGACCTGGTTGGACTCGTCTTTTAGACATACCGTGTTTTAGAAATAACTGCTTGGGAGGTTGTGTGCTGGACGGGCCAGAGGGAAGAGACTGGAAGCGGGAGGACGTGAGCAGGCTTCTCTTGAGCCTTCCAAGTCAGAGGGAATGAGGAGGACCTATGGAGGGGTTCACATCCTGTGGGCAGACACTTTTGCTGGGTGACCCTGGACACTTAACATTACTGTGCCTGTTCCCTTCTTTGTGGAATCAGGGGGTTGGATTCTGTGACCTCTCCAGCTTAAAATCTAGGAACCTCTAATTGTGAATCAGTATTTCAGTTCTGTTCTTACATAAAATAAAGTGATGCATATGTGGCCTGGGACCAAACCAGTGGTCTGTAGATGTGTTGGAGAAAAACAGCTTCTCAGTTTAGGGAAAGGAAATCATTAAGTATAACTTAGGTTTCATTTGGGGGTGGACAGTGGGAGGTAAATGAGGGTCCTGAGACCTTCAGTGACTTACCCAAGGTAACACAATTGCACGCATGAGAGAGAGGTGTTTTCTAGACCCCAGGGCCGCCATCTGCTTCAGTGAAATTGACCCCGTGTGAAATCCATGAAGTTGGGTTGCCAAGCATTGGGTGGTCAGCTTGTGGATGTCATTCAGAATCAAAGGGACGTTTCCTCTCAATCCTGCCACGGGTTCTGAACTCTCCCTTTGTTTCTGGTGACAAATGCAGTGTCAGCAATGTCCTTGAAGAAGAAACAGCTAAATAAATCCCACCTCCCAGATTTGTTTTCTGGTGTATCATGGTAACCTGCCTGCTCTGTGAGCAGACGGCTTCAGGGGCGTCTGGGCAGAGCCCAGTAAGAATGTAGGAAAGTGTGGTCCCCCTCCACAGGCTGTGTCGAGCTGCTGGTCCCAAGATCCCCTTCGTGGATCAGTCACTCTTAGCTCTCACACAGTGGACAGTTCACCTCTGGAAGATTATTTTGTATGTCTCTCCCCAAGGTTCCAATACCTCCCCAGGTTGAGGAAGGGGGAAAGGAGGCAGAGAAGCTAACATTGCTTAGGAGCCAGGGGCTTTCTGGGCCCATCAGGAGGCTCTTCTCTGTACTTTCCTTTCTATGTAACGAGTTCTGTGTCATAATTTTCACAGCAACAAATTAACTTAATTAACAAGCACATGATAATAATAGTTAATATTTATGTAGCAATCTAAGGTTTGCGGAGTACTTTGAATATATTCTTTCACAACCCTAGAAGGTAAGTGGTCTTCTCTTTCTAGTTTAATAAATTAGGAAACTGAAGCTGAGATGTGCCCTGGGTCCCAC
This sequence comes from Petaurus breviceps papuanus, assembly GCF_028583685.1. Classification (NCBI taxonomy): domain Eukaryota; kingdom Metazoa; phylum Chordata; class Mammalia; order Diprotodontia; family Petauridae; genus Petaurus; species Petaurus breviceps. Next base: position 13,921,045 of record NW_027186352.1, read on the forward strand.
AGCTGCTAAGTATCTGGGGCAAGTTTTGAGAACTTGGGTCTTCCTGGGTCTGAGCCCCAAACCGTATCCCACTGCTAGGCCTAATCATGTGCCCTGCACTTCAGCTGCCTTCTCTGTAAAAGGCAGGCAGTCAGTAAACATTTCTTAAGCACCTACTGTGTGCAGTCACTGTGCTAGCAGGAGTCTGAGATGTTACTGGGACATCCCCTCCTTGGAGAGGGAGCCCGGTGTAGTGGGAAGACCTCTGGGCTTGGACTCCAAGGCTGGCTTCGTGACCTGCGTGGCTTTGGGCAGGTCTCAGTTTCCTCATTGGTAAAATGAAGGGAGTTGGACTGAATGATCTCTTAAGGTTCCTCAAAGCCCCAAATTCTGTCATTCTGTGGCTCTAAAGGAAATAGATCAAAACCTGACCTTTGGGCTATTGTGGCAAGCAGGGAGATGGTGTAGATCGTGTAGAGCTGGGAAGGTGGGAAATTGGGGGATTTGAATGTCCGCATTTTTAAGGACTCTGTGAAACTAGAGAAGGCATATGGTGTGATGTGAAGGAGGCTGGATCTGGCATCGGATTGTTGCCGTTCAGTCTTTTCAGGCATGTCTGACCTTGTTTGGAGCTTTTTTGGCAGATGCTGGAGTGGTTTACCATTTCCTTCTCCAGCTCATTTTACAGATGGGGAAACGGAGGCAAACTTGCCAGGGTCCCCCAGCTAGTGTCTGAGGCCAGATTTGAACTCATGGAAATGAGGTTTCCTGATTCAAAGTCAGTGCACCATGTATGATGGCGCCCCGGCTGCCAAGGAGTCAGAGTCCTTGGGTTTGAATCTCGTCTGTCTCTTTGGGTCTCAGTTTCCTCATCTGTAAAAAGGAATGGGGGAGGGGAATGGTGATCCACAGGAAGATTTTGGACTTCTTTTGCTGCTTTTAAAAGTCTGTGATTCTCTGATCCCTAAGGGCCAATAGTTCCCTTCTTGAAGGTAGGGACTGGTCTTCTGTTTGATTTTTATCCTTGAATCCCCACCCCTCAGTGTGCCCGGCACACAGTGGGCATCTAATGAGTGCCCATTGGTTGATGGATCTTTCCTTATCTGAGTTCCACGTTCAGCTCCTGAAGGGGTTTCCCAGAGCCCAAGTCCAGTGACAAGGAAAGAGGGAATTGAAGGGAGGAGGCGTGGTTGGTTGACCTAGAGGAGGAAGTCTGCATGGAGGGCTGCTGGGGCCTTGCCCTTCCTTCATCAGGAAACCATGGAGCATGTTTTCCATCCCTAATCTTCTGTGAGTTCCCCTGGGATGCGCCAGGCAGTGACGTCTGAGTGCTTGGAGGCTAATAGACTTCATTCATAGATCATGGGCCCCTTCCACAAAGTCAAGGAACCCGGGAAGGCTTTGGGAGCCCCACATAGATGCCTGTCTGGACCCACTGGCATCCTTTGATTCTGTCCTCTCTATAACGAACAACAATTTTTACAGAAACAAATTACCCCAGTTAATGAGCATTTGATAACAGCAGCTGACATTTATGTAGCAATTTATGATTTCATTTATCTGGTCCACAGTGAGGGGGTGACTTTGAGGAGTTGGTCCGGGGCCTCTTGGCTCCCGTACAACATAATATATGTTTGCTATTATTTTGTTTTCCTACATTTTTAATAGACTGGACTAGATTCCATAACACTCATTTTCTGTGCCTTATTGGGCTAAAGTGAATCGGTGATTGAATGGAAAACCCCTTCTGAAGTGGTTCCTCTGTGCCCAGCGCTGTGCTGAGCTTTGGAGATGCAAACAGAAAACCCAGACCACCCCAGAAGCTGTCATTCTAAGGAAGGGATACCTCACGTAGAGGAGGGTTTGGTCCCAGGGCCCGAAGAGAAGCTGGCAGGTGCACGGCCATGCCCAAGCCTGCTTCGGGTGCTTTGGAAGGTCAGCTGCAGGCAGTGCCTTGTAGTCTGGAGGGCACTACAGCGGCACAGATAGTAAGGCCCACTGCTGCTGTACAAGAAGGTTTGTAAATGGTGTCTCCCTTCCGGGTTCCCCCTACAAGGGGGTGGGATAGAGCCTGAGGCCTCCAGGGCAGTGTGGGGAGAGGGGGATCTGGGTAATCAGGTGGATGTTTTCAATGTCTACAGGAGCCTTTCCCTCTCCTTCAGCTTGACATGAATTGATGTGAATGTTCCTGCCAGCTGTGGCTTTCCTTCCCCAGAGCTTTAGGTCTGTTGAGCACATGCTAGCCATGTTCATCATATTTCATGTCTTACATTTTAGCAGTTTTCTGTAGCAGAAATTTGTTAACAATTCACCTAACCTGGAAAGGGTTCTCTGAGAACCTCTGAGGGGGTGAGAGTCTGAGGTCATCCAGTCCAGCCCAAAGGCTCCCCTCTGTCCCGTCCCCAAGGAGTGGCCTTCCAGCCTTTGAACACAGCCCCTGAGGGAGAACACCCCCCCCCCCCCCCCGGGTGGCTCCCCCCCTTTGGAATGGCTCTAATTTTAAGGAAGTTTTCCTGAGGTCAGCCCTAAATTCAACCTCTTTCACCCTCTACCTCTTGGTTCTTTCTCCGGGAGCCAAGAAGAGTGGATCTAATCCATCCTCCCCGGGCAGTTTTTGTCCAGGTTTCTAATACTTCCTCTGTAGTCAGTCAATAAACATTTATTTTTGTGCCATGCACTGTACTTAGTGACGGTCTTAGCCTTCTGCTTTTGTATTTTTATCCGCAGTGATTCAGGACAGTGCTTGGCATATGACATAGTAATCTCATAAGAAGTGCTTGTTTTCACTCATTCTTTTTTTTTTTTTTTTAAAGTAATCGGGGTCAAGTAATTTGCTCAAGGTTACACTGCCGGTTATTTCTGGATGTGGTGCTAAGTATCTGAGCCCGGATTCGATCCCAGGTCATCCCGACACTGCGGCTGGTGCTCTTACTCACTGTGCCACCTGGCCGCCCCTTTTCACTCATTCTTTGAGATTCTGCCCAACATGTTGGATACCTTCCTCTTGGTTTTTAATTAGTTTGTCTTGCCACTGTACCAAAGAGGCCATCTCTCTCACATGCAAATGGAATTGGGCCTGTAGAATCCCAGTGCTCTAGCAAAAGGAACTGAGACTTTAGTCTTTGTTAACTGGGGCCAATACAGGAAAAAAACCCCAGAGTATGCTGTCCCCCAAGTCGTATCCTTGTGAAATCAGATGAGAACAGCTGTGACTGACTCATGGAAAGGCAAGGCATGGATGCAAGATCCAGAGGTTGGGCTGCAGCGTCTGGGGATGTGGGAACATCTTCTTCAGTTCCCCTTGAAGGGAGGATAAAGGCTGAATTACTGAAGATGCCTGGGAATGTGTGTGGGTGGAGGGCAGGTGGGAGGTGGTTTCGAAATGATGCTGGTGAAGGGGAAGGGCCCAGAGATAAGAAGGACTGATTGGGCTCCTAGGAAGGCTGACTGGCAGATGCGGTCTATGAGGGAATGTCCTTGTGTATCTTCAGCTCACATTTAGAATTTAGTTCATGTCATATTGATCTAGCACCGAACCTTGCCTTTCATATCATTCAGAGATGAGATGACAAATAATCAGTGCTCCCAAGTCACTGCGGTGGCTCTGGGATAGAGGGCTAGACTGGAGTCAGGAAGACTTGAGTTCAAATCCTGTTACTGTTTGTGTGACCCAAGGCAGATTCCTTAAGCTCTCTGTGCCTGTTTCCTTATCTGTAAATGGGAATTATATAATATATGCAGCTACCACCCAGGATTCTTACCACATGAGAAGTGCTTTGTAAGCCTTAAAGTGCCGTAAGATTCCCAGGGGGTATGAGGTTTGTACATGACAGTTTAAGGAGGGAGGACTTGCCTCCACCGAAGTGAAGGCTTATAAAGAGGTCAGGCTGATGAAGTAGTGCAGTCTAGGCATTGCAGACCACCTGTGCACACTCACAGAAGCAGGAAGGACGGCCAGCCTGGCACACAGAGTGTGGGTGGGAGCAGCAAGTTTTGGTTTGTTTTTTTTGGGTGGGACCTTCTGATGATCACAGATGATAGTCACTGTGCAAGGCTTGGTTATTCTGAACTCCTGTCCCTTGCCAGGAAGTGGGGGGGAGGGTGCTGCAGGAGCCTGTCACAGATCTCTTACCTTTGTCTGTGATCGCAGAGTGGGGTCACGCCTGTCCAGGCTGTGAGAAGTTTCTGGATTCTCGACTCAGCCTTGGGAGGGCCCCCTCACCCCCTAAACTTCCAGATGCTCAGACAGTGGAAACTCCAAGTCACTAAACCTATAGAATGTGTTTGCTCAAAGTGAGATGTGTTTTTCCCTTTCCTCCAGGTCCATCATTAGCCGAAGATTTTTCTTCTTAGTCGGCACGCTGTACCTGTACCGGTGTATCACCATGTATGTAACCACCCTCCCAGTACCCAGCATGCATTTCAACTGTTCTCCGAAGGTAACCATCCATTCTTGCTGGGATTTGTACTTTGTGTCGGGTGCTTCCCTGATGACCCAGGGGTCTACTGATTCAGGCCTTGGGTGGGAGTTTCTTTAGAGTCCTGTCCTGTTTTTCCACCATCATTCAGTGTTCACCTGAGGTATCCCCAAGTGCAGGGACATGGCCCCTTTGCTCCCTCTTATTGGCCCCTTCTCCGGGGTTAAGACCACTGTGCCTCCCTCCTCTGGGCCTCTGACTGTGGCCCTCCCCAGCCCCCCCAAACCCCTCTCAGGGGTGAAGACCTTGCCACCTCCTTCCAGCTTGATGCCTCAGAAAATCTGATTCTTAGGAGCACTGATGATCTCTACGTGGGGGTAACTCTGGTTTGTTGTCAGGCTTTTAAGATACCATTAGCACCTCTGACTGACATAAACCGAGGCATTTCTGTTTTGTTGGCTCCTCAATGGGAACCTTGATTTTAGGCTCAAGTTTTCGTTTTCCTCCCTCTCCTAGTGATCTTGAGAGACATCCTGGGAGACCAGAGTGGAATCTTGTTCTGGGCACCCTGCGCCACTCCCCACATGACTAGGTGAGGGACAGGCTGAAAACATATCCCCTTACTGGCTCCCTGGTACCTAGAGAATGGTGTCAGCTCTGCCCCCAAGAAGTGTGAATATCCACCTGTCTGGTATATGGAAAAGAATGCTAGGTCTGCAGACTCAGGATGTGAGTTTGAGTCCTCTCAGCCACTTTCTACCTGTGTGGCTTCGGGTAAATCTTTGTGGACCTTCTCTGGAATAGTGGGGTTGAATTTTTTAATCAGTGATTTTTAAAAGCCCTTCCCACTTTATGACTGCTAACAGTCTATGCCCCTCAGTTGAGGGAAAATATTTTAGTGGAAAATTTTTGATGAAAGCAAAAAAGAGGAGGGAAATTTTAGGATTAAGCTACCACTTATCCTCAGTAAAACCTCTTAAATCTGTGAAATGGGTGTCCGATCCAGTATAGAATAGAGCAAATTTCTGCCATACGCTTGGGTGGAAAGGGTGTGGTATAATCTAGGTTTCTAATATTATGTTATTTTTTTAATTTTTTAACAATTTTTTTTTTTTAGATTTTTCTTTTTGCAAGGGGGAAGGTAGGGAAGTTGGGGTTAAGTGACTTGCCCAAGGCCACACGGCTAGTTTTGTGTTAAGTGTCTGAGGCCGAATTTGAACTCATATCCTCCTGACTCCAGGTCCAGTGCTCTATTCATTGAGCCACCTAGCTGCCCCGTTATTTTATTTTTTTTAATGGAAATTCTTATCCATTTTTCTCCTTTAGAGGATTCTTATTTGAGGTCAAGCGCTTTAGAGCTTAACATGTGTAATATGTTTTGTAAACGATCCCTGTACCTTTCAGCCTTAACTTATCCAGGTTTTGTGGGCCTCTGAAGGCACAATTCCTTAGAAGCCTTTTGTTAGTTCAAAGCTATTAAAAATTATTTGGAGACTTAAATATACTTCTCTACTCTCCCTTTCCCTTTCCCTCCTTCTCTTTTCTTTCTCTGCTCTTCCTTTTTCATCCTTTCTTTCTCTTCTATTTTACTTTTTTGGTTTGGTTGCAAAAGTGGCCTTAGCCTCCTTGGCCTTCCTGCCTGAGACACCTGTAGATCTTAACTCCGGAGAAGCTGGCAGGAGGAATGGGCTTGGGTTTGGTCAGCACTGCTCCCAAGGCATCATTGGCTCATGGGCTTACTCAACTGGTTGATCAGGAATTGATGAAAGCTCTGGGTCTCCCAGGTGGTATTTGATGATTGCCACCATCCTGTGCCCTTGGGCGGAAGAAAGACGTAGGTTGGGTGATTAATGGAGTGGTGACACATTGATGGCCCGGCCCAAGGATGGTGAATTAACCACTTGTTGTCCACCTGAAGGGGTGTCTGGTGGCAGTGAGGCTGCGTGGGGTGGTGAAGGCTGTGTTCAGTTTGGAGCCCCAGGATCTGTGTTCACCCTAACCCTGTGCTTCCTGCCTGTGTGAATATGGACAATAATCACAATTAACAGCATTTCTGTGGTGCTTTGCAGATGTGATCTTGTTTGAGCCTCGCAACACACCAGTGAGGCAGATGCCATTATCATTCTAGGGAACTGAGGCCCAGAGAAGCTGGGTGATTGCTTAGGGTCACACAGTTAGCAAATATCTGAGCCTGGATTCGAACTCAGGGCTTGCAGATGGCAGGCAGTGCTCTGACCCCTGCTGTACTCAGTGGTCTCACCTGTAGAATGGTGGCACAGCAGTGGACTCAGAGGCCCTTTCTGTTTCTTCACTTGGCGAATGAAGGAATGAATGAGTGATTGAGCATTTATTAAGTGCCTGCTGTCTTCTAGGCAGTGTGAAGAAGGCTGTCTTGGGAGCTAGAAGCCCCAGGCTTTGCCATTTACTGCAAGCAGGAGGCTCTCTGAGCCTCAGTTTCCTCCTCTGTAGAGTGAGGGGGTTTAGCTAGATTATTTCTTAGGCCCTTTCCAGCTCTCAGTCTGTCCTCTGTTGGTACCTTCTAGAGTTGAGGCAGCTAGGTGGGCCAGTCGAAAAGCCCACTGGGCCTGGAATCAGAAGGACCTGAGTTCAGATTTGGCTTCAGACACTTACTAGTGATGTGACCCTGAGAAAGTCAGTTAATAACTGCTTGCCTCAGTTTCCTCAGCTATAAAATGGGGGTACCTACCTCCCAGGATTGTATTTTTGTATATATTTGTAAAGAAGTGTGTGCAGAGCCCAACACAGAGCTGGCAGCCTACAAATCATAGCTGTTGCTGTTGTTACTGTCCTTATTCCGGGACTCTTTGGTCTCCCATAGCCATGAATGATAAGGGCTTTTAATTCAAAGATGACTGGTCTTCCCAGGTGGGGTGTGTGTTTGTGGGGCTCTGTCTGCCGGGTCACACAGTGTGGTTAGCGGCAGCAAACCTCTCGATGACTAGACTTCAAAAATTCCCCTTCCTCTGACACACCAAGCACTCATCTTCCAGGGAAAAACAATGTCCTGCCACGTCAAGTGTGTGCTGTATAATTAGGATTATTGAACTCATTGTTCTCTCATCTGACGGTCATACACAACTCACCCAGAACAGGTCCCTGCTTGCAGAAATAATGGGGTTTAAAGAAAAAAAAATGATTTGGTTGGTAAGAAAATCAGGCTTCCTGTCAGATTTCTGCTGCTTGGCCTCAAGCTGAAATGTTGGAAAGGGTCTGGGAAAGTGTGTGTCACTCCTCCCAGAGATCTCTGAGCCACTCTGAGAGCGAGCTGAGCTTGGCACAAGGACCCCCACCACCTTCCGAGTCTTGGTTAGCGCCTGTGCGTCTTGGCGGAGTACAGAAACGTGTCCAGCCCCCAGGATACTGGCTGTCCTCTCGTTATGTTTGGTGCTGCCCCAGCCCTGGGCCTTGAGAGCAGTGCCCCTTGGCCATCGTGGGGAGGGCTAATCTCAAAGTCCAGGCCCAGTGCAGCGGAGAGGAGAAAGAAGAGCCCATTCTGGGTTGCTTTGGCTTTTTAATTCTGTAGAAGAAAACTCCCAGGGCATGTGGCGTTGGAACGATGAGCTAATCCCACAGTGACTAAGTCTCAAAGCGTGTGGTGTTGTTGAGTGTATCCTAGTTGCCATGGTTACCGCAGAGTCCAAAACCTTCGCAGAGAGCACGGATTAGTGCATCAGGAAGGCTTAGCCAACTGATGTGGCCATCTGTTGGAGCTCTTGTTTCCAGGCCCTCATTTTTCTTGAATTTCAGAGTGACCCAGAGTTTCCGTCCCCCTGTAAAGAATACAGAGGTCCCTGTAATGTGGTTGGGCTTAGGCGGAAGGCCGGCCAGCAACAGTTGGACAGGGGCTGTTCCAGGATGATGGCAGCAAGAGAAGATTCTGTGGAGAAGGCAGAATGTCTAAAAAAGGGGCTGGAATATAGTTGTTTGGAGACCAACTTGGGGATCTGGGAGGCCTGGGTTCAAAGCCCTGCCTTTGACACAGGCACTGGGCAAGTTACTGAGTTCTTGGGGTCCCAGATTACAGAGGGAAAAGCCCAATAGGCTTTGGTAGCAGAAATCCCTCTTACCAGTGAAACCACAGGTCCCATCCAAAAAAAAAAAAGTTGTCCTAAAAACGTCTCTGCCCCTTCATGACGTCTGATGGTAAGTCAAAGGAAATGATATTTTTCTTTTATTGTTTTTGTGACCTTAGTGCCCAGCAGAGAGCTCAACTCAGAGAAGGTGCCTAATAAATGTGCGTTGATTGATCGGTGCATAGACTGAAAAAATTGCAATTCTTTAGAGAGACTACATGGCGAAGGGGGCAGGGGTCCAGAGTGGGAATCTGGAAGAGCTTGGACTCCTGTCTATGTGATCTTGTTTTTGGTGGTGGTTGTTGAATCATTTCTGCCACGTCCAACTCTTTGTGACCTCATTTGGGGTTTTCTTGGCAAAGGTAATGGAGCGGTTTGCCATTTTCTTTTCCAGTTCATTTTACAGATGAGGAAACTGAGGCAAGCAGGGTTAAGTGACTTGCCCAGGGTCACACAGCTAGAGTCTGAGGCTAGATTTGACTACCTGCCTAGCCCTCGATGCACGATGGCACCACCTAGCTGCCCTTTCTGATCCTGGGGAAGTCACTCAGATTTCAGTTTCCTCCTCTGTAAAATGGGGATAATATTAGCCCCTAGCTCTGGTCTGTTATGAGGTTCCAGTGAGATAAGAAGTGCTCTCTATGCCTTCCAGCACTGTCTGATTCTCAGCTGATGTCGTGATTAACTCCCTTTTAGCCAAAGAATGGGAATAATTGGTCCAGATTTGGATCAATAGAAAGTATCTACTAAGTGCCTCCTTCTGCTTCGCTAGTGGGGACCTCTTGATTTCATTACTGGGAGTCCTCTCTGCCCCAGAAGAAGGGAGCACAACCCTCCCTTCCCTCCCCTGCACCATGGCTGGGCTGATCGCCTCCTCCTGCTATGCTCTTGTCTGGAAAATGCATCGAAGGGTCGCTGAGACCGACAGTAGCTCTTTAGACCAAATAGTACTTGAAAAAACGATTGCCTCCTTGTTGAAAGAGCCTCGGGAAGGAGGTCCTTCTGCTTGGCATCGGGGACCCTTCTCCTTTTCTTCCTTACAAAAGCTAAAAGACTACTAGGTAACCATCTCCAGTTCTTTGGACATCCTCATCTGACATGTACTCCAGGCCCTTTGCCATCTGGTTGCCCATATTTGGATGGTCTCCAGCTTATGGTGGACCTTCCTCAAAGCTAATGGGATTCACCCCCTCCCTCGTGGTAGATGCTTGCTCTCTCTTCCTGCAGTCTAAGGCCCCATTAACTTGTCTTGATCCCTGTTGAGCTTGTGGCCTCCCTGGTTGGCATCTTCAGAGCTCATTAAGCTGAGCCTTGGATGACATAACTCACCCAGGAATGAGCCCATACTTGGTTCCTTTATACTTGGAAGAACCTTCCCAAATGGGCTTTTCTGACATTGCTTTGGAGTTATATGGAGGAGGGCTTGAATGGAGAGAACCTTAAACAACTGAACCATGGGCTGCCATCTTGGTAGAGTCTAGGTAATGCTCCTTTAACTTTTTACTGACAAACTTGACAGTCTTGGATTTTCCCTTCCTTTGTTCCTCTTTCTGGGGTGAAAATTGTCAAGGCCCCTTCTCAATCTCCCTTCTGAGGCTTTTCCCTTACTACTCACTTTTCCTTCTCTGTCTCCTGTGGCTGCCCAGTAATTCCACCAGGGTCTGTCATGGTTGGGACTTTTATCTTCACAACTTAAAGGAGAAAGTAGAAAAGTGATGGGTTTTTTTTCCTTCTATTTTTCTAGAGGAAACCAGTTAGGATAGTCTCCCACCCCATTGTCTCTAGAGCACAGAGTTTGGAGAACCAAGTTCAGTCATAAACGGTGTTATTATCAGCAAGGCAGCAGTGAAGGATGGCTGCGGCTGGATGGTATGCACAGGGGGATTTTGAAGAAACTCAAAAGCACAAATCACACAACTCTGTGTGTGTGTGTGTGTGTGTGTGTGAGAGAGAGAGACAGAGAGAGAGACAGAGAGAGACAGAGAGAGAGAGAGAGACAGACAGACAGAGAGAGAGAGAGAGAGGGAGAGAGACAGAGAGAGACAGACAGACAGACAGAGAGAGAGAGAGAGAGAGAGAGAGAGAGAGAGAGAGAGAGAGAGAGAGAGAGAAGAATGGCCCCCTCATTGGGGAGGGCTAGCAGGTCTTGCCCCAGGTTCAGGCTGATTGGGTGACCCAGGGTAAGTCACTTAACCTCTCAGTCACCCAGAGAGCCCTCTAAGGGAGGGGTTCTTGGTTGTGTTCTGGTGAAACCTTGGGGTCCCTTCATAGAGTAATATTTTTAACATGCATTAAATAAAATTCACAGGACTACAAAGGAAACCAGAGAGGACTGAAAATAAAGGTGTGATTTGGTTTTTCCCTTTTCTGAGTTTATATGGACTCCCCAAAATCAACCCATGGTCCGCTTGGGCATCTGTGGACCCCAGATTATGAACCCCAGCTCCCAAACAAGGTTGTCGGGGATGGTGATGTGCATCCGTGAAGTGTAGCTCCTCACTGGAATGCTGGAATGGCACTATGTATGAATGACGGATTCAGTGTGAGGGTCTGAGTTCAGATCCCCATTGGGCCACTTGACTCACTTGCTGTGTGATTCTGAGGAAGTTACTTAACCCTTCCAGACTTCACAATGATGGCCTCCGCCTCCCACCTGGAGGACCTTATGCCCTCCCCAGTGATGACTGACGCCATCTTGTCAGAGGACGGGCAGGTGCCAGTGTGGCTGCCCCCCCCCCCATATCCTCAGAGTGGGGCTGGATGAGGAGGTCACCAGCGTCTCTGCCTCCAAGATCCTTCCCTCGAGCCTCGGCCCCAGTGCCACCCGCTCCGAGGACCCTTCCCGTGAGCCTCGGCCCCAGTGCCACCCCCTCCGAGGACCCTTCCCAGGTATTCTCTCTCTCCTCATGTTTTTCCTCAAACACTTGATTTTCTCTCTCCTCTCATCTTCCCTATGACTTTTAAAGTCTTTGATTTAGAGCTGGAAGGCTTCTTAGAGCTCATTTTATGGTTGGAAACAGGCCCAGAGAGGGTTAAGTGACTTCTCCAAGGTTCTACAACTAGCAAGTGTCTGGGGTAGGATTTGAACTTGGGTCCTTTTACTCTGCATCCTTTGCTCTTCCCACACTGCCTGCAGGTAGTGACTTTTGCCACCTCTGACCTCCTGGAGCACTGGAGGGATCTTCCATCATGCCCACTCTACCTTTGGTCCAGGTCATTCATGCCCTGGGTTCGTCTCTGTAGACAGACTTGGAGCTGTGGGAGCTGCTTTCTTGCTGGTTTCTTCCACAGTCTTTTGCCCCGGGCTTTGCACGGCATCAGGTTGAATAGTCAGTCAGTCAGCTAGCTGTTATTAAACACCGACTGTGTGCCCGGCACTAGCACTCAGTACTCAGCATACAAAGAAAGGCAAGTGTAGGCTGATGGAGCTGATATTCTGAGGAGGGAGGTGAGGCAGGTTTCAGATGCCCCGGGGTGCCACAGAGAAATGAATGGTCAGGCTTCTTTCATTCCATTCCCACTGATGAAGGGAAGCCGAATCTCCCAGCAGTGCCAGAGACTCTGGTGACAAGAACGTTCTTTTGTGAGTCTTAAGTCCTGTGGCTGCAGCCCCTCCAGGAGTAATTGGTCCCCAGCCTTCCCCAGGGCTGCTTCCTCCAATGATGCTGGGGGCCCCGGGCTGGAAACCTGCCTCTTCCCAAGCCTCTTGGGCTCAGGATTTAGAGAAGAGAGTGATCAGTAGTGTCCAAGGCTGCAGAGGGGTCGGGAAGGATGAGGATTGGGGGAAAGACCATTGGATCTGTCAGTTAGAAGCTCTGGTCTCTTTGGAGAGAGTGATTTGGGTGGAGTGATGAGGTCAGGAGCCAGACTGGGGGGAATTATGGAGAGTGAGAGCAAGGGAAGTGGAGGCACCCATTGCAGATGGCCCTCATGGTTGTTAGTCACAGAAGGGAGGAGAGAGGTGGCAGGAGGCAGGTTTTCAGAGGACGGCAGAGATACGGTGTGTTTGTAGGTAACAGGGAAGCAGCTGGTAGACAGGGAGAAGTTAAAGATTAACTAGAGAATAGGGATCAGAGGGGCTCTAACCCTGAAGGAGATGGGAGTAGAACGGCTTGATTTGTTCGTGTAGAGAAGATGGCCACCTTGTCCATCATGTGAACGGGGTGAAGGTGGCGCTGGTGGATAGAGGGACGGGAGATGAACGGCTCTTCTCTTTTCAGTGAGATTGGGGGGGGGGGGGGGGGGCAGGGTCCTCAGCCTTGGGAGGCTTCAGGAGGGATGAAGAGATTTGGAAAAGCCATTGGAAGGAGTGGGATTGTCCTGAGGGCTCAATTTTGTGATTTTTCTGCAGCTTTGTTCAGGAGCTCAGGCAGCAGACAGTGGGAGTAATTCAAGGCTGGGATTTGGCAGAACAAGATCTTTGATAGAATAAAGGATAAGGAGACTTCAGAGGACTTCGGAGAGTTGAACTAGTTCACCGCAGGGTCACGATGGCCGAGGAAAGAGTGTGTAGTCAGTGTAGAGGTGATGACCGGGGAAAGACCTAAGGGGTGGAGGGATTGGAGGTCACAGTGAAGAGAAGGAAGATGGTTTGGGGTTATAAGATGGAGGAAGAGGTAGAAGATAGCAGACTGATCAGATAAAGGACAATTTTAGAGGCTGTGTGACCATGGATGTGTGTAGCTGTGATGGGGCGGAGGAGTATGGGAAATGAGTGAGTCATTGGCAGGTGGCATTATTGAGGGAGTGTTGGAGAGAAGAGAAGGGTGGAGCCCGACACTGAGCTCATTGAGGAAGGATGGAGGGAGCCCTAGAGTCTGTAAACAAGTCACCGGAATCCCTGGCAGGTGATAAACATGGGTTGCCTGAAGCTCGGGGAAGGATGGTAGTTGGAGGAGAGCCTGGAGTGGCCGTGGGGGCAAGGAGCCATGCAGCCCCCCTCAGCAGTGGGTCAGCCGGGCATTCCAGAGAACACAGTGCAAGAGGTGGGGAGCTTTAGAGTGAGTTTGGGGAGTGGGTAGCAGTAAGGGAGGGGTCAGTGAAGGCTGGAAAACAGCACTGGGGCAGCATCGACCTGGGGCTGGAAGGGGGTGGGTGTGATGGGGAGCAATGCCTGCTAAGCATTGAGGAGTGAGCTGATTGGCTTTGTTGTCCTTAGGGCCTTCTCCTTGCCTGGATGCTGTCTGGCAGCTCAGCCTGCCTGGAATGCTGAGGGGATGGGGCATGGCAAACAGGGCGTCCCTCGGCTGGACAGATCTTACAGGGCTGCATGTGTTTGCAGATGGCACCTGCCTGGACCCAGAAATGATGGAAACATGTCTGGTCTGGCTGGCAGCAGGGTCAGTGCTTGCCAGGCCTGCACTGGTGCATCTGAATCATTTCTTCTCTGTCCTAGAAGGGGGCCCCTACCCCCAGTACTACTTCGGGGGTCCCCAAAGCACATTTTGCTTTTTCTCATTAATCCTGAAGAAGCTTGTCAGTTTGTAGACTAAGTCACAAAACAGTTGGTTTTGAAATCCAAGGAGTAGCTGAGGTTGGACATTCTTGGCTTGGATCCCTTAGGCTGTTGTTGCTGGGGGACACTGCAGTGGGTAGGCTGCGTTCTCAGCTGCAGTCTGCCTGAGGTGGGTCCTGAATCAGATTTTGCTCTGGTCCCCTGCTCTGAGCGGCTTGATTCAGTTAGCACAGCCTAGCTCCTTTCTCCGAGTCTGAGGGCCCCCTCCCTGGCCAGTGCAGAAGAAAGAGCCGCGATGTGGGAGACCTTCCTTGGTGACCTCGACCAAGTCAGTCTAGGCCTCAGTTTTCTTATGAAAAACGAGGAAGTTGGACTGGGTGACCCCCCAAGGCCCAGCTCCAACGTTCTGTTTTAAATTCCCTTTGGGTTCCCATAGTCTGTTTCTTTGTTCTAACATTCCTTCCAACTCTGATACCATTAGGCTTTCTTGAGAGGTTCTAGGCTTTGCTTCTGTTGGGAAGCAGGTTGTTATCCAGGAGCCCTGGGACGGGGTTGTCCTGGTGATGGGTCTGACGCCGGACACCCATGGCCTCTGGCCGTCCCTGCTGGGTTTGCGAAAGCTCAGGAGAGCTGTTTCTGCTTCTGTCATGAACCTCGATCTGTATCAGGAATTCTACCCTGTAGCCAAGTCCCCACCACCTGTTCTGTTGGGGGATGTGGAGAACATGGGCCTGGGAACTCCATTTTTAATCCTGAAACCTTGCTTTTGCTTCTGGCATTTTAGGCCTCAGAAGGCTGGGTTTTTGACCCAAACTGTCTAGATGTGGTAGCTTTGGACCTTAGTGTCTGATCTCTGCTGTCTTCTGCCTGTGGTGCTAATGAGCAGGGGCCTGCTGGGAGGCATTAGCAGAGTTACCGAGAGAAGAAAACCAGAGAGCAAAGGCCCAGGACAGTCCTCAGCCTGAATGATGAAGTAGTCACCAGGTTTGTGATGGGCTGGGGTGGAATTCAGCCGTGGACCAAAGCCTCAGTGGGCCCCACAGCTGGCTCAGTGTCTCACCCTCTGCCTTTAGCTCATGCTCCCCTTCCTGTCACAGGAGGAAGTAGGAATTTGGAAGGCATCTCTTTTGACATCACAAATCATGTGACTGACAATCTCTTGTCTTGCCAGCTGAGGGAACTGGGAGACAATGCCAACACTTACTGAAGATGGACTTTTCTCTTTGTTTTAGGGGGCTTCCATTTACATATTGTCGTAGCTGCAGGCTTCCCAACCAACCCCAAGACTCATTTCACCTTGACAAAGAAACAGCCCAAGCTTAGGGTAGGATCCCTCTAGGCAGCTGCCCCTTGACAGCTACCTCTCCCATCCAGAAGAATAAAATCAACCAGCCAGCCCTTGTTAAATGCCTACATCCTGTAACGTTCAGGTGTTGTGTTTTTGCCTTGTCTCTCCCCCCCCCCCTCTCCATTTCCACAGTGGCTGTCCTTTGCGGATGTAGCTTTCCTGGCTGTGCTTCCTTCACTGGCCACCAGTTTTTAGGAGTCTTCCCACACTTCTGGATTGATCATATTCATCATTTTTTAGAACACAGCATTGTTCTGTCTGTAATGTAATACCAAGCAAAGGCAACTTCCCAGGTTCAAAATACCAGCATAGGTGCTCTCTATTTTATTCAGTGACAAACCAAGAACAGAGAAGATCAAAACATGACATCATTCAAAATACAGCATTTACTAAGTGTGATTAAATAATCTCCAAGGACTACCCCACCCCAGGACCTTCCAATCATTCAATCAATTACAAAGTCCCTGTTCTAAATACTACTCCATCCCTAGGCTATACCTTAATTAAGTCCACCACAAAACCCCTCTTCTCAAATGGAGATTAGTTTCCAAACATAGGTAAAGTACCTTCATTTGTCAATCACAGAGCACAATAAGGTCAAAAGTTCCCCACCTCCTGGATCACAATTGAATCTACCCCAGAGTTACATCAAGTTTAAACACAGCACTTAATACCCAAATGGAGGTCTTTCCTTCATCTTGACACGAGGCAAGTTCTCAGCAATCTTAGTTCCTGGGGAGACAAGGCTTAGCAAGGCCATAAGATACATTGCCAGTCCCTTCATGAATTTATCCTCTGTCTTTAGAACAGTCCTAGAACCCCTGAACACATTAGCAAAGCCCTCTCCCAGGATTTCTGTAAACATACAACAAGAAAATCCTTCTTC
>NW_027186352.1:13937624-13939974 GCF_028583685.1 Petaurus breviceps papuanus
CTTTGCCTCTATGTGACTTTTATTTCCCAGTATTTCTCTCCCCTCCTGCTTTTCTTACCCATCAAGCCCTCCCTTGTAACAAAGAATCACAAAGAAAGAGGGGCAGAAAAAGCAGTTTGGCAAAAGCGGCCAACACAGCAACCAAGCCCGACAGTGTAATGCGTAGGTATTAACCAGGGAGAAGGCTGAGGGAGGGCGTTCTAGGTCTGTTTCAATGTGGTGAGCATCGATTATGCGCCTTCTGTATGTCAGACACTGGGCTATGTGATGGGGTACAAACACAAGGCGATTTTGGGGGTGGTGCTAAAAATGAGGGGGAGTGAGCGGGTCAGGAAGGGCTTCACAGAGCATCTTAACTGCTGAGCTGAGCTGAGCTTAGAAGGGAGCTAAAGGTACAAGTGAGGAGGGAGATCATTCCAGAAACGGGGGTGGGCTATGCAAAGGCAGCATAGTGTGAGCAAAGAGACAGAGGTGATAAAGCCTGGAGTGTGCTCATTGATACTGGCTGGAGCATAGGAAAAGTAGTAAGATAAGGCTGGAAATGCAGTAGAGACGCTCAGAATTTAAGGAAGCTCTTTAGTCCGACAAGATCCTCTCGCGTGGTGTCCCTGACAAATGCGCATTCAGCCTTTGCCTGAAGTTGCCTGGTGGTGACCCATGGAAGCCCACAAGTGCTCATGGTGGATAGGCTTTGGGGGGCATTGAGGCTAAATGAGCCTCTTGGCAACATCTGCCTGCTGCACCGAGTCTGACCCTCTGGGGCCTTAAAGAATGAGTCATATTCCTCTTCTGCGTGACAGCCTTCCAGATTCTTGAAGATAGCTCCCATTGCCCTTCCACTCTTCTCTTCTCTAGGCTAAATCCCTCCAGTAGATATAAGGTAATTTTGTAAGCAGCTCCTTCGCCAGACCTCCTTTGGTGAGAACTCAGACCCTTCACCATCAGTCAGTCAACAGATATTCCTTAAGTGCATGTGCTCTGCTAAGGAATGCTTTGGGTCAGGTAGCACTGAAAAGTCCAGAGATCTGAATTTCAAGGGATTATTTATTTAGGAGGCAGTGGAAAGCCACCTAAGATTTCTGAGCGTGGACATGTGAGCAGATGCATCTCTGTGTCACAGAAAAGTGGGGCTGGGGGTGAAGAGGTGGCGTCTCAATCTCTGGTTCCCTTTAAGAGCCCAGGGAACAGCTTCTCCACCAATTCCTACTACCCTCCTTCCCCAAATTTCCTCATTTATTTTGTATATTCTTCTTGTACCTACTGATTTGTGTACTTATTTTCTCCTTCAGTGTAATGGAAGCCCTTTGAGAGAAGGGACTATCTCTTTTTTTTTTTTGAGAGGGGAAAGTAAGAGAATTGGGGTTAAGTGACGTGCCTAAGGTCACACAGCTAGTACGGCAAGTGTCTGAGGCCGAATTTGAACTCGGGTCCTCCTGACTCCAGGGCCGGTGCTCGTTTTGCTACGCCACCTAGTTCCCCCAGAACTACCCATTTTTATCCTCGTGACCCCAGTGCCTGGTGCATAGTCAGCCCTTAATAAATGCTTATTCAGCGATTGCCGTATATTAGAGTCAGTGTAGCGCCCTTGCTTTTCCCTCTAGTAGCTGTATTTTTTTCTTAAGTGGAAGAAAGCGACTGTGAATGTATCAGCATGAGCTGACGGCCTCGTCTCTCTTTCCCTGCAGCTTTTTGGAGATTGGGAAGCTCACCTACGGAGGATCATGAAGATGATAGCTGGGGGCGGCCTGTCCATCACCGGCTCCCACAACATGTGCGGAGACTATCTCTACAGTGGCCATACAGTCATGTTAACCCTGACGTACTTATTTATCAAAGAGTGTAAGTCCACAGCTGCTTTTCTTTCCATTTATGATCCTTTTTGAACTGACTCTACCCCCAGTGTGTCCCTGGGAAATGTCCTGAGAGGCTGGGGAAAGGCTGAGACCAGCTTCCAGTGTGGATGGGGATTGCCCAGTGTCACTTCCCACGGCAGGTTTGGTTTCTCTGAGGGCCATCCTCTTTACTGCGTGGGGTGGAGTTGAGGAGTAGATGGGGCAAGCTAACAACAAAGCTATTATTGCTGGTGGCTGCTGCCGTGAAATAGAGAGAGAAAGCAGTACACACGTGCATCATGGCCGACATCAGCCCCCTTTGTGGTTGGAAAAGAGAAGGACTCGCGCCACAGGGAGAGAGCAGCCCGCCTAACGATGGCCCGTGGAGCCCAGGACGAAGGGCCCCACGTGTCCTCCACTCATGATTAGGCTGTGCCACAGAGAGAACGCAGCCCGCCTAACAATGGCCCGTGAAGCCCAGAACGAAGGGCCCCGAGTGTCCTCCACTCATGATTAGG
>NW_027186352.1:13939984-14026718 GCF_028583685.1 Petaurus breviceps papuanus
TGAAGCCCAGAACGAAGGGCCCCGAGTGTCCTCCACTCATGATTAGGCTGCGCCACAGGGAGAGAGCAGCCCAGCCTAACGATGGCCCATAGAGCCCAGGACAAAGGGCCCCAAGTGTCCTCCATTCATGATTAGGCTGCGCCCCAGGGAGAAAGCAGCCCGCCTAACGATGGCCCGTAGAGCCCAGGACGAAGGGCCCCAAGTGTCCTCCACTCATGATCAGGCTTTGCTGTTGGGGGCTGTACTGGATGAAGCCTAATTCTGTCCACACTGACAGTCTCAGATTTGCCCAACGCTAGTCCTAGACATGGAAGACAGGCTATGACCCTGAGATGCAGTCATTGCAAGTTGAATTACATTTCCTCCAACATGACCCTGAACAGCAAAGCCTAATTGTGAGTAGAGGATGAGGACAGTTAGGGTCAGTCCTTCCAGGTGCTAAGGGACGGTGTTAGACTGGCTGCTTGTTCCCCTTCCTTGTATATGAGGAAGCGTGAGTCCGGCTGGTGGCCTGGAGCAGAGAGAACATGGCGGCATTCACGGGTGATGGACTTTGGGGGTCAAAGCAGAGCAGTTCCTGGCCTTGAGTCAGCGGGGAGCCATGAGGCTTCTTGAGCCAGGGAGTGACGTGGTCCAACAAGGGCTTTAGGAATATTGACTTAGCGACTTGTGGAGGGCAGATTAAGGAGGGAGGTGGAAGAGGTTCAGTGCAGAGACTGCTTTGGGGGCTACCGCAATAGCCTAGGTGTTTCTTCCTCTGTAAAATGGCCGTAGTGATACTCACACAGGGCCTTGCACATGATATTCATTCATTCATGCTTCATGGGATTACTGGGCACAGATTTAGATCTGCAGAGACCATGGAGGTCATGGGGCCCAGCTCCTTCATTTTGCATGACAAGGCTGTAGGCTGCTGGGCCTGAATTAGAGCTGCTATCACATGAAGGGAGAGAAAAGGACAGGAGGACAGGAAGAGTCCAGGGTACCTCCCAAGGGGCAAGTCTGGTCTCCTGAGGGGTCAGGTTGTTCTCATCCCACACAAGGAGGCTTGAATGACAGCAGATAAGAGCTGCTGGGTCCGGCTCTGTGAGCCCATGTGCCCAGAGCAATGGATATCAGCCTCTGTACAGAACATTGGCTCCAAAGTGTCGTTAAAGGCAATCCAATTATTTTCATTGAGGTAGGAGGAAAATTAATTAAATGCCCGTGGCAGGCAGGCAGGCCTGCTTGGAGTGGTGGCAGCAATTCTCCTTGTTTGATCAGATTCAGACAACTATTAAAGACCTTGATTAGAATGTCTAGCCTGAACATGCAGCAGGAAAAATGAGAAGGGTATTTGATTTTAGGTCAGAGACTGGGTCGAGCCCTGGTGAGGTCAGTGCTCCCTTCTCCTCTCAGAGCCCCAATTTCCTCAAATCTATAAAATGTCAATCAACCAATCAGTAAACGCTTGTTAAGCCCCTAATATGTGTCAGACACTCTGCTAAGTCCTAGGACAGTGAAACGTTTTGTGATTTTGTAGCGCAAGGGCTGGAAGGGCCCTTAGAGGCCATCAAATCCAACCCCCGTTCTCCTGCTTTTCTCCTCGTGCCCCCCACCCCTACCCCCCCAATTTATGGTAGAGGGAACTGATGAACAAGAAATTCTTCATTGGTGGAATTCTTCTTATTCCAAATCCAGCAATCTTTTCTACCATTCCTCCACCAAGGAGAGTTCCAGAGAGCAAAGTGGAAAAAGAGCATCATGTTGGGTCAGTCACATAAGGGTTGTGTGACTGAAGCAACTTCCTAGGGAAATAGGTATGGTCTTGAGTGCTAGCTGGAGAGCCCCAGGACTTGTATTCAAATCCCAGCCTGCCTCTGACCTTGGGAATGGCCTTCCCACTTCTAGGTCTTCATCTGTCATATGAGGTGATTGTACCCAATGATATCTAAGATTACTTCTAGCTGTAATAATAATATTATAATAATATTAACACCAACAGCAGTGACAGTGATGATTCTGATGCCTAGCATGTGCATAGCACCGTGAAATTATTTCTATAACTCATCTCCATAAATCCTCATGTCAACCCTGGGATGTTGGTGCTGTGATTATCCCCAGTTTTCAGGAGAGGGAATCAAGGGCCAGAGAAGTTAAATGGCTTGCCTATGGTCGCATGGTTATTAAGTGTTTGGCACAGAATTCAGACTGGGGCCCTCCTAATCCAGTTCCAGCCCTCTGCTGCTCTGCCTAAAAATTTCATATGTCATAGCGAGAGTTATTAAGAGGTTTTGTGCCTTGGAACCTTCTGACAATCTCTTGAAGGCCTCACACCCCTCCTTAGAATAGTATTTCATTGCCTTCATAATTGAAGGACGTGCTAAATTTTTGAGATGGTAAAATTAAGGCATAAATTTTCCCTGTCCAATTTGGTGGGCCCCCAGAATGCATCTGTGTAGACTCCTTAGTTTTCTGTGGATTCCAGGTTAAGAACTCCTGGGCTAAATCATAGGTGAGTTGCAACTTGCATCAATGAAGGTTTTCTATCCTGTCACTCCCTGATGTTGATACAATCACAGATCCTTTTGACTTCTTTCCTCACAATATTATTCTAAAGAAGATGCTTTGTAAGCTTTAAAGTGTTAGAGAAATGTCTTTGTTATTCATGTTTTTTCAAAAGCTGAATGACTTTGGTGTCTCAGTGCATTTGCTTTGGATGGCAGGACCTCTAAGATACCTTTCAGCTGTAAATCTACAGTCCTAAGATCCCTGGAATAAGCTCTTTTTGTTCCAAAGTGAAGGATAGCTAAGCTGGGGAAGGAGGAGAGTGAGGCCTCGGGGGCTCGGGTTCCATGGTTGCCTGGGACCGGGCTTGGCTCTCTTGGTGGGGCTGTGTTGGGCCCGTGTGACTGCGCAGGCTTTCTGCTGATTTCAGATTCCCCTCGGCGCCTCTGGTGGCACCACTGGCTGTGCTGGACTCTCAGCTTCTCCGGGGTCTTCTGCATCCTCTTGGCACATGAACACTACACTGTGGATGTCGTGGTGGCTTACTACATCACGACCAGACTTTTCTGGTGGTATCACACAATGGCCAATCAGCAAGTAAGTCATGCTCCCCTCCCCGCCGGCTTCATTCGAGATTCTTGTTGTCCTGGTTTGGTGCCTCTTGGCATTCAAGGCCTAGAAGACACTTCCTTTAACAGGGAATCACAAAGAAAGGGGAGGTTGATGGTGTGGAAGAGAGGACTTTGGTCTTGGATTTAGGTGATCTGGATTCGAGACCCATCTTGCCCATCATTAGCTACCTGATCCCCGCTCTTTTCTCCAGGGGCATAGTGGTCTTGGTTTCCTGTTCCAGCTCTGGCATTAGCTGGGTAAGCCCTTTGGGGTGAGCCCTTTTCTTCCTAAGATCTCTTTTCCTTCATTTATTAAAAGAGAGAGTTAGAGTAGAGTAGATGAGTGGTTCTTAATAAATAAGTATTTGGTGGTTGATTGCTTCTAGCTCAACAGCTAGACTTCTTTGAACTGTGATGTGAAGGAAATAGAGTCAGATGTCCTCTGAATTTCCTTCTGGCTCTGACAGATCACTCATGGCCCCCAAGGTCCCTGTCTTTGCTTCTCCAGACAGAATACCTTGTCCCAAGGTAGGGATCAGTCAAAAGCTCTTTGTGTTTTTTAATTTTCTTGTGGGATATCTAGAAATGTGACCTGATATAGGAAATCACTTCCCTCCCCAAAGTCACATCTTGTATCCCCTTGTCTATGAAAATGGTTTTTTGAGACTGTCTCCTTAACTAATGAGCTTTTCTTTAGAGACTTAGCCTTTTTCAACTTTCAGGGAAGTACTGTTGCCTAGAGGGTTGGTATGATATTTCTAGCCAATCACTGAAAAGAATTAATGGAACTCCCTTCATGCTGGTTGTTTGTCATAGATGGGTTCTGCACATGTGGATCTCTCAGGATGTGGGGGCTTGTAGCGAAGAGCTAGGCCAGGGTGACACCAGGGCATGCTAGGGATGGATGAAGTATATTTCTAGACCTGGCCACTCTCTTCTTTTTTATTTCAGGTGCTAAAAGAAGCTTCCCAAATGAACCTCCTGGCGAGAGTGTGGTGGTATAAACTCTTCCAGTACTTTGAAAAGAATGTCCAAGGAATCGTACCTCGATCTTATCACTGGCCTTTCCCCTGGCCTGTGGTCCACCTCAGTAGACAAGTAAAATACAGTCGGTTGGTGAATGATACATAACAGCAGTTCAAAGTTGGGGAAGAGTTGCTGTCCAAAGTACTACAGACTCCATGAGAGAAATCGCCATAAAATCAAGCCTCCCTAATCCTTTGATCTTTCAACAGTTACCTTGACTTAACCTAGTGAGTTACCTGGTCAGCACTGTGATTTTTTCTTTTCTCTCCAAAGGACCTGCGTTGGACAACAATAAAGAGAACTTAACTTATCATGCACTGTATGCATTTCTTGTTGATAGGTTGGGGATTTACATAACCTATGACCATGCTCCTTTGTATCTGATGCGGCAGCATAAACATAAGCTTTTATATCCTCAGTTCTGGTCTTTCCAGCCCCGCCTGGAAATAAAGCGTATTTTTTTCTTGGGAAAACATACTTTTCATATCTCTTTGCCCCAAAGATTGGGCTGTAAGCCATTTTCTAGCAAATGTCTATATGAAGGTTTCTAAGCACCTGAACGGAATTCCATTCAGAGCTCTTTCTACCTGTTGCGCTGATAGTCAAGTGAAAAAAATTTAAAAAAGGCAGATGTGGAAAGGGTAACTTTTGATTTTGTAAAAATCAGCAGTGATGGTGTCAAAAAAAAAATGCAAAAAAAAACACCAACAAACCACAGATTCTGTTGTAAAGTGATTTTCTAAGTATTTCCTAACTTTATTTTTCAAGATGACTATGAAATCTAAATTTAACGATTTTTACATGTCAGAGAGAGGAGAGTGAATCCTTAAAAGTGCTTCTTGGCAGAAAGATTTGTCCATGTTTCTAGTGCCTTTCTTGTCTCGATTGTATGGTCAGTAGGCGATCTTCAATGTTTTTATTTGAAATAAAAGTATTCCACAAAGCCGCGATGATCTATATACATGACTCAATTTTGCATCTCTAGCTAAAATGAATCAGAGTCTCCTGGTGATGAAATTGCTGTGAATTGAAGAATAGGGAAGGGGCACATTCTCACATCTGTGCCTGTTTGCCCACTGTGGCCAGGTGAGAGGGACGTATCTCCCTTGAATTCTTTTGTTGTCTCTTTGGTAGCTGGATTTTAGAGGCCATAAGAACAGCCATGAATCCATTCCCTTTTTCTAGGAAGGGGTTGCAAATGATCTTGATTGAAAACTTGAACGTCGCAAATCAGTATGCCCTTCCTCCTGACCATGCGGTTGGCCAAATAACAACGACTGTGACAAAAAGAACGAGAGGTGTATTTCTTGAAAACATTGTGCAGAAACTGCATGTAACTCCAAGTCTCACTCCGGCCAGACACTGGTTTGGGGAGGTATTCTATCCTATCCTTGCCAACGTGCAGAACAAACTAGTTTTTTAAGAATGAAGAAGTCTATATATCCATTCTGTATTTTACGTGCAGCAGAATTCTCTTCTGTAGGGTTTTTTTTGTGTATTCACAAGGTGATATTTGTATTGTAAAACAATAATGGTGAAGGAAATAAAGGCTTTTAAAAAAAACAATCTAGTTTGCTCTTCTCTTTCTGAATATTGTATCTCTTGCAATGAGAGAGTGACTTCTGATGGAGTACAGAAGCTACTTCTGATCTTGAGTATACCTTTAAAAACTTTTGTTTCTATTTTTTAAAAACCAAAAACATTTTCTAGTAGTTTCTGCTCCTCCGTGTTACAGCAATGGAAAACAAAATGGTTAAGAAAAACCATGTTGGTACAGTGGCTGAAACTGACAGGTATATGTGACATTTCTCACATGTGTCTGCCACTTCTCTACTGAGAGGAAAGTGCAGTGTTCCAGCATCAGTCATCTGGAACCAGCAGTGTGACACTGTGGACTTGGAGTCACAGCACCTGAATTTAAATCCCATTTGGGTTACTGGTTACCTGTGTGCCATTGGCCAAATCACTTAATCTCTTTGGGCCTCAGTTTCTTTTTCTGTAATATCAAGAGTTTAGGCTAAGTGACTTCTGACATCTTTTCTGTGCTAAGACCTATAATCTTAGGATTTCAATGTTCTTTTTTTAAAATGATGGAAGGGTACGTTGGAGGTTAAAATTGGGGAGTTGTTACTTCAGGTAAGTGGTTGTGATTTCAAACAGACTTTTGTATATAAAGATGTCATAATGAATAGTAGGAAACTATCTGGCTTTATTGTCAGGAAGGGCATGTTCTGGCTGAGGGACCCTGGGCAAGTCCCTTGGTCTTTAAGTGACCCAAGCAAATCTCTTAAGACCATGTATGAATTGCAGAGAAAGTGCTCATTTGCATGGTGGAGGGAGTTTCCTCTTCAGGAATTGCTTACACTAATACAACCACCCTAGGTTTAGTTTGAAATGAAAAGGTGATGGATCTACTAAAGTTTCCCTTAGATGACTTAAGGAAGTGTAGATTCACTCTTTCTTGAAGTCTTGGCCCACAGAATATGGGCTCCGACTGGTCATGCTAAGCTCAGAGGACTTTCGGGATGGGTGGGACCAGTGATAAGTTATAGGTCAGTTCACTGACTGTCATCTAAGTTGCAGAGGGTTACACAGAGGCCAGTGAAGGCGTCCATGCTTGATGTCGCATGGAGGTCAGGAAATAGAGCAGATAGCCACATTTTTATTTATGTATGTATGGGGTAGGGAGCAGCGAGGAAGGGGTTATCCAAGTATCTATTTCTGCTTCATTCTTTGTTTTTCTGTCCTCAGTAACCTCCAGCTAAAGGGCAACTTTCTGAATCTACAAACATGATAACCAGTATGCTAAGCTGAGGCCACCGCTCATGGTCATCTGTCATGTTTATCCAACTTTCTGTAGGCATTTGCAATCTGGAATTTATCCAGCTGATTCTTAGGAAAGTAATTGATGTTCTCTCTCTCCCCCTTCCTACCCCCAACAGCCAGGAACAGTTGAGCTTTTCCAGTAATTGATGGCATAGCTTTAACCTTAACCCACTGACATGGGAGGACTGACATGGAGCTTTGGAAGGCGAGAAAGCCAGCACTGAAGAGGAGGGACTGGCGGGGAAAGAAGAAAGAGAGCACTTCCTCTTTCTCTAATGGTTTAGGATTCCCAAAGCCCTTTGTTGCTGGAGGGTGAGCTCCTTGCAAACCCAGATGGTTTTATTCTTCCTGCTTGTATTTCCCTTCACACAATTGGCACTTAATAAATGCTTACTGAATGGTGGTGCAAGTATTATAGTTCTACTTTTTTCATAGGAGGAAGCAAGCTCAGAGAGATGAACTGGCTTGATGAGGGCCGCCCAGCTGGTGAATGAAGGAACTGGAATTTGAACCCGGTCTCCACTAGACTTCATTTTGTGCACTTGGCTGATTGTTCTGATATTAGGAAAAAAGGAAACAGAAGCCTCTCCGTGATATCATTTCTGACTTAAGAGTTTAAAGAGGCTACTAGTCTGAAAGGAGAGGTTTCTGGGTGCCTGTAGTAATATTTCAGGGGTAAAAGTGACTCAAGACTTCTTTTTAAAGGGCTTTTGATGGATTCTGAAGACAATGACTCAGCAGAACTGAATTTGGTTTTGGCCACTAGCCCTGGTACTAAAATCCAAGTCATTCATTTGAGCCCAACAGAGCCCTCTGTGTGGGGCAGACCCTCTCCCCAGTTTTGGCACCCAGAAGGATGTGGCAATATACCTCCCACTTCCTAGGACATGGCCATCCTTCTGTGCATATGGAAAACCCCAAGGGAGAAGGTCGAACTCGGGGTCTGAGGACTTGGCCTGGAATTTGGGCTCTGCCACTCCCTGGGGAATTTTGGGCACGGCAAGGAAGCTCCTAGGCTCCCACTTCCTTTATCTGTAAAAAAAGGGGTTGGGCTCCTCTCAAAATCTGATCTTAGATAGGAAATGCTTACTCAAAGTGAAATAATGTGTCAGCCAACAAACATCTGTGCTAAGCGCTGGGGAGACGAAGGCAAAACCTTGGTCCCTATCCATGTCGTTTGGGTGGGTGTGTACAAGATGATAAATTGCGTGGGTGAAAGAGTATTGGAAGGTTCTAGGAACTGGGAGAGGGGGGTCGGGGGGGATTCCTACTGAGGTGAGGTTTGAGCTGGTTTTGAAGGAAACCAGGAAAATAGGAGGGGAAGAGAGGACCAGAGCATTCCCGGCCTGGGAGATGGTCGTGTATCCGCTGTGCATTCACACTGCTATCCAACTGCCCTAGAGCTTTGGAGAGCCAATGAAGAGGTTTTGACTGAGGGGTCTCAGCTTTGCTGCTGGGTACGCAGGAGAAAGTATTGGGGCTGATTCTGCCTGGCCCATAGTTACTGTTCAGTAAATGCTTGTCGATTTGTTGACTTTAATGATCTGTAAAATGGGGATAATAGTCCTGGCACCAAGAGTTCATGGCAAGGGAGGCCTTCAGGACTCACAGAAGCTGTTGTTCCTCTGGCTCTGCCTGCCCTCTCTCTTTGAGGCCCTTAGAGCAATCTTTTTAGAGTTAATGAATGCTGAGAAGCCCGGGGCTCAGCCCCAGTGTTCCGCGTCTTCTGGGAGGGCATCTGTGTTGGCCGAGTCTGGAGCAGCCTCTGGCAGCCTCTTGTGGTGGATGTGGGCACTGCCCGGGAACAGGCCTCCTGAGCTCTGCCCTTCTGCCCAGGGCTGCCAAAGAATTCCACCTCTCAGGTCACGCCCTCAAGTGATCAAGACAGCTAGGGACTAGAGTGGCTAGAACGGTGGGCCTGGAGTCAGGAAGTCCTGAGTTCAAATCCAGCCTCCAACACTTACTAGCGGTGTGATCCTGGGCAGTCAGTCACTTACCTTCTGTTTGCCTCAGTTTGGGAATCACAACAGCACCCACCTCTCAGGGTGGTTGTGGGGACTGAGTGAGATAATTGCCAAGCCCCTAGCCCAGTGCCTAGGACACAGTGAGCACCATGTAAGTGTTAGATGACCGTTGTTGGAGGGCTGTCATGGCTGAGAGGGCTGAGGTTTTCTCTCCTTGCTTCCCGCAGGCTGAATTTGGAATGATGGGTACGGAGGCCAGCGGCATGTTTAGTCCTGGTATCAGAAAACTTTCCTAATGATGACAGCTGCTGCCTTGGGACCCTGGGTTGGGGATATCATACAAAGAATGATTGTTCATGTACGGATTAAGTGAAGTGACCACTGAGGTCACTTGGGAAGCCCAGAACGCCAGCAGAAGCATCTTAAACTTGACATGATAAACAATGTTTGTCCTAAATCAGGGGTGTGGAACCTGTGGCCTTGAGGCCACACGTGGCCCTCTAGAACCTCAAGTGTGGCCCTTTGACAGAATCTAAACTTCACAGCTTTCAAAGGACTGCACTTGAGGACCTAGAGGGTCACATGTGGCCTCGAGGTCGCAGGTTCCCCATCCCTGTAAATGTTCCAACATAAAAAGAAAATTGACTGGGGGCTGGGGGGGTTGCTACTTCTTCCAGAAGAGACAATGTCTCTGTCTTTAGCAAACACATGAAGCCTGCATACTAGCAACATGCACAAAGTGTAAATTTGCAAACAAACAAAAAATTCTCCCAAATTAGACCTTTGTAGCTGAAATGTCATTCCCACACCTGGCGGGTCTGGAGAATTTGACTTCCTGCAAAGTGGGTTCTTAGAACTACCACAATTCCCCAGGTGCCCTGGACTTAAATACCAGTTAAAATCAGTCACAACTTTGAGTTTTCTGAGGAACCAAGAAAACCATTTTCTTGTTGAGATTGAGGGAGGTAACATCTCGATCATTCTGAGGGAGTGTGGATGGACAAGGAGAGAGAGAGCATTGGGCAGCTGATTCCAAAGCAAGACCTATCTACTGATTTCTATCTTGAGTTCTTTGGGAATCTTATAGATGCCTTGAAGATAACTAACTCCGTTCAACCAATGCCCACAGAGAAGTCTCTTCTCCTGGCCAAATAGCCTAAGCCAAGTCAGAGGCTTGAAGCTCCCCACCCTCTGGCAGGGTTGTGCTGGACCTGGCTTATACCCCAACTGATTTTCATATTTTTCAGTGTATTTGCACTTTAGAAATCAGCAAATGTTGTAAAACAGGGCTTGATTTATTGTTTTTTCAGGGTCTGGACTTAAGAAAGTGATAGACAAAATGTTCATGATGCAGATTAACCTTAAAAGCATGTCATGAGTACACCTCCCATCCACCCCCAGGCCAGTTGTTAAAATTGTACTAGCATATCCTTGCCCTCTGGTCACCCTCTTCATAAGTCCTCAGGTGCGTCCTGACCAGGGCAGATAGAGTGCAGCCCACTGAGTCCCGGCACCTTTCTTTATGAAGCCTAAGATGGCATTAGGTGGTCGTTTTTGTCTGCCATGTCACTGTTGATTTCTATTGGGTTTGCATGAATAGCTTCTCTTTAGTGTTCATCATTCAGCCAAATCTAAATCTACCTAATGGTACGATCATCTGGCCCACATCTTTTCCCAAGGAACTGTTGGGGCTGTCTAGAGTTGTCTCTTAGGCTCTTTACTTGCAACATTAACTTTTACTTTTTAAATCTGAATTTAGAATCTTAAGTTTGTCCTGATTAAATTCCATTTTATTTCAATTGGCTCTGTTCTAGCTTGTCAAGATCTTTATAGATCTGGGCACTGCCATCCAATGTTTTTAATATCTGCAAATCCAACAGACATGCCAACCCTCACTTGTTTAACTCATGGAAAACAGACAAAACAACTTCAAGTCCAGGACAGATCCCTGGGGTGCACACACCTCTCTCTTAAGTTGACATCAAACCATGAATGACTTCTTTTTTGGTTTTACAAATTCAAAGAGATCTAAATCCACCAAATGGAACCATATCTTTCCCCATATTATTTACAGGCACAAAATTGCCCAGTGATTTACTGAAGCCCTAGTATGTTTCACCTGTAGGACTCCCCTGATCTATTAATCTATTAATCACTAGTCAGTAATGTAGATGAGTTAGGTCTGGCTGATCCTCTTCTTGATGAAACCATTCTGGTCCTCTTGGCTCAATTTTCCCTTTTTGCATGCCCACAAATTGTCACCTTAAAAAGTCACTCTATAACTTTCTAGAGAATAGAAGACAGGCTTCCTGACATGTAGACTCTACCTTCTCTTCCCTCAAAGACAGGACTTGTCTTCCTGATCTGGCAGTACCTCTTCTGTTCTCCTAGACTCTCCAAAGATCAGGACAGATAGGTCACGGACAATGGCCCCACAATCCCATCTACCCTTTCTCTTAAGACCCAAGGATGCAGTTCAGCCAGGTTGAACTGAATTAGTTCAAGGCTTCACTTGAACTAATGGATGGCAGTCAGTCTCTTGCTGCTCCCTTTCTTATCCTGGCTACCCATTCCTTGCTTACCATCCTCTCCTTGCCATCTAAAGTTCATTCTTCTTGCAGAGAAAGTAGAAGCAGTTCAGCCTTCTTGTATCCTAGTCAGCAGCAGCATTATCATGATAGCAATAATAACTGACATTTCTATATTGTCTTAAGATTTGTGATATACTTTAGGTGCATTATCTCATTGGATCATTGATCATCATTGTCCCATCTCCCCCAACCACAACCCCACCCAATGTCCTGTCCATTCCTTGATCCTTCTTTTGTCCTCCCACATAATACAAAAAGAAGGAAAGAAAGAAAGAGAAGAAAGAAACTGATAAAGCCTGAACAAGAATTCTCTTTACAACATGTAGTCTACCTTGGCTTGAACACCTTCAATAAAGGGAACTTACTGCTTGTCATGGCACCCCATTGTGTTTTTGGATAGATAGTTTTAGCAGTTTGGAAGTTTTCCCTGACTTCAAGCCTAATTTCTTCTCTTTTGAAACATTCACCCATTACTTGTTTCCATGTTCTTCCATAAACACTCCATTGAGGGTCCACCCACGCTGTTCTGGGTGGCCTTTGTATTGGCCACTACCCTGTGTGAATGCTGCAGCCCAATTCTCCATGTGGATTTCCACTGTGGTGTGGATTTCTGTTTGTAGAATTAAAGTGATGCCAAGTCCCAATGATATATACTCGAGCTGTTAGAGCAGCCCTGATCTTGGGAGATTCCCATCCAAAGTACAGGAAATCTAACCCTCTTCTACTTAGCTGTAAAGAATTAATTATTGGGGTGGCTAGGTAGCGCAGGAATAGAGCACCGGCCCTGGAGTCAGTTCAAGTCCAATCTCAGACACTTCACACATAAACTAGCCATGTGACCTTGGACAAGTCACTTAACCCCAGTTGCCCTCTCCCCAAAAAAGAATTAATCATTTACTTTGCAGTAGACCATTAGCTACTTTTAGTCTCTTAGCTTGCCTATTTAAATGGTTTTTTCCCTTCGTATTTTTTGTCCAAAGAGCTCACTCTAAGATAATAGTAGGTTTTCCCAGGATAATCGTTAGCACCAATGCTGTGCGGGTTGTCTGCTCTATCATGCCAGCTGCTTCCCAAAGTCATTAAATGTGGAGCATCCTTAGACTAATCATGAGAAGCTGTCCAGTACAGTTCGGTCCCCTCCTCCATCTTGATAGAATTCTGTGTCAGAATCTGGACCTGGGTTAGAACAATCAGAGACAGACGCTCTCCCAGGATTCCACCAGCTACTGATGTTATGGAGCCAGGGGGGCATCTGCCAGCATCTGTAAGAGGTCTGAGGAAGAAGAGGGAGCTAGCTGGGTCAGTCAAGGGGGTGCATTCTCAGGTCCCATCTCCATCTTCATGTTGTGCAGAATTCACTGAACTGAACACGTGTGTTTCCAGAGAGGTTACAGCAGCTGCTATTTGGTGTCACCCCTGCTGGAGTAGCAGGGGGTCCCAGCTGTGCTGAGTGCTGGTCATAGACTGGGCAAGGATTGGCTGGAGGACTTCATTCTTCCCTCTTTACCTCAGAGCTGGGCAGGATGCTGCCCCTTTAGCTGAGCTATTTCTCAGAAATCATGTTCTCCTCTTCCCCATAAAGGGAAAAGTCAGTGAGCAGAGGAAGCTGCTCCTGCTGTGGGAGTCAAACGTGGTTTGATCGGCTGCTGTTATTTCCAACAAACTGTATTAGGTGGGCCTTTCACACCAATCTCCCTTTTCATGTACCTTCTGTCCTTTCCCTTTACTGTTTATTCCTGTTGTTATATATAAAAAAAAATTAATGGCCACTAACCCTTGTCTTGTGTTTTGTGTCAGTCTGGTGATGGAAGATGTGAACCTTGGAGAATTTGGATAAAAGCAGAATTCACGTCAAGAACATAACATGAGGCCCAGAGTCAAGGCCACAGAGTGATCATTCCTTCCCAATCCTTTTGTTTATTCATCTGTTATATCCCTTAATGAACTGAAGGTGATGGCAGAAGGGGCAATCAGCAGAAAGATCAGGAGCCCAACGAGAATCGAAGAAATAATCCCCTGTTCCAGAAATTTTTGTCAGTCCACACTAGGGACAAAGGGAGGAAAGGACTGAGCCTCCCGTGGGCACCATGAGAGTCCCCTTTGGATTCTGCGATGGTGCTGCCTGAGGACTTCCTTTATTTCCCCTTCTGACCACTTATTGCTGGCTGAGAATATTTGTAGGGCGAAGAACTAGAGTGACTGAGGTCATTACACAGATGCTGCCTCTCATGGATTCACCATGCCTTTCAAGGAGTTTGTGCCAGCCCATTTGATCCCTCCATTTCATATTGCCTGTGGGAAACAAGCCCCCCTTCCTTCTATACTGAATGTACACCACCTGCAGGTCTTCTAAAGGGCTGTTGCCTGAGAGCCAAGTCCCCAGACGTGGGAACACCAAGACACCCCAGGTCTGGGAGGAGTGCCAAAGGTACTTGTATGCCAGCACCCTTCCCCATCATCGTGGGTCCTGGGAACTTGTGTCGTATCCTTCCATATTCTTCACTTGAATATATGTTATACTTTGGGCTCGTTTTCCCATGGAATTCTGTACCTGTCTCTTGTTCCTCTCAATACTGCCCCCTGTCTTGACATATTACACTGATGTTCCATTCACTTTCCGGGTGGTTAACTCTCTCCTCATATCCTGCGTCTTTGTTCCACCTCAGACACCTACAGGGTCACAGTGATGGTCAAACCTTAGGTCTTAACCTTACCCCAAACCACGTATCCTACACATTTTTAAATGCTCACCTCTCCCCCTTCTGATCTCCCTTACCCTCCCTCTCATCTTCCGTCTCTCTTATTTATTGACTCTTCTGTAAGCTGAAACCATTCCCACCTCTCCCTCATTCTTTGGGGAGGGGGGGAAAGGGAAATACTTTTCATTTGACCTTGGCATCCTTTCCATTGCAAACATCATCCCGTGATGTCATTGGTTCTCTTTGAAACAGACAAACAACAACATCCCCTCAACCTATCGCCCTTTATCTCTCCTCCCTTTCATAGTCAAAGGAAAGGAGTAGGGATTGAGAACTCCAGGGTGAGGACATCCACTTTCCTAATACCAGTTTAGTTGGCACTTCTCTGTAACTTATGGTCTTAGAGAAGTTTGAATGATTGGGACAGGACCACATAAGCAGTAGGTGTCAGAGTTAGGACTTGAACCCAGGTCTCCCTGGTTTCAGCACCATATCTCTGTCCACTATGCCAGCTGCTTCTTACAAAGAACTGTCCACCCTGGTTACTTCTCCTTCCAATTTTCTTCTCACTCTTTTGCAAGCTGATTTCTGACTCCCAACACCAAAAGAAAATAGCTTTCTCTATGGTAAACTTGGACCTGAAGCCTTCCACAGTCTGGCTTCAGCCAACCATTCCAATCCCATTTCTCACAACTCAGAACTAATGTTCTGTCCAAACTAGATCATAGTAGAGGTCACAGAGTGGGGGAGGATTCCTCACTATTCCATGTCCTTGCCATTGTAACTCCTGCATCTCTGGTTTTCTCCAAGTTGTCCCTTCTATTTGTAAGCAACATCTACAAAGATAAGCAAATAGGGCAGACCTGGAGGGGGTGTGTTCTGTTGACCAAGGGCATCAGGAGAGGTTCCTGGAACCCTCTGAGAAGGGCTCCAGACTGAAGCTTGAAGTCCAGGTTCTGAGAGGTGCAGTTGAGTAGGAGGGAATGTTCCAGGTGGGGGGGGCAGAGCTATCCCTCTCCTTATCTCTACTTCCCCTTTCATCCTCCTCTTTCAAGACTCAGTTCAGTGGTCACTTACTCCTTGCTTTATTCATGCCCTCCTTCCCTCCCTTTGTGCATTCTCTTTTTTCAGAATACCTTATACAGACTTATCTATCTTCCTGAAAGAATAGAAGTAAAAACTCTCTTATCTCTGTCTCTCTGCCTTTGTCTGTCTGTCTGTCTCTTTCCCTGCCTTTCTATCTAGCCACACCTCCCACGTACCACTCTCACTCAGCCCAAAGCATATCACAAAGAGCATTGGCTTGGGAGAAGGGAGCTGGGTTCAAATCCTGCCTGGGCTTTCTCCTTTAGTGATCTTTTGCACGTTGCTTGTCTGCTCTCTGCACCTCAGTTCCCTCTAATGACGAGGGAGCTGGACCAGCTGGCTTATGAGATGCCCTTCCAGCTCTGGCACTGTTCTCTCCTGACCTCCAAAGCCCCCTGCAGATCTAAATCAATCTCCCATGTGCCAGCCCAAAGGTGGGGGCTGGTGCAGGGACGGGCAGGTCTGGCTCCGGAGGCAGCACACAAGTAGTTAATGAGTGGCCAATCCTTTTCTTCTCTTCCCTTCCCCTCCCCGTTGGTGTCTCCAGCCTCCAACCAGTTAACCTGCATCACTCCCTCCCTTCTTGGAGAGAGAGAGGCAGGCGCTGCTGCTGCCGGGCAGCGGGACCACACACCTCCCTGGCCTGGCCTGGGGCTCCCAGAGGGGATGAGAGGCGGCCTTGAAGCAGCTGCACCAGCCAGCCTGCCCGGTACGTAGCCTTCTCTCTGATCGCTGCCGTTTGCTTTTCTCCCGGCTTGTTCACGTTTGCAAACCAGGTCCCCAGCTATTGAGCAGCAGCAGATGTTGGCAGCCTGCAGTTTGGGGACAAGAAGGGCTGGGGGCTGGGGAGCTGTTGCTCCCCTCTCCCCTGTCCCCCTTCTCATGACATCTGCATCCTGGCTTGGTTTCTGGCTAAAGTCCAGCACTATTCGTGAGGTCGTCTGAATGTCATTACCATGGCAGTAGTGTCCTAAGACAACTAGTTCTCAGCTAAAAAACTCTTTGCCTTATGTATGTATGGCATCAGTGTACATCAACGTACATGCATGAGAGCTGACAAGGCATAGTGGGCTGGGCGCTGGCCTTGGAGTCAGAGAGACCCAACTTCAGGTCCTACTGCTGACCTATGCTGACTGTGTTGCCCTGGGTCAGTCACTTAACCTCTCAGTGCCCTGGGCCACTCTCAGGAACCAGAAGTTGCAGGCAAATTGCAGGTCTGCATTGGTGGCAGTAGTTCTCACACCAGGAGTTCCCCACACTGATAATATGATAGATCTGGACTAAGTATGCTAGGTCCAGACTCAGAGACCCCAATGGGAACTTCATCTCATGGATATCAATGTTCCTTCCAATGAAGCAAGCCCCATTCATCCACCCATCTGTCCATCCATCCATGCCTGGCCATCCAGTGCCACCCTTAGCTGTGCTCTTCCATAAATTCAGCAGAGGGATGAATATATACCCACTGCCATCATGCCATTATCCATAGAGAGTTGGCCTAGAGTCAGAGAGACTTGGTTTCCAATCCAGACTTTGCCTCTTCCTAGCTATGTGACCCTGACCAGAAAAGTCTCTTTACTTTTTTCAGCCTCAGTTACCTCATTTATAGCACTTGCCTCCTCACAGGGGTGGGCAGAGCATCTGATGAAATTTTATATGTCTGTCTGTCTGTCTGTCTGTCTATCTATCCATCTATCATCTATCTATATCTTTGTATGTATATATGTGTATATCTATCTACATACATATAAATATATATGTATAAAAGTGCTTTGCAAACCTTAGGGTGCTATAAAAATCCTGGCTCTTATGATAATTATAAGGTTCTTTATTAATTGTCAGGGCTAACTGGTTAAAATACATGGTTCTATAATTAAGAACATAGCATTCAGATCCTCTGGACTAAGAATAAACTTCTTTGAGTTCATCCCATGCCTTAGTGAGAGAGGAATCATCTGGAAGTAGCCATTTCCCTTAGACCTGGGAAACTTCAATCTTTGGGACATTTTCTGTCTGGAAATAACCTTTAGAATTCTGGCTTCTCTTAGGAGATTTCACTCAGTCATTGTCCTCAGGGCCTTGCTGACCCCTCATCATCCCATGATGCTGATTGGGCCCTTTATCCCTCCTCTGCAGAGGATAAAATGAAGGTCCCCAAGGAAGCAGGAGCTTCCCTAGTTCTGGTGCATGCAGGATCTTGGAGGATGTGGGGATGGCAGTGCTTTGCCAGAGTGAACCAGCCCTTCCAGGCACTGCAGTCTCCTTTGGCTGGCTGGCTGGCTGGAATGGCTAGCTGATTTGTTCCCAAGGTCAGTGGCCCTGGCTTCTGGGTTACCTTGAGCTTCATCTGCTGCTTCCCAATTTGGCAGTTGCCTGCCTCCTTACCTGTAGATGGAGGGAACATCTCCTGCTGGGATGATATATATGGAACATCTTGAAAACACTCCTCTCTCTCAAATCTGCTTTACAAATTGGCTAAAATAGCACCAGTTAGAGATTAATTAGTATGAAGGCAACCTCTTTTAAAAGACAAAAACTCCTTGGCAGGATTAAGCAGGCTCTCGGTTATTCACGCCTTAGTGTGAATTAGTTTAAGAAGTTTACTTTTAATAACCACTCATATATATGTATATATACATAAAACACACATACACATTAGACAGAATCTTTTTCTCACAGTAAGCCTGTGAAGTAGGTAATCCAGATGTTAACACTTACCCAGTCTATAAGTGATAGAACCAAAGCTCCGAGAAAATGAAAGAATTGTCCATAGTTGTAACGGTTAAGGCTTGTTCTTCCTTCATTCTTTTTTAAAAATTAATTGATTTTTAGTTTTCAACAATCACTTCCATAAGTTTTAAATTTTCTCCTCCTCCCTCCCCAAGATGGATTGCAATCTGATATGGGCTCCACACATACATTCCTACTAAACACATTTTCACATTAGTCATGTTGCATAGAATTATAACAAATGGGAAAAACCAAGAGAAAAAATAAAACACAATAAAAAATAAAACACAAAAGGAAATATTCTGCTTTATTTTGCATTCAAACTCCATATTTCTTTCTCTGGATGGGACTGGCATTTTCCATCATGTGTTTTTTTGAAATTGTTTTAGGTCCTTGCATTGCTGAGAAGGGCTAAGTCTATCAAAGTCAGTCCTTGCTCACTGTGGCTGTCACCATGTACAATGTTTTCCTGGTTCTGCTCCCCTCACTCAGCATCCATTCATGTAAGTCTTTCCAGGTTTCTCTGAAGTTCGTCTGCTCCTCATTTCTCATAGCACAATAGTCTTCCATTACATTCATATACCACAACTTGTTCAGCCGTTCCCCAATTGATGGGCATCCACTCGATTTTCAGTTCTTGGCCACCACAAAAAGAGCTGCTATAAATATCTTTGTACATGTGGGTCATCCTTTGTTCTTGAAGAGGACCAATGACCTCACTAGGGTGATGTCTTGAATTGGGTGTGAATTTAATTCAAATGAAACAGTTGTACAAAACCATCAGCCCCGCTCTCTCCTCCAGATCCATCAAAGTCCAGTGGCAGCACCAAAGTCCAGAGCACTGGCGATGGCCCGAGATGCAGTGGGTGACCAGGAAATGGTTCTTCTGTTTACTCTAGCACACTTTCCTAGCTCAGACCAACCTCACTGATGCAGAAGGACGTGTGGCTCCAGTGATGAACCTCACCTTGCTTCAGCGATGCAAACCAGGGCTGTCTGCTTTCCAAGGGGAGTCCTTCCCACACCTCCTACTTTCACTTGCAGTCCATTCCAGTGTGCAGCATTCTTACTCTCTTCCAACTGGAACCAGAGGGTAGATTTTTGTGTGAAGACAGAAGGCACCAGGGAGGCAGGTGTAGCAATAAGGCAGGTTATGGGTCATTGGCTCTGCAGAAAACAAACCCTGACTGCTAAGTTTTCTCTACATCTAGGAGAGGACCTGAAACTAGAAGGAAAAAGGAGGCATACGGAGTCAAATGGCCGGTTCCTTCCTTTGTGGGAAGAGAGGCATGGATGTCTGTGAAGAGTCTTTTGGTTACAGGGACAGAGACCAAGGAGCTCGAGAGGTTTCATCTTCATGAGCTCCCGATGTCCTTGGTTTTGCTGCCAAACTGGTTTTTTTGTCCATGACTGACCAGAGATCTTGAATCTGCCTTTTTAAAAGCAAGCAGGAAAACCCTTCTGTTCCCTCCTTATCTCCCATTGCTTAGACCTCCTTTTTAGGATCT
This sequence comes from Petaurus breviceps papuanus, assembly GCF_028583685.1. Classification (NCBI taxonomy): domain Eukaryota; kingdom Metazoa; phylum Chordata; class Mammalia; order Diprotodontia; family Petauridae; genus Petaurus; species Petaurus breviceps. The sequence continues at coordinate 13,959,513 of NW_027186352.1, forward strand.
AGGGACCTGTGCTGTATTGTGTAATTGTCTTCCTTTTCTTTGCTCTGATAGAGATGTTTTAGTTCTCGGGATTACCCAGCTAACCTGGGCATTTGCCCGTGGTCTGTATCCAGGCTTGACACGAGCCCATACTGAAGAGTGACGATGACAACACTAACAAATGAGGTGTGCAGCAGATGTTAGAGCTGGATTCAGGAAGATCAGAGTTCAAATATGGCCTCTGACACTTACTAGCTGTGTGACCCTGAGCAAGTCACTTAACCCCTGTCTGCCTCAGTTTCCTCTCCTGTAAAATGGGGCTAATAATAGCATCTACTCTGCAGGATTGTTGTGAGAATCAAATGAAATAGTAAATGAACATTTATTAAGCTCCTACTATGTACCAGGCAAGTGCTGGGGATACAAAAATGAGACCTTACAACCCAATGATAGAGACAAAATTTAGGGTTATAGTATGATATCTGGGGAGCCAGCTAGATGGCTCAGTGGACAGAGTGCTGGGCCTGGAGTCAGAAAGACCTGAGTTCAAATCCAGCCTCAGACACTTACTAGTTGTGTGACCCTGGGCAAGTCACTTAACCCTGCTTGCCTCAGTTTCCTCATCTGTAAAATGAGCTGGAGAAGGAAATGCATCTTGGCTAAGAAAACCCCAAATGGAGCCATGGAGAGTCGGAAACAACTAACAATAAATACAACAACAATAAATGATATTTGGGAAGATTTAGTGCTAGGTGGATGCCAGTTGTCAGTGCCTCCTGGCTGTTCCATGAACACACCCTCCATCTCTCAGCTCTGGGCATTTTCTCTGGCTGTCCCCGTGTCTGAAACACTCTCACTCCCTCAATTATCAACCCTCCCTGACCTTTTTAAAGTTCCAATTAGAATCCCCTGTTCTCCAGAAAGCCTTCCCCACCCCCTCCTAACTGCAACACTTTCCTCTGTTAATCGTCTCCTATTTGCTTTCTCTGTGTATATGTGTTGTCTCCCCGCTAGACTGTAAACTCCTTGAGGGCAGGGACTATCTTTTGTCTCTTTACGTATCCCCATTTGCTTAGCCCAGTGCCTGGTCCATAGTAGGCATTTAAAAGACGTTTGTTGCTCTGTTACTATTCGAAAGATCCATGATTTTGTTGGTGACACAGACTGCTATAATCTAGGCTTCATTCAGTGGTGTCTGAGTAAGACCAAAGAAACTCAGTACTCAACCCACTGTGGCAAAGTGGGTAGCAGACCCATCTGCTGATGCAGAGGCAGGGCTTTGGATGACAGGCAGAGTTCATCACCAGGTTCCTGATTGGTAGAATCTACAGTTCATTGATTTAGAACTGGCAGGGAGGGACCTTTGGTGATATTGAGTCCAAACCCTCGTTTTTCAAATAAGGGATGGAGGGTTAATGTTTTATCAGCCAAGTCACCTCATTCAACTTAATGTAATGGGTAAGATGCCCAATCAATCAAGTTCAATCATAGGCTTTGAAAGCCGTTTGATGGAGTGAAATATGAGAAGCCTGTTCCAATCGGCTGCAGGGTTTGATGGAGAGGCCTCAGCTTTGCCCTGGCTGGGCTTCTTTCCCTCATTCTCCTTGTCTTTGGCCAGAGGAGGACCTTGAAAGTTTTAAGGAATCCAGAAGATGCTGGACTATCCCATCTTTCATCAGCATCCTAGCATCCTTCTGATACAGGGATAGTTAGTGGTAGTGTCTGCGCTGGGAGCAAAGGACAGGCTGGGTATAAATCCACCGTACTCAAGGAGGGCTTTTTCAGCACCCCAGCCCATATATGTGACTTACCTTCTTTCCTACATGTGCTCTCTAAGCTTGAGCCCACTCTCCCCAGTGTGGACTTAGAGGAGAGGGTATCACAGACTTTTTGGGAGGATGTTTCCCGTCTCAACTAAACTTACTCTACCTCCTTAGTAAATTCCCCTTCCCAAAAGCTTCTTGAGGCTGGCTGACTAAATTGATTCTCGACCGCTTATCTTGAGCAAAGCACACTGTCAGGATCTTGAGGCGATGGCATTGGAGAACACCCCCAACTCACCAGCAGTTTCTCTGAGGGGGAGATCTGGGTTGCCCTGGTAGCTGATAGTCACCTGCAAGTTGGGAATAAGGACCCCTAGAGCTTATATGGGCTACAAATAGAGGAGGGAACTCAGTCTTTCACAGAGACCAAGTGAAAGGACCTCAGACACCATTTCGGAGTCCAACTTCTTTATTCTGCAAATGAGTAGACTGAGGCACAGGGAATAACATACCCCCAAGTTAGTAGCGTCTAGGGCAGGATTTGAACCCATGTACCTCGGAGGAGGGAAATAGCCCCAGATAAAACATCATTCCAGCATAAAAAAGGAAATTAATCCCGAGGATCTGCTCACTAGGGGACAGAAGGGTCTCAACACCTTTATGCCCCTCTCTCTGCTCATCCTCCATCCAAGTTCTGACTCTCTGCTTCTGAGCTGGACTATTGTTAGCAGCTTCCTAAGTGGCCTCCTGGCTTCCAGTCTCTCCTCTCTGCACTCAGATCTCCACCTTGCTGTTAAAACAATCTTCCTACAGCACTGATTTAACTCTGCCTTCCTGCCCCAAATCTTCACTAGCTCCCTATTCCTTTAGGGTAGAAGGAAGTTCTCTGCAGGGTGGGCACGGCTCCAACCCACCTTTCCTGGCTGACTCTGGAGCATTCTCCTGGAAACCTTCTACATTCCAGCCAAAGAGTCGACTTGCTATTTCCAGAACTCAGTAGTTCTGGAACCTCTGTCTCTGGGACAGTCCATGTCTCCGTTTCTGGAATGCCCTCCCTGACTGCTCAGCTCTGCTTCTCAGAAATCTCAGTCTCCATCAAGGCTTAGCTCAGTGGTACTTCCTAGCCCAGGCTTTCCCAGGCTCTCTGGTGTTTGGTGTTCTCTCCCGTCTTCCAATGGTTCCATCACTGACTAGCCACGTGACTCTGAGCAAGGCACTTAGCCTCTGTTTGCCTCAGTTTCCTCATAATGTAAAGCATTGACAACAACAACAGCAGTAACAGCCCTGCCTCCCAGGGTTCTCATGAGGCTCAAATAAGACAATAATTGTAAAGCCTTCAGCACAGTGTGGCCCATAGTGAGTGCTGTATAATGTCAGCTGTCTTCACTTCTCTGTCTCAATGCTGCAAACCTGGGTAGAATGGAAGCATCTTGAGGGCAGAGCCTGCATCTTAGTTTTCTTTTAGTGCTCCTTCCCCTTCCCCTAGTCCCTTGTCCATAAGAAGGAGCTTGACAAGGACGTGCTGAACTGGAGTGGGAAGGCTTGATGCAGTGGGAAGATTCTTGGCCCTGGGTTCAAATCCTGCTTCTGCTGTGACTTAGGAAAGTCACAGCTCTCTAGGGCCTCAGTTTCTTCTGGGTCTGTGATCTAATAACACAGTACATTCTGGAACTGAATTGTGAAAAAAATACAGCAATGTTTCAACCCCTTGCAGATTATGTGACCTTGGGCAAGTCATTTCACCTCTTTTCTGTTTCCTCAGCTCTAAATGAAGGCTGCCCTAGGTGACTTCCCTTGTCCCTTCCAGCTCTTGATCTGGGGACTCATGACTTTGGAAGGTTCTCTTCCCTTCTTCAGAATGGTTAACTTTGTCATAATCATTATCAGCTCTCTTCTGTAAACACCAGTGTGATTCACCTTGTTCAAGGGTCACCTTTATCTCCTACGGCACATGCAAAGTCCAGATACACTGAGTATGGAAGGACAAAGACTCAGTTTGGTCTCTGCCTAGTCAAGTGAAAAAGGCCAGCACTGGCTATCAGCTATGGGGGCTGATGTGGAAGCAGCTGGTTCAGTGCCCAGCAAAGAGTCTGAAGCCCTGAGAGCTTTGGTCCAAGAATCTGTCCTTCTGCTCCCTTCTGAGACAGAATAGAGGCAAACTCTCAAAGGGGTTCTGTTAGAGTGGAAAACCCTAAAGACCTGTGTAGATCACCATCGAGGCCATCAGGGTGGGGAACCCCATCGACTCACCTAGAACACCATCCATCTGGGATTTAGTAGGTGAGACGAGACCTAGGGGTTAAGGGGCAGGTCCAGTGTCAGAGCTGGGGTCAGTGACATGTAGGTGCACAGGTGTTCCCACCTCTCTGCCCAACACTCTTCCACCATCCTATACTGCTCAAAGTATAATATATTGCACACCATCTAAGCCTTAAAGAAAGCTCAACTCTGTCTTACATAAATTTCAAGGGTCCTAGGGCCAATCAATTAATCAATAAGCATTTATTAAGCACCTACTATAGTCCATGAAGTGTGCTAAGTAATGGCGATACAAAAAGGGACAAAAGACAGGCTCTACCTGTCAGAGACAGCATGCAAACAAATGTATACAAAGCAAGCTACATACAGGCTAAGTAGGAAATAAGAAAGAGAAGGCATGGGGCTTAAGAGTGGTTGGAGAAGGCTTTCAATAGGAGGTGGGATTTTAGTTGGGACCTGAAGATGGGGAGGTCAGTAGTTGGAAGACAGGAGGGAGAGCATTCCAGACGTGGCAGACAGTCAGAAAGCATGTCTGGAGTTCAGAGATGGAGTGTCCTCGTTGTGAAGCAGCTGGGGGCCAGTGTCACTGGAATGAAGTGTATATGAAAAGACTGGAAAGGTGGGAGGGGATGAGATTATGAAGGACTTTGAAGGACAAATGCGGTATTTTGTATTTGATTCTGGAGGTGATAGGGAGCCACTGGGATTTAGTGAGGGAGGGAGGGGGGAGTAACATGGTTGGACTGCACTTTAGGGAAAATCACTTCAGTAGCAGAGGATGCATGGGGATAGGCAGGCAGATCCACCAGCAGGCTATTTCAATAGTCTAAGCATGAGGTGTTGAGGGCCTGCAATAAAATTAAAGTATCAGTTACTTTACCAGGCTATCAGTCAAGCAGTGTTTCTGTTTTCAGTTGCCTGCTCTGGGCAATTCCCCCACTTTCACTCTGGTCTGTGGCTAGTTTTCTGATTTTAGAAATGAAATCACCAAGGTTGCTAGAATTGAATGTAAACTAAGAGTCAACTTTTTCTTTTATGAAGCGTGAGTTTTGGGCATGGGCTCGGTTATTGTTGTTATTTGTACTTCATTTTCAAAGAGGATCGTGACATCATGGGGCGATGTCCTGACTTGGATCTGAGGGAGATCAAGTCACACAGTGTCATCAGCCTCACTCTGTCTTCCAGAGTCATCAAAGTTAAGGGCCAAAGTCAAGAGGACTAGTGATGGTCGGGGATGTAGCAGATGACCTTGACATCTTCAATGGGCTTTGTGATCATGACTTAAGTGACTCAGACATTTATTGCTTATTTCCTTATGGCTGAGGTTAAAGTTTGAAGTTGTACTTTCGAAATGCTACTTGGTCTTTGTTTTTTAAAGGAAAATGCTTTTAAATATCTATTGTGGTCCAATGACCAGAGTGCTATATTTGAATTTGAACATCTGGATTTGAACCTTGGTGAAGCTGTTTAGTACTTCTGTGACTTTGGGCAAGTTTCTTTACCTCTTGAGGCCTCAGTTTCCCTTTCTGTAAAATAAGGGGTCTACAGCATGGTGGAATGGGTAGAGACTGGATATTCCAGTAACCAATTACTGGCTCTGGATGTGGATGTGGGTTATGTGTTTATCTGTGTGGGTGTGGAATGTGTATATACATACTTACATAGGAATCTTTAGCTTGGGTGGGATAGATGCTAAATTTGTCTGAATATGCCCTGAAGCACATTTACATAGCTCCTTAAGGTTTTCAGTGCGTTGGTGTAAATGACCTCATTGGATTCTCACAAGCCTGTGAGCCAGGTGCCTGCTCTCCAAATACTATTTTACAGACAGGAAACAGGCTAGTGATTTGCCCAGGGCTGCACAGCTAGGGAGGGTCTGAGGCAGAGTTTGAATTCAGGTCTTCCTGATTCGCCGATCAAGCACTTGGTCCATTGCTTCTTGTCATGCTATATGGAGGTTTCCTGATAATGGCCCTTACCAGTGGAGCTTAGAAACATGACTGCCAATGTATAAATCGTGTGTTGCCAAAGAAGCTCTTGGTTCTCACCAAGAGCACAGCTTTCTTCTCCCTCCCCCCAGTCATGCTCCCCAGCACACACATGGTTGGACACAGCCTCTGAGCTGGGTCAGGAGGTCTCTGGTCCAGGTTCCCCTCCCCCATTTGCCTCCTCTTGCTGGAGGGACCATGGGCTCAACAGCAGCCTGCTTCTTCCTGCTCTCCTCCCTTGTTTGCTTTTCTCCTGACTGCATCCTCTCATGATGGACCTCTTTATAAGCAGACACAAAGTCCGGATTGAGAGTCGGAGACCAAGGCTTTGAATAGTGACTCTCCTGCTTCTCAGACCTTGGACAAGTGATGTGGCCTCTCTTGGCCTGAGTTCCCTCATCTGCAGAGGGGGCTGGCCTTGATGGCCTGCCTTTGAGGTCTAGCTCCAATGATCCCGTGGCCTTACGATGCATATGGTAGCTGCTGGGTTGTGGACCTTTGGGCCCATGGGACAGGGAAGTGTTACCCTGAAAAATGCTGGCGTTGTGTCCCTGCAGTGAGGAGAGTTAGAACCACAGCCTCCTCTTAGCTCCCCACCCCCCATCCCATCCCCACATCTACCTTTGTAACCTTGTAGAGCAAAGCAGATGAGATTTGATTTTGACAGATGCAATAAATTCTTATCTGTGGGCTTGACAAGAGATAAATTATCAGTGAGGTATTTCCAAACGTTCCCTCTGAAGAAAGTTCTTTCTCACCAAGCTGTTGGCCTCATATGAGCATATGTTAACACCATTCTTTTTAGTTTTGGGCATGTAGACACCCTCCCCCCAAATAGACAAAAACTCCAAACTCCCTCAGTGAAGAGTGAGCTGGGAACTCAGGAAGATTTCTAGGGCACACAAGGTGAGCACAAAAGGAAATGAAAGATGGAAGGGGCCCAATGACTTGCCTTTGACTGTGGGGACCCCCCCCCCCCCCGCAGGATCCCTCCCCCCCTTGGAAAGCTTTCATCAAGCAATTGGCTAGATGACTAGGTCTAATGTAGGGAGGATTCCTTTCAGGTAAGGGTTGGATTAGCTGCTGCCAAGGTGCCTTCCAACCCTCATACTCTGGAATTCTGTGAACTGAGATTTTACATAAAACTCAAAGTTATTGAATCCGAATGGTTTTATTAGCTAAACCAACAAAGTACAAACACTGACCTTCAAGCCCTTCAGTTGCGGAAACCCCTGGGAGGGTTGGGGCCAGAGCTGTGAATAAAATTGGGAAGAGATTAAAGGAGGAGCAGAGGGTGAGAAGGCCAGAGGTTTAGGCTGAAGCTCTCCTTTCTGGTGCAAAGAAAGCAAAGAACCGGCCTTTGTAGCTTCCACACAGATGGGGAACGATAGTGACCCTTAGTTGCCAACAAAAAGTTGTAAGCCCCTTTCTTTTCCAGCAGGACAAAAAGGTCAGGGTGTGAGCTCTTGCTTTTCACTACTGAACTTTGAAAGTTCTGAGGCCAATGGGATTCAATGAAAGTGACTGAAAAAAGAAACAAATCAGTCTTCAGAGTCTAAAGATGTGTGATGATGTGGAAAGAACTGGACATGGTGGTGGAAGGACTGAAGTTGAATCCTGCATGGTCCTTTACCAGTTGTGTGACCTTGGGTTTAACCTCTGGATCTCAGTTCTCCTGTCTACAAGAGCCAACCTCCGGGCTTTCTTCTGGCTTTATCACCTGATGACCACTGGCCTCCACTTTCCTCACCTGTAAAATGAGACTGTTGGGCTAGAAAATGTCTGAGGCCCTTTCCAGCTATGAGTCCATGCTTAATAGTGAATGAATTTGTGCTGCGTGTCTCAGTTAATCAGGTTCCAAACTAATATTCAAAAGTGAAGAAATGAGGTATCTCAATGGATTGATGAATCCAGTCAGAGTCTTAGAATTTAGGGTTCCAAGGACCTTAGAGATTCTCTAGTCCAGTCCTTTTTGTAGAGATGAGAAAACTGACCCCAAGGAGAAGTGTTTTACTTGCCCATAGACAGCCAGGTATAAGTGGCAGAGGGAGGATTTGAACCCTGACCTTCTGACCCTAAATCCAGTATACCTTCTCCATCTGGAAAGAGGGGCCAACACTTGCAGTCTCTGACAGGCTTCATCATTCAGGGAAGATTTTAAATTCAGTGACAGGCTCTTGTCTGTTACCCAAGGACCAACCCAGCCCTATTCAGTCAAATTCATATTTTGCTGTTGTAGTGGTATATGGCATGGCAAATAGAATGCTTGACTTGCAGTGGAAGGACCTGAGTTCAAATACCACCCCAGAAACTTCCCAAACATGTGACCCTAGGTAAGTCTTTTAACTTCTCTCAGCCTTGGCTTCCTTATCTGTAACAGAGAGATAAGAATAGCAGAGTTTTTGTGAGGATCAAATGGGATAATGTATATAAAGAACTTGGCAAAACTTAAGGCACTATTTAAATGTGAGCTGGGAACTGCTCCAGCAATTCTCAAAGATCATCTACTAAGACATAGAGGGGTCGCTATTTGCATTGGTGGAGAGAGGAGACACGCTGGAAGAACCATCCTGTAGGTCCTCAAAAACGTGAATGTCCCACTAAATCGTTTTGAAAATTGGTTATTTTAAAAATTAAATCTTTAGTGAGTCAAAGGAAATTGATGCCACTCACATCTAACACAAGAAACCTTGGTTAGCATCAGGCAAAAATAAATTATTCTTTGCTACTCTTTTCTCAAGCTGAAGTTCTGGCTCTCCGTTTGTATCTGATTCAGCCTGGAAACATTTGTCTGGACGTTCTCCGTCCTAATAGAATCCTGAGAATGCTTCTTAGCACATTCAACCACCACCCTTCATGTGAAGGTCTCCCTGGTCCTCTCTAGCAATGACTTTTTATCATTGTGTATTTATTGTACCTCGTGATTTTTGACTTTTGTCTGAGTTGTGTCCACCCAGGAGAATGCAAGGGAATGTTTCATTTTTGTCTTCCGAATGATAACAGCTAGTATTTAGTGCCTTGTACAAAGTAGGTGCTAATGCTTGAGTTGAATAGCATTTTAAGAGTCTACTATGCATCAGGATCTGTGTTGAGAACTGGGTATATGAAAAAATGCAAAGTCTCTACCCCAAGAAGCTTACATTTTATAGCTCACTTGGTTATTGTGAGCATAAAACAAGACTGTGTATGTAAAAGGGATTTCTTACTGAAAAGACTTGATTCAAAATTCAGTTCAACAAACATTTACTGAAGGATAGCTATATACAGAATACTTCTATGGTTTGGAAGAAAGGCACTTAAAGATTTTTCCAAATACTTATCTGAAGAAGGTCACACAGGCAAGTTACTATTAGAATTATTTTATAGACATCCATTTTTTTGGAGGGGTTTAGATCTTGTGCTATTCCCCTAAATTTCTTGAGCCTGTGTTTAGTGTTCTTGGCAATTAGGGAGCAAAGGTGAGAGCTTTTTCCTTATATTGCCAGGGACCATAGGTTGAATATTTTCTAGAAAAGTTTTAATTTGAAATGAAACCCATGTCAGATCCTGACCTCTCTGTCAGAGAGAATGGGTTTAATCTTGAGAGTCTGCCTCTAATAAATAATCAGTGTGACTTTGCTCCCACCCAGAGTTTTCCCTGGAAATGTAAGAACCGTGCTACTATATTTCCAAGTGTTTCTCTAAATGCCCCCTGCAAGCACTCAGGCTAACAATAGCATTCACCAAAGAACTGATTTATGAAAGAAGAGAGATGACTAGTATCTGAGTCCCTTTAGCAAGGCAGTACTTATAAGATCCCTTCTGGGGAGCTTCATTTCCCTAAATTGGTCATTCAATAAACATTATGATGATCTTATGTGCTAAATCTCTGATCATTTGACCCTTTCCCTCTGAAGTTTTGTCATAGTTTTCTCAAAAACTTATAGAGCATCACTTAAGGAGTTCCAGCAACCTGGATGGAATTGAGATTCCAAGTGAAAGTGCCACATCTACATCCTGCTGCCCTGTTTCTCTTCTGTTCTGGTGTCCCTTTTCCCACCCTTCGTTCCACAATGTCTTTCTTTTAGCCCTATCTCTCACCATAGTTCTGAAGTTCTGTTGCTGCAGCATTCTTATACCTGCCAGTCATTGAAAGTCCAAGTTAGACCAAATGTCTCTGTGTGTTTTCCTGGCAATATGGTCATCCTTGCTATCTCCCCATTCTTCGTAGCTGCTTTACCTGGAAACTCCATTTTCTGCTTTGATTGTTCATGTGTCCTTGCCTTTGGTCTGTCTTGTGAGGAAAAGGGGAAGCAGCTTCTCAAATGCTTTCAGAGGTGTCTGTGATGCCATTCAGTGCATTCTATTTTGATTTGTTAATTCACAAATTAAGGAGGAGATTTTTTCTCATGCCAGTGGCCTTGATTTAAAGGTTGGGAAAGATGCTTGCCTCGTTCAGTGGATGGGGATCAAATGTGTGGGTTTCTCTGAACTCACATGTTGCTGTCTCTGGGGTAGTGGCAAGTGCTGGGCACTGGACCAGAGGCTAGCCATGTTAGAGTCTCATCCTCCTTCAGCCTTGCACTTGGTGCATGGCCTTGTGTAAGTCCTGCTTGAAGGCTAGACAGGGACAAAAGACTATCTAGGATTCTCTCAACCACTTAACATCTTAGAGCCTCAGTTTCCTTATTTGAGGATCTTAAAAATGAAGAGGTTAGACTCAATCTCTAAGGCCTCTTGTAGATCTGATCCATGATCCTGTGATTTATGGGAAAGCATAGCGATGGATCCCATCTGATGAGAAGAAAGGGGTGGGGTGCTATCTGTACCAATGGAGGAAGTGCCATGTGAATGAAACCATGAATCTGTCAGTGTGTTTTAGTACTCATGTTCTCATCCGATGGTTGTTTAGAAATTTAACATTTCACATTAGCCTTTCTTGTTCATGAAGGGTCACAAGCTCTTAAGTGCCTGAGGTGGGATTTGAACTCAGATCTTGCACTCTAACCACCTAGCTGCCTCTTTCAGTATGTGGCCTTCAGTGGTGGCACTCTTCCATCCCTGGGCCATGTCAGATCAATCTGAGCCTGTAGCCCCATCCACAGCCTTTGAGAAGCCAGAGTGACCTTGGCACCAGAAGTCAGAAGATTCCCTGTTATGAACATCTCCTATGTACCAGATTTAGTGCTGGGCACTGAGGATACAGGGGAAAAATGAAAGACTCCCTGCCCTTATGGAATCTATACTCTACTGGTGGAAAAGAAAATGCATTCCGATAAATAATACAGAATATGTATGACAAAGCGATGTGGGCTGGGGGAGCACGAACAGCTATGGGACTCAAGAAAGACTCCTTGTGGGAGGTGACCCTCGAGCTCATTACCCTTCAGGGGAATTAGGGATTCCAAGAAACACAGGTCAAGAGAGAGAGCAGTCCAGGCATGGGATACAGCCTGGGCAAAGGCCCTGAAGCAGGAGATAGAAGGATGTGTCCAGGGAGCCTCAAGTAGGCCAGTTTGGAACATAGAATGCATGAGGGCGTGTATCAGCCTGCTGGGAAAGCAACATTGGAGCCAGACTGTGATGGACTGTAGCTGCTCATGAAGAGTTTGTGTCCAGCTCTCCCAGAGGTGATGGGGAGCTATGGAGGTTTCTTGAGCAGTAACAAGGTCAGATAGTCTTCAGGAAAGAGGGAACTCAGTCCTCTGCAGCTTAGAGCCTTCAAAAGCTGCCTGGCACACTGAGAAGTTAAGCCCCTTCTCCAGGGTCACACAGCCAGACTGTGCCAGGAACAGGACTTGAACCCAGGTCTACCAGATTCCAAAGCTACCCTTTAGCCATTATTCCGTGCCATGCTGCCTCACTCATGCCTATACGTAAAATGGGTGCAGCAGTGACTGTACCATGTACCTCCCAGGCGAGGTTGTGGATGTAACTGGTGCATGGCCGTTACTCGTTGTTAGTGGGGCTCATAAGAGAACCGGCATAGCCGGGGGTGAGGGACACTTCTGAGGACCTTTCCTCTGGAAAAAGAGCAGGAGAGCTCCCTTGGGCCCCAAGGTCCGTCTGCAGGTCACCTTCTTAACCAGCTGCCTGCTAAGTCAGTAAGTCAGTTCCGCCTGTTATCGCCCCCTCCTTATCTCGAGCTCCTTTCAGACTTAGGACGGTGAGGAGCAGTCCAGCCCTACAGCGGAGTGATCTCATGTGCTCTGGAAAGCCTGGGCTCTGTGCGGAGGACCAGCTCCTCCGGAGACCTGCCGCCAGAGTGGTCCACGGAATGGGCAAGAGGAAAGCCTTCTAGGAACCTGCTTTTGAATTCTCAAGCTCTCAGAGACAGTGCCCTCAGGTGAGGACGTCTTCTGGGCTTCACTAGAGGAGGGTCAGGAGAGGGTGGAGAAGGTTCTAGTCTGGGCTGGAGCTAAGGAGAGGTCTGGGTTCAAGTGTCGACTCTGCCACTCTCTGTGTGACCTAGGATACGTCACTCAACCTTTCTGAGCCTCAGTCCCCTCATCCCTTAAATGGACACAATACTTACCAGTCCCCACCTCACAGGGCTGTGGGTAGGAAAACATGGACGTAAGGTGTCACATGAATGTGAGCGCAGATTAACTTTGTTGTGAGGAAACCGCTTGCGTTGGATTCCTCTTCCTTTTGGGGCCTCCAATTTGTCATGTGACCTCATTGTATCATCCGACTGTCCTGGGAAATCAGGTAGGATTTTAGCGTGAGACATCAGAACAAATGCTGACTTAGGACCAGGCTTCAAATCCTACCTCTGCCATTTACTCCCTATTTGGTCTTCGGAAAGTCCTTTTGCCTCTTGTGACTCAGTTTTCTCATCTATGAAGCGAGGAGGCTGGACTTGGTCTCCTCTGAGGTCCCACTGCCCTCTCTGATCCTAGCTCTGATCTCTCACTTGGGGTCATTGGTGGCGCCTTCCTCGATACTGCTGGGACCTCTGAACCAGGGGCAAGAGCCTAGATTTACAGCTGTAAGGGCACCTTAGGGGGCACTGAGTCCACCAGCCTCATTTTACAGAAAAAGAAACCAAGGTCCATAGAGCTGACATGACTTGCCCCCAGCATCAAGCAGGTAGTAGGTCAGGCAGGATTTGAACACAGGTCATTTTGACTCCAGGTCCAACTCTCTCTCCACTGCCTGGGGAAATTCAGCCACACGGATTTTCTGGGAAATGGCTCTCCCTAATCAAGGAAGAGATGACTTGGCATGGAGCTCTCTAGTTCAGATTTCTTCATGAGTCAGAAACCAGAAGCCTGGAGGTTTTCAATGTGGTTTTACGTGTGACTAGTGGCAGCAGTCACGAAACATTAATGAGAGTCCTTCTAGGTTTGTCTTAGAAAAGAAAGTGGCAGAACCCAGAAGGACCCTGACTGTGTCTAACCAGGAGTCCAAGGTCCTCAAGCCTCTGACTCTGCACTGTTCAGCAGGCTTGGCTAGCCTTGGCGCTGTCAGCAGTGCTGGCCAATGCAGCAGAGTACTGGCGGCAGGAGGGGTGGGTGTGAAAAGAGCAGGATTGAAGCAGGGCTGACCGTGGGCTCACCCTCATAGCCTGTCTGCTCAAGGAGACCCTTCATAGTCCCTGCCAGGTTTCTGGGTCTCCCAGGGCCACTTGTCTTTTTGAAAAATGCCATCTTATGTGGCTTGGGTTTTGCTGCTGCTGGGGATTTTGCATGAAGTTTATATACTTGGTGTCTGAATATAAACCAAAGCATATTCTTTTTCTTTCTTTTCCTTCCTTCCTTCCTTCCTTCCTTCCTTCCTTCCTTCCTTCCTTCCTTCCTTCCTTCCTTCCTTCCTTCCTTCCTTCCTTCCTTCCTTCCTTCCTTCCTTCCTTCCTTCCTCTTTTCTTTCTTTCTTTCTTTCTTTCTTTCTTTCTTTCTTTCTTTCTTCCTTCCTTCCTTCCTTCCTTCCTTCCTTCCTTCCTTTCTTTCTTTCTTTCTTTCTTTCTTTCTTTCTTTCTTTCTTTCTTTCTTTCTTTCTTTCTCTCTCTCTCTCTTTCTTTCTTTCTTCAAGTTTTCATTGACAATATGACTAATATGGAAATATTGCACATGATTGCACATGTATGACCTATATCACATCTCAGGGAGGGTAGAGGGGACAGAGAGAGGGATAGAATTTGGAACTCAAAGTTTAAGAAAAAAAGAATGTTTAAACATATTAAGATTGTGTTTTACATGTAATTGGGGGGAAAATAAAATATTATTTTAAAAGTTTATAGTTTTGGGGAAAGCTGAGATTCTGGATCCAAACATCTAGTACTTATACTTTGACAATATAATCCATACCTATATAATAGAGACAGCCCCTTGCAGTACTTAAAGGGGGTTCTCAGGTGGTCTCTGAGTCTTCTCCATGCAAAAACCAATGCCAGTTCTTTTAATTAATCCTTCCAGGATGGGATCAATCAGCTAACCAACATTTATTAAGCAATCCCTATGTCCCCAGCATAGTTCTAGGCGCTGGGGATACAAAGACAAAAGAAAGAAATAGTTTATGCCCCTAAGTGTCTTACATTCTATTGGCAGAAACAATACACAGGCACATGTGTTGCTGCGTTTGTCCTTAGTTCTGGAAGAGGACCGATGTAGGCATATAAATGAATACAAAGTCTCATAACAAAGTAATTTGGGGGAAGGTTCTGGTCTCTGGGAAAAGATTTTTATGGTGCTGCTGGGGGTGTGGGGAGGCCATCTAAGGGATGGGGAGAGGGAAGGACAGATTCGAAACTCTGTCCATTCCTACTCAGTCTCTAAGTGGGACCAAGAAAGATGGAGTTGTGGCTAACTTGGCATTTCTTTGGACAGCAAGGACTTAATGATTAGGCCATGCAGACATTCCATCTCCCACCTCTGGGCATTTATATAGACTGTCCTTCATGCCTCAAGTGTAATCCTTCCTTATCTCTGCCTCTAAGGATTCAGGGGGGAGCTCACTTTCTTTTTGTGTAGGGATTCTGAGAGCTTTGGGTGGAGGAAAGCCCCCCCCCCCAACCCCATAATATTAGATTCTTTGGAAGTACAGGAGTGAGGTAGAGATCCCCTGCCAATTCGGAGGAATCTGTAAAACAAAAACTCTTTGCCATCCTGGTGCTGTTAGATATGCTGACACCCCTACTACTTAAAAGACTGGAAGGTGGGGGGCAGCTAGGTGGTGTAGTGAGTAAAGCGCCAGCCCTGGAGTCAGGAGGACCCGAGTTTGGTTCTGGCCTAAGACACTTAATACCCACAAAAAAACCAAAACAAAACTAGCTGTTTAACCTTGGGCAAGTTACTTAACCCCAATTGCCCTCCAAAAGGCAAAAAAGAAAAAAAAAGATTGCAAGGAGGTGGGCTGACAAAAGTCCTGAGATAGACACTGTTTTTATCTCTATTTTACAGATCAGCAGACTGAGGATCAATTTAATTAAATTGAACAAACATTTATTAATCATCTGTTCTATGCCAGGCACTATGGGAGGTATTAGACGTATAGAGATGAGAACCCCAAAGGAGCTGCCATTTTCCCGGAGTGGAGTAGGCAGACAAGCTTGTCACTTACCCTCAGTAACACAGCTCATATCTGAACTAATGTTGTACCTTCTATAGCATCAACTCCCATAGTCCCTGGGGGTGGAGAATTTTCCCTATTATCCCCACAGAAGAAAGTGCCTGCAGAATCCCCTAAGGCTCTGGGCCATTCTGGGTAGGTTTCTGTGTCACACCACCACCATCCCCTCTACAGAATCCTTACTCCCTTTAGTGGTCAAGGGTCAATTTGCCCAAAGGATGGGATGTGGAGACAAGAAAGAATACATCTTCTCTAGATGCTATTTGACCAAACTAATGATTAGTTGGTTAGGACTGAGTACTGAGTGTGCCAAAGTCATTGATTCATTGCCTGTGGGAGCTATTTGGCTTTCCTTGATACAGATGAGAGGCTAAGGGAGAGTGACCTGCCTAGGGCATGCTGCATGCAGGACTTGAACCCGCTAAGTTCAACTTCTTTTTAAAGATTAGGAAAGAGGTTGAGAGAAGATAAGTGACTTGCACAGGGTCACGTAGCTTATAAATGTCAGATTCTAACTTGGGTTTTCCTGACTCCAAGGTTTCTTTTCTATCAATTACACCATACTGCCTTACTCATGCCCTTATGTTCTGCCTACCTCACCAGGTTTGGTGTGAATGCCACACTACATAAAGAGTGTATTTAATAGGTAAATATCGTAGCTTGAAGCTTCCGCCCTAATGGAAAGTTCTCCAATGCCTGCCATTGGTCCTAAGGTAGAGTAGAAATGGAAGAATGGATGAAGAGAATTCTATCCCCAGTTCTAGGAAAAAGCTCTTGGCCTGTGACTTCACGATGAAATCAGTGGCATAACGGAATGAGGGTGGTATTTGGAATCAGAAGGCGTGGGTCTGAGTCCTGACCCAACATCAATCAAGTGTGGTCTGGGACAAGCTTTGTCACCTCTCTGAGCTTCAGTTTCCTTCTTTGTAAAATTAGGTCAGATGTCATCATGGATACAACTTCCTTCAGAGGTTTCCTATGGTCTAACTGATGGAGCAGACTCCGTTAGCTTAGGTAGCTTGCTTGGGTTTTATTTAAGGACACATGGAGGACACAAGCAGATCAGCTGCCTCAAACTGGTCCTAAGCAGTCATAGCTACGTTGCACACTTCTCCCAGCCTTGCTACATCCTCCCTTGTGGGGATATGATATTTAGTGATGGGAATTTGCTCTGCACAAGATGGGACTCTTCTTAGAGATGACAAATTCATGGTTCTTGACCCACCTTCCCCAACATATACCCATATCCACTTTTTTGGGGTGGGGTGGGATTGTGATTAAATTAAGACTCTAGACCAAGGATCACATGTGAATGAGATTTGGTTTGAGCGGAATCTGGTTCATTCTGAAGAGAGTTTTGTCTACCCTGGTTTCAAGCACCAGGCATATTCCCAGGCTTGAGTGGTTCATGAAGGTTGAGACTCTTAGTATGCACATAATTCCACAAATTTCATAATGCCTCAGTTTCCTCATTAGTCAAATGAAGGTGTGGGATCTTGAGTCAGCTGATATTTAGAGAGCATGTTTGAGTTTGTACCCCAAAGCTCGAAACAAATGACTTCTATGTTCTCTTCCAGCTCAGAATCTGTGATGGGTTGACAGTATCCTCAGCTTAATGGATGCTTTGCATTTAGAGTGAAACTGTACATATTTTACATAGAGACTTTTTTTGTCTGTTAGTCAACATGTATTATTAAATGCCTCCTATGTGCCAGGAGCTATGCTAAACTCTGGGCAGTCTCCCCCATTAGAATGTGAACTCCTTGAGGGCAGGACCATGTTTTTGCTTTCTTTGCATCTGCAATGCTTAGCACAATGGCTGACACATGGTAAGATCCTATACATGACTAGTGATTGATTGGCTAACTGATAGACAGCACCGTTCAATCTGCTAAGTTTTTTTTTTTTTTTTTGCATTTTGGAGGAGGGAAGGCAGAGCAATTGGGGTTAAGTGACTTGCCCAAGGTCACATGGCCAGTAAGTGATATGTCTGAGGCTGGACTTGAACTCAGGTCCTCCTGACTCCAGGGCGGTGTTCTATTCACTGTGCCACCTAGCCGCCCCTCAACCCACTAACTTGCAGATGCCGGCCCCATTGGGCATCTCATACACTTCAGAGGAGGGGGAAGTTCTTGGAGAGTGTGGCTTTTGACTTGTGGCTGTAATTGACTTTCCTCTTGTTTTCCCTCCACATTCCTTTCTTGATCCCGGTTTTCTGGAAGAGAGCAATGGCCAAGCGCACCTTCTCCAGCCTGGAGATCTTCTTGATTTTCCTCGTTTTGCTGATGACGGCGATCACAGTTGGCCTGCTCAGTGTCTTCTTCATTACCAGTGGGACCTCAGAAGACAATAAAGGCAAGTGACATTACTTCTCTAGATCTCTTGGCTGGTCCCTGAGCATCAGACCTTGAAAGACCTGGAGATTTGGGAGCATGGAATAAGGGACTGAACCCAGTGGGAGCCCCCCCCTGGAATTATCTGGGCAAGTACTGCTTAGGTGGGCAGCAGAGCGGCAGGAGATCTGACTTTGGAATTGGAGGGCTTGGCTTTCCAATCCCAGATCTGCTGTTTACTTTTGTGTGACCTTGGGTGAGTCACTACACCTCTTAAGATCTCAGTTTCCTTATCAGTAAAATAAGGGGGTTGGGCAGTGGGATAGCTGATATTTAGAGAGCACATTTAAGTTTGCCATACAGACTCTCACCTGAAGTCTGTGAGGTAGATGTCATTTTACAGTCTCAAAGAAGTGAACTGATTTTCCTATTCACACAGCTGGCAAGTGTCAGAGGTAAGATTTGAATCCAGGTCTTCCTGACTCTAAGTCCGATGCTCCTAACTTTGGGGGACACTGCCTCTCCTAGAAAATGCCCAAGGTCTGTCTCGGCTATGATATGTGGCAGCCAGAATTCCAGTATGCTCTGCCTCTAAGGGTCCTGAGATTGTCCTTTTCTTCCACATGACCCAAGTTTTTTGAATAAATGACTTGGATGTTTACAGCACCTTCAGGTTTTCAAAATGCTCTGCTCACAAAACCATGTGAGGTAGACAGACAGCTTGGCCTGGAGCTGCCCCAGGGACAATCTCAGTCAGCTGGTAAGAGACGTTGAGTACTTGAAGAACATTGAGCTTGGTTTATGACCATGTCTGGCCATCTTCTGTTGTATGTATTAGCATCTCCATCTGAAATTCAGAGAGGGACAGATGACTTGCCCAGGGTCACACACCTTGTGTGGACCAGAAGAGAATGTGAAGGCAGGTCTTTCTTGACTCAAAACCCAACATTCTTTGCCTCAGTCAAACCCTTAGTAAATATTTGTTGAATAAAACGGAAGGGAAACATTGACATAATGCCCCCTCTCTGTAGAATGCTTTATGAATGATTTCTTCCCAACAGCCTTGCAAAGAGTGCTGTCTCCATTTGGCACAGAAGTAAACTGAGGCTTCAGGTGATTTTTCCAGGGTCCCAGCTGGCAGTGGGCAGAAAGCAATACAAAACTTGTCTTCGAGTCTAACTCTGGTCTTTGTTTCCCTGCTTCCTTTCCAGGAGCTAGCTCCTCTCTTAACTTTTCCCCACCAAGCCCTCCTTTCTCCCCAAGTTTCTTATTACTATTAAGGGCACTACTATCCTCTCAGTCACCCAGGTGTGTAACCTAGACATCGTCTTTGACTCCTCGGTACCTCTTGCTACCCCCCATATCCAATCTGTTGTCAAATATATGCACAATCCCTCTCTCCTTGGACACTGCCCCCACCTGGTGTAGACCTGCATCACTTCACACCTGGATTATTGCAAAAGCTGCTGGGAGGGGGTGTCTGTGTGTCTCAAGTCTCTCCTCACTCCAGTCCATCCTCTACAATGATCTTCCTGAAGTTGAGGTCCAGCCATGTCATCCCCCCCTACCCCACGCCAAACCAATAAATTCTCTGTTCAGTCATTTTCCAGTTGTGTCCAACTCTTCACAAACCTATTTGGGGTTTTCTTGGCAGAGATCTTAGAGCGATTTCCTTCTCCAGATTATTTTACGGATGAGAAAACTGAGGCAAATAGGGTTAAGTGACTTGCCCAGGGTCACACAGTTAGAAAATGCCAAGAACCACCTCCCCTGCCTCCCCCCATGGAGCACAAAGAGTCAGATGGGACTGAAATGACTGAACAACAACAGCAAGATATGCGAGGCACTAGATTAATTGCTAAGGACACAGAGAAAGGTAAAAGCTCGTTCCTTTTCTCAAGGAGCTCACAACTGAATGGGGGATGCAACAAGCAAGAAAATATATACAAACGAGTTATTGACAGGATGAATAGGGAACAAGCCACAGAGGGAAGGTCCTAGACCTAGAATGAAGAAGCTTCCTGAAGAAGTCAGGAAAGCCAGGAGATAGAGATGAGGAGGGAGAGAAAGCCAGGCATGGGGGACAGCTAGTGCAAATGCCTGGAGCTGAGAGATGGAGGGTCTTGTTCATGGAATAGGCAGGAGACCAGAGTCATCGGATGGAAGAATACATGTTGGAGAGTAAGGGGAAAGAAGTTTGGAAAGAAGGGTCAATACCACGAGCAGGTTTGTATCCTGAAGAGATCAAGGAAAAAGAGAAGGTCTCACATGTACAAACATATTTATAGCAGCTCTTTTTGTGGTGGAAAAGAATTGGAAATTGAGGGAAAGCCCATCAATGGGGGAATGGCTGAGCAAGTTGTGGTATGTGATTGTGTTGGAATACTATTGTGATATAAGAAACGATGAATGGGATGCTTTCAGAAAAACCTGTTAAGACTTAGATGAACTGATTCAAAGTGAAGTGAGCAGAATCAGTAAAACACTGTACACAGCAACAGCAATATTGCAAAATGATCAATTGTGAATGACTTAGCTATTCTCAGCAATACAATGATCTCAGACAATTCCAAAGTTATAAAAGACTTTTTATGCAAATAAAATCAGTTTTAAATAAATGGAGGAATATTAATTTTTCATAGGCAGGCAGGGCTAATGGAATAAAAATGACAATTTTACCTAAACTAATTCATATATTCAATGCCATCCCAATTAAATTACCAAAAAAAATCTTACTGAATAGAAAAAACAATAACAAAATTCATTCAGAAGAACAAAAAATCAAAAATATCAAAGGAACTAATAAAAATGTAAATAAAAGAGGTTTAGCTTTACCATATCTTAATCTGTATAAGGCAGTTAATTATCAAAACTATCTGGTACTGTCTAAGAAATAGAACCACAGATTAGTAGAATGGAGTAGACACACAATTTACAGCAGCAAATAGATATAGTGATCTTGTATTTGACAAATGTAAAAACTTAAGTTTTGGGGATAAGGATTCATTGTTTTGTAAAAATTATTGGGAAAACTGGAAAGCATCTGGCAGAAATTGGGCATAGAACAATATTTTACACCATTTATCAAAACAAGATCAAAATGGATACATGACCTAGATATAAAGAGAGAGATTACAAGAAAATTTGAAGAACTTGGAACATATTACCTATCAGATTTATGGATAAGTGAACAGTTTATGAATAAATAAGATATAGAGAGCAGAGTGAGGTTTAAAATCAATAATTTTGCTTATATTCAATTATAAAGTTTTTGTACAGATAAAACAAATGTAGCCAAGATCAGAAGGAAAACAAAAAAAAATTGGGGAAAAATTTATAGTTTCTCAGATAAAGGTCTCATATATCAAATCCATAAAGACTTTATCAAATCTATGAGACTACAAGTCATTCCCCAATTGATAAATGGTCAAAGGTTATGAATAAGCAGTTTACCAATGAAGAAATTAAAACAATTTGTAGTCATGTGAAAAAATGCTCAAAATCATTATCAATTAGAGAAATGCAAATTAAAACAACTTTGTACTATTTTATACCTATCAGATTAGCTAAAATGATTGAATAGGATAGTGATAAATGTTGGAGGGGATATGGAAAAATTGGGACACTAATTCACTGTTGTGGAGCTGTGAACTGATCCAATCATTTTGGAGAACAATCTAGAATTATGTTATCAAATGCTTAGAGCAGCTCACTTTGTGATGGCAAAAAGCGGCAAATTGCAGGAATGCCCATCAATTATGGAATGGCTGAACAAGTTATGGTATGTGATCATAATAGAATACTACTATGCCATAAGACATGATGAGTTTGGTGATCTTAGAAAAACATGCACAGATTTGCATGAAATAATGAAGAGTGAAATAAGCGGAACCAAGAGAACATTGTTTATAGTAACAGCTATATTGTTTTAAACTTTGAGCAACAAAGTCAATTTAGCTGTGACAAACACCCAAATTAACTACAAAGGACGTATGAAGGGAGGCACTGTCTGCATCCAGAGAAAGAACTGATGAATGGAAGTATGTATAGAATGATTTTACCTTTATATGTATATATATATACACACACATATGTATGTATGTATGTGTATGTGTATGTGTGTGTATATAATGTTTAATGGTAGCCGTCTCTAGAGTGTGGGGAGGGAAGAAAAAAAGAGGGATATTTGCATGACTTTATTATGTATTTAAAAGGAATAGCAAGTTGTACGTAATCGTTTTACAATTTCATGAGCAATCATCTTTTTTTTTTCTGTCCTATTCTACTATGTTCTGGAAATGCTTGTTTTATTTCTTAAGTTCAAAATGAAATAATTAAAATTTAAAAAAAAGAAAGAAAAATCCAATCCGCCTTCAGAGAAAGAACTGCCGGAGTCTGAATGCAGATCAACACATACTTTTAAACTTTTTTTATCATTCTTTTTTTTCCTTTGGTCTATGTTTTCTATTGCAACGTGGAAAATATGAAAATGTTTTCCATGAATGCGCAGACATAATCTACATCAAATTTCTTACTTTCTCAAGGAACAGGGAGGGGTGGAGGGAGAAAGAGAATTTGAAATCCAAAATTTAAAAAGAAAGAATGTTAAAAATTTTTGTTCAGTGCAGAGCAGAGAGAAAAGAAAACTTTCAAGGAAGCAAAGAGAAGGTGGATACCACTCAGCACAACTTGTAGTGTTTATTGCATAGGTTTTCTTGAAATGGAAATTAATTGCTTTATATTTTGAATACTCTTGTGCATTCTGCTATGCACATGACTTTTTTCTTGTTTTGTATTTAATATTTAAGTTTATGATATATTTCTTTTTATTTTCTCATTGTGTATTTAAATTTTGGACAAAAATAGAAAAAACGTTCACATGTAATTAAAAAATAAAATAAAAATTAAACTTAAAAAAGGAAAGTTTGGAAGGAGCCAGGTTATGAATGAAGGATCTGAATGCCAAACAGAGCACTTAGTATTTGATCCTGGAGGTAACAGGGAGGCATTGGAGTTGAGAGAGAGAGAGAGTGTGTGTGTGTGTGTGTGTGTGTGAAATGATTATACCTGTGCTTTAGGAAAATCACTTTAATGGTAGAATGGAGGATGGACTGGAGAGGGGAGAGACTGGACACAGAGAGACCCCCAGAAGCTATTGCCATAGTTCAGGTGTGAGAGGATGTGGGGCATGTCAGAGGCAGAGCAGAGAAGGGGGCATGACCAAGAGAAATTGCAAAGGTAAAATTGACAGTAGAATGTGACTTCCTTGAAGGCAGGGTGTGTGTGCGAGTGTGTGTGTGTGTGTGTATGTGTGTATGTGTGTGTCCCAAGTGCTCAGCACAGTCTGTCATTCATTGTAAGCACGTAATAAATGCTTGTTGATTGGCTGACAGACTGTTTGGGTTCCAGTCCTGACTCTGGTTCATATGGACTAAGTGAGCCATGCAGCTTCCTACTTACAAGTCGTTGTTTGTCCTTCGTTCTCGAAGAGAACCATGACTTCAGGAAGGTGATGCCATGATTTGCTATTGAATTGGATTTAAGTGAGGGGGGGTTGTTCCAAGTCTCCAGAGCTATCTGGGTCCAGTGGCACGATATAGATTAGGACAAATGGAGATGGTCCAGGATGCAGTGGGAGACCTTGGCCCTTTTAAGTCTCTGAGCAGGTGGGAGGATGTTTCTCTCCTCAGAATTCCTCATCTCAATGGCATCACAGATCTTCCCTCTACCCACTTTATCACCTGCTGTGTGGAAAGCTCAGGATGCTCCGGGAACATGAACTGTTTTTCCCCAGGGAGGGAGGGAGAGCATCCTACAGAAGGTGGTTTGCAGCTGCTCTTAAGGTCTTAAAAATGGGTTTGTGGAGGGGCCATGCTTGATAGAGAGAATGAGATGGGGTGGGACTTGGCAAATTGTTTTCTGGGAAAGTGGAAATTGATTTACTTTGATGGAATGGAAGGATGGATCCAGTGACTACCCCCAGGTCACAGAGACAGTAAGTGGTTGAGCCAGAATCTGAACCCAGTCTGCCTGACTCCATGGTACCCTTCTGTTACCCTTCTGAAATAATCCAAGAAAATTTCCCATCCAGGAAATCCCTGCATTAGGGAAAGATTGCATTGTCACTTGGATGCTTGTCATTCTCACCCACCTGACTGACTTTGATGTAGAGATTGTGTAAAATCATAACTTGTGTGTCTTAAACCCATAAGCCAACCATGGAGAGGGCTTAAATATTTGCTTGATGTTCACTATAGCATGTTCCCTGCAATGTCTTGCTTTATATTTATACTCAACAGGCCCCGGTTCTCTTGCCACCCAGGGCCCTACAGCCACCCAAGGTTCTTCAACAACCCAAGGTCCTCCACCCACCTACCAGCCTCCAGTCACCCATGGTCCTTCAGCAGCCACCACTCCTCCATTCCAGAACTTCAGTGGCTACCATATTGGTGTTGGGCGAGCTGACTGCACAGGACAAGTGTCAGACATCCCCTTGGTAGGAATGCTCCGGGCTGCTTGCAGACTCAATGCAATGACTCAGGATCTGATTTTGTTGGTTGGGTTATTCTCTCTATCCACAGAGAGGGGGCACCACTGGGGCTGAAAAAATTCATTATTGTCTGGCAAACTGAGTGATACTTCTCCAAATTTGGATGGGCTAGTCTTTGAGAGGTAGACATAGTCTATCACTGGGCCCAAATTTTTAGCCAAGTAGTGCCTGCGGGTGTTGTATTAGAACTTTCTGTAGAGGGCTCAGGGTCACCTCTAGCAAAGCTTGTAACTGTGTTAGATTTCATTCTACACCAGCACATAGAACTACCCTTGTCTTTTATCTCTCTGATATCTATCACAGTGGACAGATTAATCCCACAGTTCTCAAGTTGGAACAGACCTCAGTGGCCATTGAATTCAATCTGGTCCTGAGTAATAATAAATAACAACAGTAATAATAATAACAGCTAGCATTTATGTAGGATTTCAAAGTTTTCGAAGTTCTTTATGTATCTCATCTGATCCTTGCAACAATCCTAAGAAGTAGGTGCTATTATCATTCCCATTTTACAGTTGAGGATGCTGAGGAGCAGAGAAGCCATGTGACTTGCCCAGGGTCACAGAGTTAGTAAGGATTGGAGCACCAGTCTCACTGGCTCTTGGTCCAGTGCTCTCTCCATTGTACTACCTAGCTGTCTAGAGTCCTTCCTAGCACATCCCCAGAAGCTGGTCATCCAGATTTTGCTTGAGACCTCTGGCGATGGGGATACCACTATTTCCAGAGACAGCCTATTCTGCATAGGAATAGATCTAGTTGTTAGTGTAAAGGTGGGAGAATCTTAATCTTTTATCCACCCATGATTTCCTTGAAAAGTCAACCCAGCATCCACCATCACATCTAAATGGACACAGGACGTCAAACAATCAACAAGCATCTGGTGAGAACCTCCTGTGTCCAGGTCCTGCTACTTCCAGGAGCCAGAGATAGAAAGACCAAGATGAATAGTCCCTGACCTTTGGAGTTTTCCTTCTATCCAGTGGGGGCACATGCACATATGAGATAGATACAAGATGACGAGGGTGGAGAGACCCTGAAGGGAGGAAACAGGAAAAGCCTCATATCAAAGATGGTGCTTGAGAGGGGTTTGAAGGAACTTATTTCCCCACAAGACTGGCAGTAATAACAATAAGAAACCATAGTTGGCGTTTCATTAGCACTCTATAGACATGATCTCATCTGGTCCTCACAAGAGCCCTGTGAAGCGAGGGCTTTAAATATTCCCCTTTTACAGAGGAAGAAGCCTCTTTTGAGAGACCCAAAGAATCCAAGAATCCAGATTTGGATGGGAGCCCAGAGACTGCACAGCCCAACCAAGCTGGTCTGTCTGAGGCTCAGAGAGGTTGAGTGCTTTGTGCAAGGTCACATAGCTAGAAGTGTCTGGGATGAGATTCAGAGCCAGTTCTTGACTCTAAGCTCAGTGGTCTGTCTATTGCACCACACTGCCTCTGGGATGTGACTAGGTTCTTCAGCAGCCTTCTCTCCCTGCTTACACTCTACTCTATACACTGCAGAGGTTGCTGGTTGCAGCCTGTGCTGTACAGGACCTGGGAATACGGAGTCTGAGAGAGCACCATTGGTCAGGGGTGAAAAGGCGTGTCCAGGTGACCTGACGTATTTGGAGAGTGGGGTTAGACAGCTGACCTTGCTCTCTCCTGGGTGGATTTATGTGGGGGCACAATCAGTGTGGATGGTCCCTCGCATGGATCGTTATGAAGGAACAGGTGATGTTTGATCCAGAGAAGAGAAGATGTGTGGGACAACATGAGGCAGCGTAGAGTATGGGATAGAGTGCTGGGCTTGGGGTTGGAGAGACCTGGGTTCAGATCTTGCTTTAGAGTCTCACCAGCCATGTGATCCCATGAAAGTCATGTGATCATTTCTGTGCCTCAGTTTCTGCATCTGTAAAATGAGGAGGTTGGACCCAATGGCCTCTAACGTCTCTTCCAGCTACATGTTCCTAAATATTTGAAGAGCTGCCATAGGAAAGGACCAGAATGGTTCTACTTGGCCTTGGAAGGCAGAACCAGGAATGATGAGTGGGAGATGAGATGTAGATATTTAACCTAAAGAAAAATTTTCTAACTAGAGCTGTCTCTAAAAGGCAGAACAGTCACCTCTGGAGTCAGTGAATTTCTCATTTCAGTGTCTCCAAGCGGGACCAGCTTAGCTTTTGATGGAGATAGGGGATCCATGTTCAGGTGGTCTCTGGGTTCCCACCCAAATCTGGATTATTTGACTCTTTGGGTCTCCCAAGTGTGGATAACTTGCTTCTCTTCCCCCCCAGATGGGCTATGCCAAGTCGGGCCAGACAGCTAGTGGGATTCTCACCCGACTCTACAGTAGGGCTTTTGTCCTGGCTGAACCAGGTGCCTCAAAGCGAGTGGTGTTTGTCAGCATTGACATTGGCATGGTGTCCCAGAGAGTCAGACTCGAGGTAAGAAAATATCCCCACTGAAGGAGAAGGAAAATGAACACATTATTTATCCATAAGTTTTCCTGTCAAACTGAAGCTAGACTAGGTTCAAGTATGAGTGGGCATTTCTTGGGAACCACATTCCATGAGACTTGAGACAAGCATAGACTGTCTAGTAGGTAACCAAAGAGGTCTGCTTAGCTGTAGCAAGGAAAGGATACTCCGTGAGGGTACAGCATTGGTCCAGGGGGTTGTGGCACCTGCATCTTCATGTGGAAGCCTCTCTGCTGTTTATGTGACAAGCATGACCATGTGACACCCACCAAAGCTGAGGGGTTCTGAGTTCTTAAGGACTAGCCTCTTCTGTGCTTTCAAGAAACGGGGAAACTGTCCCAGTGGCTTGATCTTTGTTCCTCTAGACCAGGGGACAAACAAAGTTACCTACCATGTGGCCCATAATGAAATGAAGCCTGAAGATGTAATTGGGAAATATTTAACAAAATAAATAAAAATAGAATATAATACTAAATAATAATTTACAATACGATGGAACATAGATAATGTTAATATGTGGCTTTCTAAGACAATATGCAGCAGTAGGGATTTTTATGTAGGGTTAATGCCTCTTTCAGTTTTCTATTTGAGTTCCACACCCCTGCCCTAGACCAAGCAAATCTCAGGAATAGCTTCCAAACAAAGAAACTAATCTAATCTCCTCATGAGGGCCCTGGTAGGCACTGATCCTACCACAGACACGTTGTGAGTGCTTCGAAACACTGAACCAATCAATCAGTTAATAAGCATTTTTAGGTGTCTCCAACACACCAAACAAGGTTCTCAGCTCTGGGAATATGAAGACGAAAGTGAAAATCTTTGCTTTCAAGTTTATGTTTGAATGGGAGAGCCACTTATACAACTCTAAGTATACACATGTTTCATATCACCCAATCAGTAAGCAAGTATTAAGCACTTACTGTGGGACAGGCACTATTCTTGGTGTGTGGGATACAAAACCAAAAAGAAACAGGCACTGCCCTGGATATAAAAAGAATGAATCATCCAGAGTTCATCAACAAAGGAAGGACACAGGGATGACTACGAAATCAAGAAGGGCTTCTTGCGGAAGGTGAGGTGTCAGCTGGGACCAGAAGGAAGTTAGGGAAGCAGGAGGCAGAGATGGGAAGGAAGAGGATGCTAGGCATGAGAGAATGCTGTATTCAGGAGATGGCGGAATGTCGTGTTTAGGAGCGGCAAGGAGCTTAGCGCCTTCCAAGGTGGGGGATTCCTCCAGTTCTGGAGAATTCCAAGAATGTCAGTCATCTGCACCCCCTTGTCAGCAATTGACCAGTGATTTTGTGGGAAAGTCATTCCTTATAAGGAAACGACCCTTTCCATTGCAGGGAGTTGTCTCCTCTGTATCCCATCGTCTTAGAGAAGTGCTCAGGAGAACTGAGAGGTTAAGTGACCCTCCCAGTGTGGCACTGCCAGTAAGGCTAAGAAGCAGGACCGGAAGGAGTTTTTGTCTTTGGCTGCCTCTGGTAAGGGGGCCTGTGGGGCAGAGGCAGAGGAATGGAGAGAGACTTGAAAGGCTTGTGTTTGTTAATCATAGTTAAGTTGGTAAAGAAAATCTAAAATGAGGAATGGGACCTAGTTTCTATTCTGTCCCAGTGTGACCATGGGCCAAGTTCCTTCATCTCTCTTGGTCTCAGTTTCCTGCAGTGTAAAATGATGGCACTGTCTTGGATGGCTTTGAAGGGGCATGCAGCACCATCATCCTATGCTTTCCAGTCTTACAAAGATGATTTGCATCCTCCACTTGGAGCATTTGGGGAATATATTTATAGATTTGGCCAACAATGTCCCTTGGCAGGAGTTTTCCCTCCTCTGTGGTCAGTGGGAAGGACTGACTGATAACTGAGTGGATGAATGAGTATTTGAAAAAGGCTAAATCTGCTACTTGGTACAGGAGATGAAGAACAAAGTCTTTTGCATGTAGTGCAAGCAAAGTGCAACAAAGCCTTTTGCATGCATGTGAGGAAGAGGGAATTAGCTCCACCAATATGGAGTAAAAATTTATACAGTGGGCAGGACCCCCTCCCTTCCTCCCCCCACCCTCCCCTCACCCCATGCATGCCTCATACTGGGGTTGTTACAGAGAAGCTGACCCTTAAGGAGGTTGTCCTGTCTTCAGTCATCTTGTACACACCCTGGTGGAGCCTTGGGAGAAGCTAAGGATTCTAGGAAGGGGGACTGGAAGAGAGAATATTTCAGGCCCGAGGGATAGCAGCCAGGACAAAAGCAAAGAGTTGGAGCCGGAACAGGGAGCAGGTAATTTGACAGGAATACTGAGGCTTGTGAGATGTCTGGAAAGGCTGGTTGGAGTCACACAGTGAAGAGCTTCTTGTGTCTAGGTAAAGAGAAGATGGCGATGCCATCCTTTCTTTTCAAGAGAAGAAAAGGGAGACTTCTTCCAGGCCGGACAGCTCATCTATGACCTTGGAGGCAGCTCTTTTCTTTTCAAGGCTAGTGTTGGGACTCTGAGTCCTTTCATTCTGATAGGTTCGCACTCAACCTGGACCATTAGGGCAAGCAATGTTTTCCTTACTCAGAAAGTCCTGGGCTCACAAGGAATCTTTCCTCATTCTGGCTCCCAAGGCACAAACTGTTCATTAGTTATATAATCATCCTTATACAGAATTTCTCAACTTCAGGACTCTTGGCAAAGAGTCTGCCTCAAGCTGTTGAACTGCATTACCGTAAAGAAAGTGTTCCTCATGCATGATGCCAGTTTTGGAGCCAACAGGAAAAATTTCAATAGCTGAAAGTACTGAAACGGAAAACCAAAGAAATGGAAAAGAATCCCTGGCTGTTTTGCTCCCTTATCTCATAGACCCTGGATTGGCGTCTCTGGAGCCCTCTTTTCGGGGACTGGTGAATTCCCAGTTTTAATGGGTTTTTAGTTTCTCCAGCTACTTTTCCCAAAATTTCTTATTACCCAAGACCCACTCACTTTTGCTTACAAGTCACCTTTATTCCAGAAGCTACAGCTTATGAAAACGTTTCCATGCAGTGTTTTTGGCCTTTTTGTTATGTTTTTGTTGTTTTTACATCCACCCGTCCATCCGATCATCCGTCCATCTGTAATGCTTGACTCCAAAGAGTCAAAAAGGTATGCATTTGGCACCACTTTCTTCTCCAGGCCTTATATGGTTTAAAATCCTTTGAGAAAAATTGGGTTCCATCATTAACCAACAGAACTGTCTCACCTCCATAAGGCAAGGCATGCCTCACTTTGGACTTTATCCTTGGAGCCCAACACAGGACCTGGCCACAGCAGGTGTTTAATAAGTGCTTGTTGATTGACTGAATGTACATTGGTTCTGGAGTCAGAGAATCGGGTTCAAACCCTCTCTGACATTTATGGAGTGACTTTGGTGTAAGTTACTTCATCTCCTCAAGCCTGGTAAAGTCCTTTCTCTTTCTTTCCTTCCAAGCTAATCTTGATAATACTAATAATATAAAAATAATAAAGCTGACTAACGTAAGCTCTGAAGGTTTCCAAAGACCTTTCAGCTAATTCAGGCCAGAATACTCATAAGGCATTGTAGTTTCTGGGCTGGAAGGGACCTCTGAGACTCTCCAATCTAACCCTCTCATTTTATAGCTGAGGCCAAGAATAGTGAATTGATTTTCTGAAGGATAAGCAAATGGTGAAATGGGATTTAAACCCAGAGCCTCAGACTCCAAATCCAGCTCTACTTTAATTCAATTCAACAAATATTTTTTAAAGCATTTATTATGTGAAATAGTATATGGTAATGGTTAGGGCTCTGGTGGTTGAGTTGGGAAGACTTGAGTCTGAACACTGTCTCAGACACTTACTGACTGTGTAACCCTGGAGGTCACTTAACCTTTATGAGCCTCAGTTTCTCCTTCTGTAAAAAGAAAAGATTGGACTTCATGACCTCTTAAGTTCTTCTGGTTCTAAGTCTGCAGTCTTACGTATACAGTGCTGGGGCTAGGAGACAAATAAGAAATGATCCTGACATACAATATATTCTAGGGGGTGGGGCATTCAATTGAGTATGTGACCTCAGGGTTGGCAGGTATTTCTGCCATCATAACTTCTGGGTTCTTTAGTTTTGAGCATTCCTGACTAGCTCCTAAGTCCCCTGAGACAGGACCATGACTTCTCTCCAGGCCCAGGTCTCTGCTGTCTTTTCAATGTAGGAGGATAGGTCTGTGGCTGCCCCCAGTTGCTTCTGCGTCATGGGGTACAGCCTGGGCAGCTGCAGTGGGGACCTCTTCCAACCTCCAACCCATTTGGGACCCTCTCAGTGGGGCTGGTAGCTCATTGGTCCTGACTCCTCCACCCCATCTTGGCTAATGTGCCTCATGTAGCTAGACCTCTCATGCTTGGGCCTGGTTTGTTGTTTTTAAGTCTTTCTGAGTATAAATGCCCTAGGGGACTTCATTAAATTGGATTGTCTGGTTGACTGATGAAAAGTATGACCACAGAAAGGTACAGTGGTGCAGTGGAGAGCCTTGGTTTGGGAATCCAGAGACCTGGGCTCCCCCCTGGCCCCAGTGACCTTGGGCCATTTAATTGTCTTGTGCCAGAATCTCCTCATTTGGAAAATGAACAGTGATCCTCTCTGGCTCCCAGGCTCACATAAGGATTGTTGGGTCCTGCACCTCTAGGCTCAGTGAGTTCAGGAACTTTGTTCCCTTGTGTACAGGCTGAGTGCCAGACAGCAGAGCATCCGGCAGAGCTGGGGGGTTTGGGCCCAGCAGAGGGAAAGGAGGCTCTCTTCAGGATGCTAAGTTTGGGGGCCCCACAGCTGTTCATTTGTGATCTGTTGCCCTTGAAGGTGCTGAGCAGACTGCAGAGTAAATATGGTGACCTGTATACCCAGGAGAACGTGGTTCTGAGTGGCACGCACACACACTCAGGGCCCGCCGGCTATTTCCAGTACACCCTCTTTGTGCTCTCCAGCATAGGATTTAGCCAAAGGACCTTTGAGTTCATTGTGGATGGCATCATGAAGGTAGGTGAAAGGCTACCAGAGTCAGCCCTGCCCTGGCTCCCCTTTTCTGACCTTTCCCCCATTGCCTTCTTCTTCCTAGACTGTAGGCAGAAGACAGCTGCTGATCTGTATAGGTGGAGAGATGTCTCCATATTGGAAGTTCCCCACACTAATGAAATCACCGACCCATCCCTGAAGGGGGGGAGGGGATAGGAAGGCTGAGAGATTGCCTAGGCCAGCTTCCTCATTTTCTAGATAAGGGACCTGAAACCCAGAGAGTGCCCTGGCCAGGGTACACATCTAATTAGTGACAAAGCATGATTAGAACCCAGGTCCTCTGACTTTGACTTCTCTGCCCCTCCTGTTTGTGTTTGCAGTGTTGGGCTGAAGGTAGGCTGTAGTGAGAGAGGGGATGACTTACTCTAGACCTGAGCTAGACTTGGAGGCTTTGGCTATTAGGTTACAGATATGAATTATGAGGCGGTTACTTGCCTCATAAACAGATAAGCATAGGCCAAGTCCAAAGGGCAGGAATCTACAAGCATTTTCTTAGTGCCCACTAAAGCTAGATAGCTCAGTGGATAGAGCATTGGGCCTAGAGTCAGGAAGACCTGAGTTCAAGTCTGTCCTCAGAAACTTACTAGCTGTGTGACCCTAGGCAAGTCACTTATCCCTGTTAGCCTTGATCTCCTGTAGAAGGAAATGGCAATCTACTTCAATATCTCTGCCAAGAAAACCCCATGGGCATCCTGGCATGCTATGGTCCATGAAGAGTTGGACACAACTCAACAACAACCAGGTGCTAAACATTGTACTTGCTGGGAATACAGATACAAGTAGAAAGAATCTGTCCCTGCCTTCAATGAGCTTATATTTCAATGGGGAAAGGTAACCCATGGAAGGGAGCTGAGGGGGCATAGGGGCCCAGAGGATGGCAAGTCAGCTGAGGACCCTGGAACATGGTGGGCCTGAACTAGCTGAGAAGGCTTCCCTCCTCAGTCCTGGGTGATGGCAGCTAGTCTGTGGCCGGCAGTCCTTTCCTCACTTCCTATCCTCCATGCAGCTTCTGAAAACCAAGGCTAGGTGCACTTCTGTGGGGAAAGACAGGGTTAGTGAGGAGCCCCCAGGTTCTTAGAATTGCAAGAGACCTCAGAGGAATCACCAGAGCGTGAGATCCTGGATGAAGAGACGTTGGAGGCCGTCTGTTCCAAACCCTCTCATTTTCAGATGAACAAACTGAGTATGGGAGTGTGACTTACCTGAGGTCACACAGCTAGTGTTAGTGGTAGGACCTGAGTCTAGGACTGGGACATGACCACAAGTCCAGCTATTATTGTGGTTTGTCCTTGTTCTGGAACAGGCCCATGACATCAGGGAGGTGATGCCATGACATGGGACTGAATTGGATTTAAGCAAGGCAGTGCTGTGCAAAGTCTCCTCTGGAGCCATCTGGGTCCAGTGGCCAGATCTAGATCAGGATGACTGGAGATGGCCCAGGATGCAGTGGAGGACTTTGGCCTTTTTAAGCTAAGATCTTTAACAGGTGTCAGTTTGACCGAGGCAACACCCATTCAGTGATTAAGGCCAGGTAAGAAACGAAGCAAAGAATGGCTTCTTTTACTTAGTCATCCAGCACTCCATGCAACACACTATCAGAGCTACCCCTTCTGCATTTCTAATCCAGAGATCCCTTCTCTAACAGCCCTGACAAGGGGACCTTCAGCTTCTGCTTGAAGACTTCCAATGTCGGGGAACTCGCTGCCAACTGAGCCATTTGTGAATGACTCCAATTGTCACTGAGAGGAGAGTTAGTATATTGGATAGAAAGCTGGCCTTGAAACCAGGGAGATCTGGATTCAAATCCTGAGTCTGATACCTACTGGCCATGTGACCCTTGGACCATTCACTCATCCACTCGCTGCTCTAGGCAATTCTAAGACAAGACATTGCAGTTCTGACCTATACTGGCAGCTCCTGAAACCAATGAAGTCACAGCCCATGCCACATCCCTCTCTGTCAGGAAACTAACTCATGTCAAATCTGCCTTGGTGTACCTTCTGCTCTTTGCCCATAGCTCCGGCCCTGGAGTCCATTTAGAACAAGCTCAGTTAATTACTCTTCCCCAGGACAGCCCCGTGGGTCCTCAGGCACAGTGGTTATCTTCCTCTCCAGGCTCCGGAAGCCCAGCCTCATCGGCCATGGCTCTGTGCTTCCATTCCCAGTTCTTCACCACCTTTCTCCAAAAACTGGACGATCACCTGGGGATATTGTACAGTGAATCTGCTGGGATGCAGTTTGGATGAGATGGCTCCTGGGGCGCCTTTATAGTGAGGATAATGATGGGGACAATAGCTAGTATTTACA
Source organism: Petaurus breviceps papuanus (assembly GCF_028583685.1). Classification (NCBI taxonomy): domain Eukaryota; kingdom Metazoa; phylum Chordata; class Mammalia; order Diprotodontia; family Petauridae; genus Petaurus; species Petaurus breviceps. The sequence continues at coordinate 13,993,741 of NW_027186352.1, forward strand.
CAGTGGCTTCTAGGACTTTATCCTTGTTACCTCATTGAATCTTCACAACAGCCCGGGAGGCAGATACTGTTATTATCCCCATTTTACAGTGGAGGAAAATGAGGAAAATGGAAGTTAAGTGATTTACCCAAGGTCACATAGCTAGTGTCTGAGGCTGGATTTGAACTCAAGTCTTCCTGACCAGACCCAGCACTTCACTGTGCCAGCAAGCTTCTTTGCCTTAGGGTTTCCTTACCATAAAATATGGTGGTTGGGTAATTACAAAAATAGTCTTTGAAATCTTCATTGTATTTTAACTTCTTACCTCCGAGGGCTCCATTTTGATGACATAATGACATCTTATTAATTGCTGAAGGAACTCAATAAAGCCACATGATCTTTCAGAGGTAGATGGAAAGATGGGTAAAGAGATGGAAGGATATATAGGTAGATTGGTGGATAACTGAAAAGGTAAATGGAAGGAGGATGGATAGGTAGATGGATGAGCAGATAGAAAGAAAGGTGATGGATAGATGGAGAAAGATAAAGAGACAGGGATATATAGGGAGAGACAGAGTGAACTTGAAATAAAAGCTTAATGTATGCTAGCAGGGGTGGGGAACCTGGAACCTTAAGGCTGCACGTGGTGGCTTCTCCACCACTGTGCTAGACATTGTGCTAAACACCAGAGATAAAAGTAAAACCAAGCAGGTCTGTTGTCACCCTTAAGGAGCCCAGTTCTTATTGGAAAACACAGAGCATGTGTATGTGTGTGTATGTCTGTGTGTGTGCGCGTGCGTGCTTGTGTGTGTGTGTGCTTGTGTGTGTGTCTGTGTGTGCACGCTTGTGTGTGTGCTTGTCCATCTGCATGTGCTGGCCTGTAGCAGGATGGTGGCTTGCTCAGGAGTCATGTCCTGAGGCTGAATCCCCTGATCCTGCAGGTCCTCCTCACGGCCAGGCCTCACTTTTGAGCACCATTCGGTGCCTTCTGCACCCCGAGGTGAGCGCGCTGAGCTGTTGTGTAAGGCAGGCTTCCAGTGCCTTCCCCGATGCTTTATCTTTGTGACCCTGGGCAAATCACTTCATCTCCTGAGCCTCAGTGTCCTCCTCCAGAAAATGCAGATGTTCCCGTTTGTTGGCCCAGGCTTCCAGGTTTATTATGATGACAGTACTTGGTCTAGTAGGAAGAGAATTGCTTTAGCATCAGAGGATCTGGGTTGGAGACGTCCTGCACTGCAACTAATTAGCTGTGTGACCTTGGCGAGGTTACTCAAAGCCCTATGGACCTCAGTTTCCCCATCTGTAAAATGGAGGCAAGCAGACCTGCTCTGTCTCCCCTTCCTCTGTTCTAAGAGCAAAGTATGTCATTGCAAACCTCAAAGTGCTGTGGCAATGTTAGCTGTGGTTATTTTTCCATTGTTGCTAACGTAATGTCTTCCCCTTTACATCCTCAGAGCATTGATATGGCACATAGCAATATGAAACCGGGCAAAATCTTTGTCAATAAAGGAGATGTGGAAGGTGCCCAGATCAACCGGAGTCCTTATTCTTACCTGCAGAATCCACTATCTGAGAGAGAAAGGTGAGGTGGAAAATGTGGAAGCGAGAATGATTGAAAAAATAAACAAATTAACCTTGGACCATATAATAAACACTTTATTGCATCTAGGATAACATGAAGCTTCCTCTGTTTGGCTTTTAAAGCTCTGCATAACCTGGCTGCAATCCCATCTTTATGGCCTCTGTGGACATTTCCCTCCTCTCTACACACTGTAAACCAGTCAAACTGGTTTTCTCTCTCTTCCTTCCACATGATATTCCATCTCCTATCTCTACATCTCTGCTTAGGCCACCTCCCATGCCTGCAATGCACTCTTTCTTCATCCCCTCCTCAGAGATTCTCTCTTCCTTCAAGATTCAAGTCAAACCTAATTTTCTACACCAAGTGTAGCTAGGACACCAGGAAATAGTGTTTCTTTACTGCTTGCAGACATCAGTACTATGGCCCTTTATCACAACTTGTGTAGTGAGATCTTCAGAAACACAATGGTCAACACACAATATTCATCCCTTTTAGGCAGGAAAAATACAATTTTGGGCCACTCATTTCAAAAAGGGAAACTGGCTGAGCTGATCATTTACTCTCTTTAACTGACTAGATATTCTGCCAACACGGATAAGGAAATGGTGGTTCTGAAGATGGTGGATCTGAATGGAGAAGACCTAGGGATGATCAGGTACTGTCTTAAAAAAAAATTAACGCAGTTAAATTAGAAGGATCATCCTTTTTAACAAAATGAAAAGTGTGTGATGGTCTCTTGGTGCCTAGGAATCCAACCAAACTGGTAGACCATTGTGGTCAGCTCTCCATCTCTGGGAAAAAAAAAATTAAGCTATATTTATTCTCCTTTTCTTTCTCCTCCCTCTCCTCATCTCCCTTCCCTCTTTTCCTCTCCTCTTCTCCTCTCCTCTCCAGTTTTCCTCTTCCCTTCCCTCCCCTCTTCCCTTCCTTTCCCTTCCCTTCTCTTTCCTCCCTTTCCTTTTCCTTCCCCCCCCATTTTCTCTCTTCCTCCCTCTCTCCTTCATATTGTCATTTTTCCCTTTCCTCTCTCCCTTACTTCCTTTGAAGATTTTTTTGCTTGCTGTTCAATGAACATAAAACACAAATTTACCACCATTTCAGATAAAACTGAAGAGATGCCATTGAAAGGAAACAGGGAACTGAACCCATGCTCCTATCATAGACCAACTGATGTTGGGTTCTTGAAGCTTTCCAAAAGTTAAGGCAAAAAAGGGAGACACCTATTGTTATGCAGTTTTTATTTTCTGGCAAAAGAGAAGCATAAGTGTTTATGTGTGTGTGGGGAAACCTTTTTTTTTTTTTCAAAGAACAAGCATTAATTCAGCACCTACTATGTGCCTCACTTGAAGAATATTGCTTTTTAAAAAATGGACCCTTGTCCCAAGGAGGAGACTGGTGTTATTAAAATCACTGTGCAGTTTCCCACAGGCAACCTGCCTTCTCTCTTCCTCCTCTTCCTCCGTCTTGGGCGTGGCTCATTGTCCATTTGCAGCATCTGTCTAACATCTGGTCAAATGAGAAAATATATAGATAGGAAGTGTTTTGCCAACCTTAAGGAGCTATTAGATTGTTATCGTTGTTGGCTACACATACTGAAAGATCCTCTCTTGGGCTTCACCATCCAACTGCACATTGATTTTTAAAAATAATAATCATGTTGACTTTCTATATTACTCAGCAATTTATAAAACATTGTCCTTATAAACCTATGAAGTCAACATTTATCTCTGTGATACAGATGACAGAACTGAGGCCCAGAGATGAAGGGACTTTGCTGGCAAGAGAAAGGACCAAACATCAACCAGGGTCTTATGGCTCCAAGGCTTGAATGCTCTCTCCAACACTAAGGAGATTCTCCCTGGTACTTCTGGATGGAGCATTGTCAGAATCAGCCATGGGCATCTTGGTGTAGCATCAGGACACTGGACTTTGGTGGGCAGGCAGCAGCCTCTTCCTCTAGGGATCAGTGAAGACAAGTTTCCATCCCTTCACAATCAAATTCAGATGAGCCCACTCATCATTAGCTGGTCTAGATTGTCTATTACCTACAGATTAGGAAACTGAGGCACAGGGAGATTAAGTGACCTACCTCAAGGTAACACAGGCAAGGCAGTAAGAGTCAGAGGTGGGATTTGAAGCCAAGGCCTCTGGTTCTAGAATCAGTGTACCATACCACCACCCTACCAGATCTTTTTGCTTTTAAGTCTTTTTTAGTTTCAAGGCCAACCCTCTACCTTCTACACCAAAAAGGCTTCTTGTTATTACCACTACTGGTGCCATGATTATAGTGTCCCAATGGAGTTCAGATAGAAACTAGTCTGTGATTATTTTAAAATATTTTCTTCTTTTATTGTGTACTTAAAAAACAATCAACAAAGATGACCACTTTCATAGACAAAGGAATACACCCCAAACAAGAAGATTCTACCTGAAATTGTAAATATGTTATATACAATTTATTTAAAGGATATATTAAGTTTAAGGTGGTAGTAACAAAAAGCACCCTGTTAATGTCAGTCAGCAAGTCAATGACATTTACTAAGTGCTTTCAGGCACTGTGCTGAGGGCTAAAGATACAAATACAGAAAGAAAAACAAAAAGAGTCTCCTCCCTTGAGGAGCTCACAGTCTAAAGGGAGAAGACGCTAAATACGCCAAAGAAAGCTGAACCGGCAGAGGGACTGAGAAGCAACCCCAGGGCGTGATGGTGAAGTCAAAGAGGTCTGGAATGAGTGTGGCTGGAGGGGAAATAGGCACTGTCTGAGGACACGGACTTCCTGTCCAAGCTTCTGGGCCGATGGGTAGCCTGGTGGCCGGGGGAGCTGCTGCATTTCTAGTTTCGACAAGATCAAGATCCGCACTCTCAAAAATAAAACAAGTAAAAGCGACTCTTCGGGTCTCTAGAGAGCCGTGTGGGTGTTCTATCTGCAATAATGCTATTATTACAGTGCTGTAAGAATACATAACATATTATTACATTATTATTATACACATTATTACACACAATAAGACATCTGTAATAATGCTATTATTACGTTCTATCTCAAGTTCTGATGGCAGTTAACAGTTCTTCTGTGTCACCAGGCTCTCTGCTCCTCTTTGGTTGGACCTGTAGAGTGCTTCGCAGCTATAAAGAACTTTCACATATATTCATTATCTCATTTCATCTTGAAAATAACTCTGACAGGGAGATAGTGCCAATATCATTCGTCCCATTTTACCGATGAGTAAACTGAGGCTCAGAGAGGCTAATTAACCTTGGATCCCTGGGCAAATGACAAGCTCAGGATTCAAGCCTGGGACTTCTTATTCCAAACCCGGGTCTTCTTTTAACCCCTTGTTCAGTGTCCAAGTCCATGCAGGACTATGCTCTTCTTCCCATCTTGGAATCACTGAATGAAGTGAGAGGTCCCATGAACCGCAGGTTCCTTCCTTCATTTTGTACACCTACAGGAGAGATATTGAGTGGGGCTGCAGGACTGGCCTAGGGGACAGCCGAGCTTTTCCATCGGCTCCCCAGCACTTGGTGATGGCTTTCACCCAGCATGTGGTCCTCTGAATGTAACGTTCCTGCACTGTTTCTCACTACTCCATCAAGATCTCTCTTTGGGTCTCCTTAGCGAGGTTCTGGGAACAGAGAACAGCGCCCCCCCCTTTTTTTTACATTTTAAAATATTTATTCATTCATTTTAAAATAACACAAAGCTGTCACATGTTAAAAATATTTTTTCATGAAAAGTAACTTTAAAAAAATTTTTTTGGTCTTTATTAATTTGTTTACTTTTAGTTTACAAGATTCAGTTCCACAATTCCTTGAGTTTCAAATTTTCTCTCCCTCCCTTCCCGCCATGGCAGCACATAATCGAGTACAGAATCTGGAAATACTTCCACATTAGACATTAGTCAGGTTATAAAGAAGGATTGTATCAGATGGAATGAACAATGGGAAAGAGGAAACAAAACCAAATAAGAAAAAGTAAGAGAGCAGGTGGTTTGCTTCAATCTGGATTCAAACTCAGTTCTTTCTCTGGATGTAGACATCTCTCCCCATCAAGAGACATTTGGGGTTGACTTATACCCCTGCACTGCGGAGAAGAGTCCAGTATATCACAGTTGGTCATCATACATACATTGTGTCTGTAATTGTGTACACATTTCTCCTGGTTCTACTCTTCTCACTCAGCATCAGTTCGTATAAGCCTCTCCAGGTAAATATGAAGTCCATCTGCTCCTCCTTTCTTATAGCACAATAGTATTCCATTACATGCATAAACCACAACTTGTTCAGCCATTCTCCAATTGATGGGCACCCCCTTAATTTCCAATTCTTTGGCACCACAAAAAGAGCTGCTATAAATATTTTTGTACATATGGGTCTTCCTCCCACTTCTATGATCTTTTTGGGATACAACCCTAGAAATGGTATTGCTGGGCCAAACGGTATGAAATTATTTATAGCCCTTTGGGTATGATTTCAGATTGCTCTCCAGAATGGTTGGATCAGTTCACAACTCCACCAGCAATGCATTAGTGTTCCAATTTGTCCACATCCTCTCCAGCATTTTTCATTTTCCTGTTTTGTCATCTTAGCCAATCTGACTGGTGAGATGTGGTACCTCAGAGTTGCTTTGCTTTGCATTTCTCTAATCAATAGTGATTTAGAGCATTTTTTCATATGCTTATAGATATCTTTAATTTCTTTCTCTGAAAACTGCCTGTTCATATCCTTTGACCATTTATCAATTGGAGAATGACTTGTATTCTTATAGATTTGACTTAATTCTCTGTATATTTTAGAAATGAGTCCTTTATCAGAGACATAGGTTGTAAAAATTATTTCCCAATTTCCCACTTCCCTCTTAATTTTGGTTACATTGGCTTTGTTTGTACAGAAGCTTTTCAATTTATGTAATCAAAATTATCCATTTTGCATTTTATAATGCTCTCTAATTCTTGTTTGGTCATAAAGTCCCTCTCCACAAATCTGACAGGTAAACTATTCCTTGCTTTCCCAGATTGCTTACAGTATCAGCCTTTATACTTAGATCATGTACCCATTTAGAATTGATTTTGATATATGGTGTTAGATAATGGTCTATGCCCAATTTCTGCCATTCTATATTCCAGTTTTCCCAGCAGTTTTTGTCAAATAGTAAGTTCTTATTTCAAAAGTTGGGGTGTTTGGGTTTATCAAACAGTAGATTACTCTAGCCATTGACTGCTGAGTCTTGTGTGCCCAATCTATTCCATTGAGCCACTACTCTATTCCTCAGCCAGTACCAAGTAGTTTTGAGGACTGCTGCTTTTTAGTACAGATTAAAATCTGGTATAGCTAGGTCACCTTTCCTAGCATTTCTTTTCATTAATTGCCTTGATATTCTGGACCTTTTGTTCTTCCAAATGAATTTTGTTACTATTTTTTCTAGCTGTATAAAGTAGTTTTTTTTTTTTTTTGGTAAATTGATTGGTATGGCATTAAATATATAATTTAATTTAGGTAAGATAGTCATTTTTATTATATTAGCTTGATCCAGTCATGAGCATTTGATGTCTTTCCAATTAGCTAGATCTGACTTTATTTGTGTGAAAAGTGTTTTGTAATTGTGTTCATATAGGTCCTGGGTTTGTTTTGGCAGGTAGATTCCCAAATATTTTATAATGTCTACAGTAACTTTAAATGGGATTTCTCTTTCTATCACTTGCTGTTGAATTTCATTAGAAATATAAAGGAATGCCGAGGATTTACGTGGGTTTATTTTATATTCTGCAACTTTGCCAAATTTATTTATTGTCTCAAATAGTTTTTTACTTGATTCTCTAGGATTCTTTAACTATATCATCATATCATCTGCAAAAGGTGATAGCTTGGTCTCTTCTTTGCCTAATTTGATTCCTTTGATTTATTTTTTCTTCTCTAATTGTGGCTGCTAACATTTCTACTACCAGATTGAGTAAAAGGGGTAATAGTGGACATCCTTGTTTCACCCCTGATCTTATTGGAAATGCTTCTAGCTTATCCCCATTACATATAATACTTGCTGATGGCTTTAAATAGAAGCTACCTATTATTTTAAGGAAGGCTCCATTTATCCTATACTTTCTAGCATTTTTTTTTTTTTTAGGCAATCGGGGTTAAGTAACTTGCTCAAGGTTACAAGGCCAGTTATTTCTGGGTGTGGTGCTGAGTGTCTGAGCCCGGGATTCGATCTCCAGGTCGTCCCAACACTGGAGCTGGTGCTCTTACTCGCTGAGCCACCTGGCCGCCCCTAAGCAATTGGGGTTAAGTAACTTGCTCAAGGTTACACGGCCAGGTGTTTCTGGGTGGGTGCTAGGTGTCTGAGCCTGGGATTCGATCTCTGGGAGTCTATCTCAACACTGGAGCAGGTGCTCTTACTCGCTGTGCTACCTGGCCGCCCCGACTTTCTAGCATTTTTAATAGGAATGGATGTTATATTTTGTCAAAAGCCTTTTCTGCATCTATTGAGATAATCATGTGGTTTCTGCTAGTTTTATTGTTGATATGATCAATTATACTGATGGTTTTCCTAATATTAAACCATCCTTGCCTTCCTGGAATAAGTCCTATGTGATCAAAGTGTATTATTCTTGTGATAAGTTGCTGTAGTCTTTTTGCTAATATTTTATTTAAAATTTTAGCATCTATATTCATGAGGGAAATTGGTCTATAATTTTCTTTCTCTATTTTATCTCTTCCTGATTTATGTATCAGTACCATATTTGTGTCATAAAAAGAATTTGGCAGGACTCCTTCTTCACTACTTTTCCCAAATAGTTTTTAGAGTATTGGAATCAATTGTTCTTTAAATGTTTGATAAAATTTACTAGTAAATCCATCTGACTCTGGAGATTTTTTCCTAGGGAGTTCACTGATGACTTGTTCGATTTCTTTTTCTGAGATGGGGTTATTTAAGTAATTTACTTCCTCGTCAGTTAATCTGGGCGACTTATTTTTTAGGAAATATTCATCCATTTCCCTAAGATTGTCAAATTTATGTGCATGCAATTAGGCAAAATAATTCCTAATTATTATTTTAATTTCCTCTTCACTGGAGGTAGATTTACCCTTTTCATTTTTGATACTCACAATTTGGTTTTCTTCTTTCTTTTTTTTATCATATTGACTGAGGGTCTATCAATATTATTGTTTTTTTCATAAAACCAACTCTTAGTTTTATTTATTAACTCAATAGTTTTCTTAATTCCAATTTTAATAATCTCTCCTTTGGTTTTCAGTATTTCTAATTTAGTATTTAATTGGGGATTTTCAATTTGTTCTTTTTCTAGCTTTTTCAATTGCATGCCCAATTCATTGACCTCCCTTTTCTCTAATTTATTCATGCATGCACTCAGGGATATAACTCTTTCCCTAAGAACTGCCTTTGCTGCATCCCACAAATTTTGGCATGTTGTCTCATTATTGTCATTCTCTTGAATGAAGTTTCTACAATTTCTTGTTTGACCCACTCATTCTTTAGGATTAAATTGTTTAATTTCCAATTGGTTTTTAGTCTATCTTTTCATGGCCCTTTATTGCATAACAGTGGCCTTTGTTGCTGAGTAATTCAGCCCTTCTGGTGCCAGCAGAGGTAGATTTGTTTATTGATTACCCGAAATTTTAGCTGTTACTTTTTGAAGTCAGCTACGCCTAATCTGATTTGTTAAAAGTCAGTTCTACTGATGCCTTCCTTCTGTTGTTACATGCCAGTAATTTCTGGATATCTACCACCACCAACTGAGAACGTAGCCTAGGAAAAACAGCCTCTACAGTGCATACAGCGGTCTTCCTTAGTCCCTCCTTCTCTACTGAGCTTAGGGAGTTAAGATTCACTGTCTCTTTCCAAAAACCAATGGAAACCATTAAAATGATCTAGAATTTAGTCCCTCCCCCATTGACTTTGTATGTATCCTCGTAATCTTCAGTTATATTGTTCTCATTTTTGCTAATTTCACTCTGTATCACAGAGTTCACACAAATCATAGCATATTCCTTAGCATTAGCACTGATAGGTAATAGATGCCCAGCATGTCACAAGTGCCATGGAACATGGCAGGTCAAAGCTGCCAGGGCCCTTAGATCAGAACCAGGAAAGACCTTAGAAGAGAGAATGTAAGAATATCAGAGCCAAAAAGAATTGGAAAACCTAGAATATGGATGGTTATGACTGAAAGGGACATGGGACCTAAGGAACGTTCTAGGGAAAGCCTTTATTTTAGTTTGGAGCAAGCTGAGGCCCAGACAGGTGATGTGCTCTCCACAAGGTCACTGAGCTGGCTGCCATGTGACCCTGGGCAGCCGCTCCAACACTGTCCTCGATGCATTTGGAAGGAGCCAGGGAGAAGGATCATCCTCACCTGCTGAGTGAAACTCCTTCCTGGGGTTCTTTACTCTGAGCTAAGAGTTTAAGACTTATTTTCCAATTAGAGTTGCAGAAAGAGGGGGTTTGCATTTATATTCCATTTTTTCCGTCTCTTGAGGCAAGGCAGAAGGCTTTCTCAAGAGACTGCGGGAACGGTGAACATTTTTCACTTTGTCAGCTCCAGGCTTTAGCTATTTTCTCCCTCCTTCTCCAGGGTCTGGTAGAACATGTCCTCCATTAGTCTCTGGATTGTTTTTGGAAGCTCTAGGGTATAGTCTGAACAGGTGTTAGAACAGAGGGATGTGCTGCTTTTCTCCATCCAAATATCTCAATGCAAAGGAAGAGGGCAGAGGAGAAAGCGAGAGCAAGAAACTATTGTGTAAAAATATTTAGATCCTATTCAGATTATGGACCCGAGCTTAGAAAATTCAGTTTCTTACAATATTAGGGCCAGTTTTTTGTGAGGCTATTGATTCCATTAAAGTCCTACTCTGGTAGCGTAGAAGTGGGTCCTTACAGGCTTTGCCTTCACAGAACAAGTTTTGACAGGTCCAACCAAATTGGATAGCCTTTGCTATGGAGCCCATGATGAATGCCATGTTTATCATCCAAAGACCAGGCAGGCTAAATATGGACACAACCATCACCACTAGAAAGGCCACTGGCAGATGAACTTTTTGACCGTGGCAACCAATGAAACAAAGGAAGATGAAGAATGCTCTGTGGCTCCCTTCTGCTTCTCCAAGGATATTGGTAGAGGAGAGAAATAATAGTAATATAACAATGATGATGCTGATTCCTGGCGTTTCTTTTTAAAATTGTGCTAATTACTATTGCACACATTACACAGGAGGTTCTATGGTGGTGGGAAGAATGCTGGATTTGTAGTCAGAGAACCTGGGTTCAAATCTGGGTTCTGCCACTTATTACCTGTTCCATCATGAACAAGTCAACATTCTGGCCTCAGTTTATTAATCTCTAAAACGAATGGGTTGGACTTGGAATTAAAGTTGTAATTTTTCCCATCTAAGGCTTCAGACCACCATCTATCCATGAAGCCTTTTTTGGGGGGGGTTCCATGGACCCCAGGTTAAGAGCCCCTGGACTAGAGAATCTCTAGGGCCCTTCCGACATTTTCAACAACTCTTCCAGGTCAGGACTGACATGGATTAGAATAGTTTCACTGTTTTTCTAATTTAATCCTCTGCTCCAGCTGGAGTAGATGGTGAGGAGGGTTCTAAGTCTCCTTTTGAACATTTGATTCAAATGAGTCACAAGGTGATAATCTGTAAACTTGCCTGTCCAAAGTTCAGAGGGCAAGGCTAAGTAATATGGTACCGATGCCATGGCCAGCCCCAGTCATGGCCTTTCCTTTGATGGCCATGCACAGGTGGCTGGGGATTATTCCTCCTGGACAGTTGGGGTATATCATTTCATTCAACCAGAGTCTGATGGCCAATCTCATCTATCTCTCTTTTAGTGCTTAATAAACATATACTAAGTGTCTAATATGTATATCAGATATCATGCTATGCACCGGGGATACAAAAAAACATTTCCTACCCTCAATGAGTTCCCAATTTAATGGGTTCCAAAAGGGCCACTTCAATGGTAGGTCATAGCATGGAAGAAATGCCTGGTTTAAGACCTGGAAGGAATCTTTAAGAACAGCCCCCTAAGAGGGGAAGGGACTGGAGATTTAAAGTGCTGACTCTAACTCCTAGTTCTAATTGGAAGAGACCCCAGAGCCTGACTCCTGCCTTTTCAGCAATGGGCCCGGGCTCGTTGCCCAGAGTAGCCATGGAAGATCTGGGCCTGTACCTCACACACTTCCTTTCTTAATACAAATCAATTAATCAGTCATTCAATAAACACTTAGGAAGATCTTACCTTGCTCTGTGCACTAGTACACTAAGCTCAGGGGTTACAAGGAAGGCTTTCTTTCCCTTCACCTAGCTACGATTATGTTACAAGGTTATTCTTTTTTGGTCCGAGTGCTGTAGGATATAACGAATGAGCTTCTGGCGTGCAGTCTCTATCCACTGATGCAGATCGCACCCCTTCTGCCCCTTGGAGTCACACAGAGAGAGATTAAGTGACTTGCCCAGGGCTAGACATACCCAGGTGTCTCAGAGGCATGACTGGGACCTAGTTCTGGACTTGGAGACTGGCTTTCTGCCCAGTATTCATGATTTCACATTTCTTTTTGGGATGCCCTGCTCTCAAGCTGGTAGGTGCTTGATAGGAAGCATTGTGACATGTGGAATAAGGAGTGGGTTTGAAGTCAGAGGGCCTGGGTTTGAATCCTGCCTCAGGCAAGTCACTTATTCTTTCTGGGCCTCAGTTTCTTTGTCTGTAAAATGAGATGGTTAGATTATATGGCTTCTTGGTACAGTGGAAACAGTGCTGGGTTTGCATTCAAAGGTCCTGGGTTCAAATTCTGAGTATAACTTTTATAACCTGAGTGACCTTGGATAATTCACCTCCCTTCTCTGGGCTGCAGTTTCCTCATCTGTAAAATGAGAGGATTGAATGTTATGACCTCTAAGATCCTGCCCAACTCGAAATCAATGATACTTCATTTTGGCCTCCCACCTAAACCTTGATTTTCTTTCTTTTTCCCTTTGATTTGATAAATGTTTTCTAACTGGGTGAAGTTGTTTGCACAGAATTCTCATGGGACACATTAACTGCAATGCCTTTTTCTCCCTTCATCTTTGGGCCTGTTCCTATGATATGATTCCTCATTAGGAGACTCTGGGGTTACCACAAGTCTGCTTTGTGAACACCAAGCAATACAAGGGATTGGGAGAGAAGATAAAATGCTATGTATTCTTTTCCTTAATTAATTTTGGGAATAGAGTTTCTTCCATTTTTTTGTAGGATAGAAGTGGAAATGATTTTCCAGATTCAAGAGTTATATGAATTATTGATCAAGGATCTTTGACTCAGAGATTATTGGGGTTAGAAAGTATTTACAAAAGCAGGAAAGCAGACTAAAATTCTTGCCCTTCACCCCTAAAATACATATATCCATGATCTCTCCATCTTCCTTTCATACATTGATTTTATTTAGCTTTCTGTACGGTTTGCATATGTATATACCTTGGAGAGAATGGTCTATGTCTACCAGCATATAGCCCTTGGCACTCTGCCACACCTAATTAGACATAATCATTGCTTTTGATAACAACAATAATTATAACTCACATTTATATAACATTTTAATGATGACCAAACATTCATGAGAATGAGGGTTTTGTGATTTCAACATATCTTAATGATCAAACTCAGTTAGAAACATTGTGCTTAATGAAAGCAGCACGACGGTGTCAAGGTGCTGTGGTGGTGGACGCCATGTTAAAATGCTGATCATTTCTACTCTGTCTTCTTTCTGAGGTGAGATGAGGACCAGCTGCCCCCTTTCTTGGCACGGTGCTCACTTGTAATCTCAAAGCTCATTCCTGGCTTCTTATTCTTCACAGCTGGTTTGCAGTACATCCAGTAAGCATGAACAACACAAACCACCTGGTCAATAGTGACAATGTTGGCTATGCCTCTTACCTGTTTGAGCAAGAGAAGAACCCAGGACAGCTGCCTGGACAGGTAAGACCCCTCCTTATTTTCTCCATATTTGGGGGCATGTGAGTAGCAACTCCATTTTGGTTTATCAAATCATAGGCTCATGGAAGGTGCCTTAGAGGTAATTTTGGTCAACACCCTAATTTTACAGCAGAGGAAACTGAGGCCGGGAGAGGTTGTGATTTGGCCAGATCACCTGAATTATCATTGTCATTCATACAGTGCTCAGAAGATTGAATTACTTTTCCCAGAAGAAAATCCCAGAGAGAGCTCTGTAAAATCATAGGGTTGGACTAGATGTACTCCAAAGGCCTTGCCAGTTCCATGTTTGATTATCCTGTGACCATCTGCAGATGGCACGTGTTAACAATAATCCAATCGCTCCTCTAAGGAAAAGGATAATGGAGAATCCCACAGTATCTGCTCTGCCTCCCCAATGGCCTTTTCCTAATCTTTTAAACTTTCCACTTGGGTTTTGCAAGGGGCTAATGCAGTACACAGGCCAATCTCCATGGCAGGTTATACTCCAACTTCTAAGTTGTTTATTTTAGCATGAATTATCCTATGGAAACATAGCTTCCTGGAACATCCATAAAACCTTAGAAGTAGAAGAAAAAACCTAGCATATGACATCATAAGTCTCTTAAAGATCTTGTAGGAGTCCTAAAGATCATCCTGTTTAAAACTTTCAGTTTGCAGGTGAAAACACCTAAGCCCAGAGAGGGCTGGTGAATTGCTGGGGGCCACACAGCTAGCTAGCAGTAGAGTATGCTTGAAACATAGAACTCTAGATCTGGACTGACAGTGCTGGGAGCCTAGCCAGCATGAGAACCCACTGTGGTTTGCACTACCAGTTTCGGGGATGGATCCCATCATCACATTTCCCTCAATTTCACTGTAGAAACAGTGGTTTCTACTTGTAATAATCTCCACCTGAGTGGAATGGGGGGGCGGGACTTCTCTAGCTCTGCCAGGGCCAGCTTTGGCTCCCATGGCTCAAGGTAAGGGGTTCAGCAGACTGAGGGCTATCAAAGGGTGGGTGTAGGCATGAATGGGAATGAGGGTCCTATGAGCTCAGTGGATAAGAAACTGTAGGGGCAGGCAAGAAGTTCTGCTTGTTACACCCTTGGAATTCTTCTTGGTTCCAGGCTGGGTCCAAGTGAAATGTTCTTTGTCTTCTCCCCGGGGCCAGTCCCTAAGGGGAGGTCTGCCTGACTCCAAGTCCAGAGTGCTGCCCCCTACACAGACTGCCTCTCTAGAAACTGCTTATTGTCACCATCATCCACCCCATCCCCAACCCCATCATCATCATCATCATCAAAGTCAACATAAGATCATAGGACCATAGATTTAGAGCTAGACTCATTTAGATGAGTCAGTTGAGTCCCAGAGAGGCAGCCAGCCTGCGTATGGCCATTTAAATCATCTGTAAGCCCAGTTAGGATTTGAATTCGGATTAAAAAAAACCCTCCCATTTTTACATTCTTCACCCTTCCCTCCACTGTTTTACCCTCCACTCCAACATCCACTATAAGTAGATGAGTCTAAGATCATTCAAATCTACTAATTCTGTTACATGGGTACTTCTTCGTGCTTACTTTTTTTCTCCTCGAAATAGAGGACAGAAGAAAAAAGTCTTAACTGAGAATGAGGGAGCGCAAACATCAGCCTTGAATTACCTGTTTAGACTGAGCTTTGTAGCAGATATGTGTGTGCTTGTGTGTGTGGATTTGTTAGAAGCCTAGAACAATTTGTTTCTAAAAGGCAAGTGGGTATCCTGATTTCCAGGAGAAATCAGCAGACACAGGGCTGCCTCCTCTGTTCTTTCTTTCTTCCCAGAGTTTAGCACATACCCGTGTTTCCCCGATAATAAGACCTATCCCAAAAATAAGCCCTCCCCTTACTGTGTAAGATTCCTCTAAAATAAGCCCTCCCCCGAAAATAAGCCCTATTGAGATTGCTACTGTAGTGAAGGTGATCCCCTGCGCTACACGCTACATTACAGTACCCTCTGTATGCACCGTCCCCCCCCCAGTGAAACGCACGCCGCGCTCCGAGCTGCATCCAATCAGAGCTGCAGCAGTGAGCGCGTCATCCTGTTCTTCCCCAGTGATTTGCTTATTGAATAAAGGTACATTTTTTTGTTCACATTTACCTGTTTATTAAAATTGCTGTCAATGTTCATTAAAATAAGCCCTCTCCTGAAAATAAGCCCTCTGGTGTTTTTCTGTCCAAAAAAATTAATAAGACAGTGTCTTATTATTGGGGAAACACAGTATGTTTGCTACATAGTAAACACTTAATAAGTTTTTCATTTGTTTAATTAATTAATTCATTCTTCCATTTGTCCAGTCATTCATCTTACATTTGCACCTGCTGTTAGTCTTCAGGGTTAAGAGATTTCTGTCTGACTCCTTAGATAAGTCTTCCACTTGGAAATGATGTATTTATGTTTCAGCCACAGTGTGACTGATGATGTTCACACTTCCTGCAGTGTGAGAATTTTCATATATTTGACTTTATCCAGAACCCTTCACCATCTCATCTTTTTATTGTTTGCAAATGGTTTGGAGAGGGGCGAGTGATAGAATCTGCTGTTTGCATGTTTAATGCATTTCCTCATATTGGAAATAAGGGATCATGAAAAAGTCAGTGGGCTTCTCTTCTGGCAGGGCTCATTTGTAGCTGCTTTTGCCTCCTCCAATCTTGGGGATGTGTCACCCAATATCCTGGGACCTCACTGCATCAACACTGGGGAGTCATGCGACAACTTCAACAGCTTTTGTCCAATTGGTGGGGTAAGTAGCAGACACAGTACAGCTCTTCAGTGCTCAGGTATTCATTTCAGCTGCATTCGTCAGCTTGTGTCACCATCAGAGAATGACCAACAGGGCTCCCTGATGTCCCCTCTGCTTCTCACTGGAATATTGCTCTCAAAATGAATCCTCAGTGGTCCAGTGGGTGAGATGATAATTTCCCCATATTCCTAATGGAATGCTTATACCATGAAAAACTCAAGGTGAAAGAGGTAGAGGGAAAAAACAGGGCAGCTAGGTGGCGAAGTGAGTAGAGAGCCTGCCCTGGTGTCAGGAGGACCCGAGTTTGAATCCAGCCTCAGACACTTAAAAACACACACACACACACACACACACACACACACACACACACAAACTTGGGCAAGTTACTTAACCCAAACTGCCCTCCAAAAAAGCAAAAAAAAAACAAAAAACAAAACCCTCACCTTTTTACAGAATCACCAAATAGCCAAGTATGAAGGGACCTCAAGGGCCATCCAGTCTAGCCAGCATCTAAAAAGGGATCCCTTCTTTATTATCCTGATGAATGGTCATCCAGCTTTTGATCAAGGGATCAGGCAAGGAGAGCGCACTACCATGGTTAGCCCATTACACTCTTGGACAGTAGTGGTGGTGGTTGTTATTTTTCCACGTGGCCAACATTTCTAATTTAAATAAATGTCTTTTTCATATATAAGCATGTTGGATTCCACCAAGTTTATTGGATTTTGGTGCTTAAAAAAGTAAATAAAAATAAACAAAACCCAATGAACAGCCTTGTATAGAACAATGAAATGACAAGCATGAGGGTAATCTATAGTTTTACTCTAGGATTGTTCTGTTTATCTATCTATCTATCTATCTATCTATCTATCTATCTATCTATCTATCTATCTATCTATCTATCTATCTATCTATCTATCCTCCTCCCTTTGGCTACATCAAGTATGACTTTCGATCATTAAAAACAAGCAAATTAGAAAAAAATACATTCCTTTACTTTTCCAAGCCCCTCAGTGGCACCGTCATTCACTGTGGTTGCTTCTCCTAACTTACATCAATGACACCACCTCTCAAGTCTCCTTGAATGAGGAGTTCGTCTTGGCCACCCGGGAGAATTTCCAGGCAAAGTCACTGTGCTTCTTTAAGCTCCATTTTGAAAAGTTGCAGGACCACGCTGTCTTGTTCCACTTTGTTCTTTGTTCTGGAAATGTTGGCTGCTCCAATCTCTTGGGATGCTGTCATTTTCTTTTGTCCACTTGGGTGACTCGGTCCCTTCCCCCTCTTCTCCTCTCCTTCCACTCCTGCTATTCTTTCCAGATTCTTGTTTAGGGGAATTTTCTACAAGTGAGTTTTGTAACTTATTTGGAAAACTTTCCTCTAGCTCCTGCCTGCATTTAACATCAGCAGGCACACATTCATAGTTTTCTGGTAGAACTGACCAGACTCCACAGTAAAGGAGAGGAAAGGAATCATCTGTATCTATCTTGGTATTACTGCCCAGGCCTCCTTTGTATTCAGGGATGGCGGACTTAGGAAAGACTGTAGCCATTTCACAAACCTGTGGGCTTGCACATTGGCCACTACCTCTGGCCGCTGGAGATCCTTGCAGGTTTCATTCTAGCTCGTGCCTGGGCCTTATAGCCCTGGCCATCCAATGGTCCCTGTCCCATAATGCCATTCATTGAAGAATCTCAGAATCTGATAGTTTTAACAGAGAAGGTATTTTTTTCCCTAACGAGGTAAGGTGTGCTCTGGCTCCCTCTTCTAATGCTAGGCCTCGCTTCTTAGGTTTGTAGGAAACCCTGAGGAGTTTTGTGGGTATCCCTTCTCTACTGCCATCAGCTTCAGGGTTCACTGGCTGAATTCTCCCAATGGCCTATGATTCCACTCCCATTTAACTGCTGAACATAGCTTTTATAAAGAGAAACTTACTTCAAAGATAAGACAAGAACAAATATACAAACGTAAGCCTTTGGGGACCCACTTTCCCCTATACTGTCTCAGTGTCTAGGGAGACTAGGATCTACTTAGCTCAGTCCCTATTTAGCAATAGTTCTATCAAACTTACAGACAAAGATGGCATTTCTGCTACATCTTTCTTTGTTCCCATTGGGCAGCAACCATTGGGCTGGGGACCTGACTGTCACCTCCAAAGGTCTCTTCTTTCTCCTCTGGGCATTGATACTTCACTGACTGGACTCAGACTCTGGAACTTGGGAATGTCAAGGAACCCTATGGACCTTTTGAAACTAGTGGGGTGGAAAAGGCTCCATTCCCTTCACAGAGAGCAGAAAAGAACAAATTCAGAGGCCCCTTTTTGTGGCCTCAGAAGGAAGCATGACCTCTTTCCTGCAATATGCTCTCTCACCAGTGCTGTGGACAAAGGGGGCCCCCTACCAGAAATCGCCTAGCCAAAAGGACTGAGTCAGGAAAGGCACGGTGAAAGCCACCTGCCTTGGCAGCCAGTCAAGGAGCGCGTCCCTCACCGCATGGGTGGCAGAGCAGAATTAGTTACAGAATTTCTGCATATGCTTCACAGGCATTCTCCTTGTTCATCTCTGTGCTTTTCCTGGAAGCAGACTCCCCAGCTTGTCCACATGGAGAGAGTATTTCACCTGAGCGAGAGATGATGGGGTCTGCATGTGTGCCAGGCCCCAGTCACATCGACTTCAGGTCTAAATCTGCCTCTTGGCCAGCTCTACCTGTTACCCCTGGTTTTGTCTTTGGGGACCAGGCAGAAGACACCTAAGCCCCTTTCCATTTCACAATATTTCAAGTACTTAAAGGGAGCCGTGCGTCTTCTCTCCTCCAGGCTAAATAAACATCCAGTTAGCATGGCAGGGACTCAAGACCCTTCCCCACCCTTGTCGAGCTCCCCTGGCCGCTTTCCAGTTTGTCAATATTCCCCCTAACCTGGGATGAAACGTCCCGAGCAGGGTGAGGGACAGCTCCATGATCACGTCTTCCCACATGGACGTGTTGTGTTGCTTCTCTCGCTGCTGCCTGAGACAGCCTTCCTTTCTTCCTCTGCTTTTGTTGGCTGCACTTGGGGGCCCGTGGATTTTTTTATTTCTGGAGCTCTTCCCACCTTCCTGAATCATTTTCAGTTGTTCCTCCAGGGTTCTTTTGCTTGCTCCCTGCTTGCGCTTATTCCCTCAATTCATTTTTCTCTCCTTCCTGCTATCACTAGCATTTTTAGCGCTGTGTCAAATGACAGTGAAGGACATGAACATCTTGCCTTTGTCCCTGACCTTTGAGGTCCCTCTTCACACTGACATGCTGCGGGATGAGGCCTGGTTCCAGTTCTAGCTCTGACACTTACTGATCTTTTCTGAAAAATAATGAGTCTGAAATAGACTCCACCTAAGGTCCCTTTCTGCTTCTAAATTCCAGGATTCTGCATTTTTCTACTAAAACTCGGATTCTATGTTTAAGAGAAATTGGGGGAGAGATGACTTTTTGGTCTTAGTGCTTTGAATGAATGAGTGGAAGACTTTTATTAGGCACTTCTTTGTGCTGGAGAAGAAAGGGCCTGTGTGCTCAGGGAGATGAAACCTTAAGGAAGCAGTGTCTAGGAAAGGGAAGTCCAAAGGCAGAGGGTTGGTATGCAGAGACACCAGGCCTGGCCACTTGATTATGGTTCTCAGAGAGAGGCAAAGGTGGTTGTGGGCCTTGGGGGACATATGTGGCCATTGGCCCCCTGGGATCGCCAGGGTCAGGGAGCTTTTTGATCAGGCTCAAGTGGCCTCTTCTGCTCTATAATATTGATGCCCTTAAGAGATTCCTCGAATTTCAACCAGCCTGGGTTTTGTTTGGTTTCCTCCTAGTCTGACATGTGCATGGCTGCTGGTCCTGGAGAGGATATGTTTGACAGTACTCGGATCATAGGACACACCATTTATGAGAAAGCCAAGGTAAGCGGCGATCAGACCCTGTCCTCTCGTACACGGCCTCGGTGCCAGCTGAGCAGTGACCCAGGCAGTTGTGTGACTTCATCCCACACACCAGAGCTCAGCGATGACAAGAAGGCCAAGAGTTTTCAGATCTGCTAGAGAAGCTAGGAGAGGAGAGAATGTACCAGATATGACGGTAGCGCTGAGAGACTGCCGCCAGAGCAGTCTTCCCTCCAGACCTCTTGCTTTTCACCTTCTGCTCTGTGTACACTGACCACGTGAGTTCTGGAATCACAATGATCAGGCTGGGTCTCAGAAGGTCTGTCAGGCCTCCCAGCTGTGACTTCCCAGATTCTGGGCCACATCTCCCCTTTATATGAGTCCTCCCCCAATGGAAGGTAAACACCTTGATACATGACACGGACTGAGGCCTTTATCTCTGTATCCCCAGTGCTCAGCGCAGTGCCTGGACCATAGGTAGGCACTGGGCAAGTGCTTCTTCACTCACTAATTCTTTTAGGATTCAGAACACCTTAGAACCAAGTAGAAGGGCAAAGATATTACCGGTTATTGTCTAAAACTAAGTATATATTATAGGCTTCAAGATACATTATCAGATGAGAAAAGGCCCAGTAGCAAGAATTCTTCCTGGGAATTCAGGAGGCTTGGGTCCAAATCTGTGTTAATTTGGGAAGGTCATGAGCCCTCCTTGGGCCTCAGTGCCCCATTTGTAAAACGAGATTCCTGGATTACTTGATTCCTAAGGTCTGTTCCATGGCATGGTAAGAAGTCAAGCAGAATTTGGAGTCAGAGATTTGGCTTTGGGTTCTGACTCTGCTACTTCTTCCCTCTGTGCCCTTGGGTAAGAGGTGGTCCCCAAGGACCTTCCAGCTCTGACCTAATGATTCTGTGTGCCAGAACAGGGCAGGACAATCCCGGATGATTACTAGGTGTCTCTTTGTGACCCAAGAAGCAACTATGCTTTTTATGCTTTTCTAAGATAGATAAGTAGAAGGCCCTTTCTCTAGGAATCTAGTTCATAGTATTTTCTGACTTGGCAAACATTTTAATTTATTTTCAGGGAATTTTAACCCCTCCCATCTGATCGCAGAAATAGAAAAAAAGGACAGTTACATTTCTTTCCAGGAACAGGAATTTCTCCTTGATCCTTGCTCTCCCTGCTCTCATTCATTCCTGAGCTAATCATTTTTATCAGTTCTTCAAAATGGGAATTAATAATAATATTCCTGCCTTTTTTCGATTCTTGGGGGAGTTTTAAAGATCAAGTGTGCCCAGATGCTTGTAATGATGTCCTGGGAACAATCATTCTTTATGTATAAGGGATGCTGAGGGTCACAAGCTTTGTGATCTGTAATCTGTGAATTATTATCCCTGACTGAGGAGAAGGCAGAGTGGTCTTGGCAGTGTATGTTCCTAGCACAGATAAGTATGCCTCTTGCTGTCTCGTTCACAGCCATGTCATGGGTTTAAAGACACTTCTGAGCGGCACTGGCAGGAATGCTGGGCTCAGGGTCAAGAAGGCCTGGGTACATGTCCTGCCTCTAACACTTCCTAGCAATGGACCCTGGACATGTTAACCTTTCAGAGCCTCAGTGGGATAGTAGACAGAGCCCTGGCTTTTCAGTCAGAGGAACTAGGATCAATTCCTAGCTCAGCCACTCTTTGTGACCTTGGGTGTGTCCATTAATCTTGACAAGTCTCAGTTTCGTCCTCTTTAAAATGGGCTAGATGCACATGTATAACCAATATCAGATTGTTTGCCATCTTGGGGAGCGGGGAGGGGAGGGAGAAAATTTGGAGCTCAAAATCTTTCAAAAAATGAATGTTGAAAATTATCTTTATATATAATTGGAAAAAATAAAGTGCTTTTAAATAAAAAATGGACTAGATTCTAGCAAACAGATAGTCAGTTTCCTCATTTGGAAAAAGGGGACAATATCACCTGCAGCACTTGGCCTATAGGGCTGTTGGGAGACCCAGAGGAGATAATGAACATGAAAGCCTTAAAGTGCTCTAGAAAGGTCAATAATTACTGTTAATGAACCTATGCTTTAATGAGTGAGGATACCTCCTTCGAAACACAGACTGCAACTTCCCCATTGCATGTTTCCAATGATCTATAGAGGCCTTTCTCCTGAATCAAAGTAAAACAGGGCTTTATCAGGCATCAGGACCACTCAGGAGATAGACCAAGAGAAAGCCAGGGGGTGCCCACTCAGAGTCATAATACAATTTTGGTGTTGGAGTCAGAGGGCTTGGATCTGAGTTCAAGCATTGCCACTTATTACTTGTGTGATCTTGGGCAAATCACTGAACATCTCTGGGCCTCAGTTTCCTTCTTTGAAGATAGGACGAGGTGACCTAATTAGCCAGACTAATTATTTAAAATAAGAAGCAACCAGATGCACCTGAGCCCCTCGAATAATTTATTTCATTTTCCAGTCCACTGAATTGGTCTTAATGACTTAACTCTTCTATTGATTTCACATGAAAAATCACAAAGTTGATGCCTCAGGCACCAAAATTCCTAGCTAAAACTCTGTGGTTTTGCCACGTGGAAAGAGTGAGTATTCTCTCTGTCCTTGGCTAACACCATGAGGGCTGAGCTCTCGCTCACTTAGGTCACCCCTACTGTGGGTTCAAAGCCTCTGTCTCTGCTGGGTCCCAGCTCTTTCTAGAGAGCACTCCCTAAACCCTGGGGAAGCAATGCCTTTCGGGGCTCTGTTTCCCCTCAGGCTCCTGCTCCTCCTTCCTTGTGGTGGTTCCTCACAAGATTGTAGGAAAAAAGGATCATGAACCTGGAGCTGAGAAAGATCTCCAAAGCCATCCAGGCCACCTCCCTCCTTTTACACAGGAGGTAATTGAGGCTGATGAAAGTCTCTCACCATGAGACTTGCCCAGGGTCACAGGGTAGTGAGCTTCATGAATGGGTTTGGAACTCATGTCCTCTGATTCTGGAACTAGTGCTCTTTCCTTGTGTCGTGTGAGCTAATGAGATCAGTAACGAGCTAAAGCATGTATTAGATGCTTTACTAGGCTTTATTATTTATTAGGCACTCAGTGTTTTTTAGACACTTTTAATATATGTACATCATGTGATCTAATGAGAGGTAGCTAAAGCATTTATCAGACACTTATTAGCGCTTATTAGACACTTTATTAGGCTGTATTATTTATTAGGCACTCAGCATTTCTTAGACATTTAACACATCATGTGATCCTGGGGGATAGGTAGCTAGTTGAAGCACTTATTAGACGCTTTATTAGACTGTATTATTTATTAGGCACTTAATAACATTTCTTAGACACTTAATATGTACACGTCAAGTGATCTAATGAGATAGGTAGCTAGTTAAAGCATTTATTAGACACTTAATATATGCTATGCAACGACTAAGCCCTGGGGATACAAATACAGGCAAATAAGACAATCCTTGCCCTTAGGAAGCTTCCGGCCTGAGTGGGGAAGACAACATACAAGGGGTAGCTGGAAAGGGAGAGGGGGATGCCCGTGGAGGGTAAAGACAAGGCTGCATAGAGGCCTGTGCCTAGGCACAATGGGCAGAGCTCCCCTATCAGATTCAGGGGTATTGGGGTGGAGTTTGTAATAATTATAACCCAGGCCTTATAATACTTTAAGGTTTTACAAAATGTCTCCTTCCAGCAGCTCTATGTAGCAGGTCATGCAGAGAGGCATTATCATCATCAAACCTTAAAATGGAGAAACTGAGGCTGGCTCAGCAAGGTTAAGAGACTTGCCAGCAGTCTTATATGGACACAGACACAGATACAGACACACACAGACACAGACATACACACACACAGATAGACACAGACAGACATAGACACAGACAGACAGACAGACAGACAGACACACACACACACACACACACACACATGCACACAGAGAGCTGTTAAGTGTCAAACTCAGGTCTACTCCGAAACTCAAGCCCAGCTTTCTTTCTACTAGGCCTCTTCTCCTAAGGAATGACAATGTAGTCTGCAGTCCTGGGCTTCCAGCTTTGGGCCTCCCAGACTTTAAGGGGACATGGGTTTGTGCTGACTGTCACCTGTCAAATGGGACTTCCTCTGGTCTTCTTTCCTTCATAGTCTTGGCTCAGTTTCCGTGCTCAGAGTGCTCACCTTCCTGGCCGCTGTCTTGTAAAGTACCTGGCTTTCTTCAAAGCTCAGCTGAGGCACCCACTGTCTCCTAAGCAAGGCCTTTCCTGATGCCACCATTGTTAATGCATTATGCCTGTTCAGTTGCTTTGTATAAAATGTGTCTTTATTTACCTGTGCCCAAGCTGTAGCACCTGCCTCCCTGCCCCAGTTTCTTAGAAGGAGCAGTTCTTTGCTTTGTAACCTCAGGGTCAATCACAGAGCCGGGCACCCAGGTGACTAATGCGTGATTGCTGAAGGCCCCCAACTCGATCTGCTTCCCTTACACACTTGTGTATTCCAGGAACTATATGCTGCAGCCTCCCAGGAGATCCTCGGCCCTCTGTCTGCAGCTCACCAGTGGGTCAACATGACGAATGTCACTGTGCAGCTCAATTACACACACACGGTGAGCGCCCCTTAGTTAGGCTGCTAAGCCAGTCCGCCTCCTCAGCGGACGGCAGGCGTCTCCCACCTGCTGAGTATGGCTGGCCCCGGCAGCCCCGTCCTGGGTCCTCTCCTCTTCTCTCTCTTGGTGACCTTATCAGCTCCCATGGGCTTAGCTATCATCTGTATACAGAATGTATGTATATGTATGCACATGTACAAAAAAAATACATATAAACGAACACACAGACACAGACTGTCCCTGTAAGAGACACATACGATACATAACACACACACAAATCATGCATGCATGTTCATGCGCAGCCATACATGTATATACAAGAGGTGTGTGTATGCATACATGTATAGATATGTAGGAGGCCTCTGTGTGTTGATATACATGTCTATGCACACACCTACATGCATAATTATGTAAGACTCACATACAGATCCATAGTGATCTAGTCTCCAGCTAGCCTTCTCTCCTCCCTCTTCCCCTCTCTCCTGAGTTCTTGGCTGATGTCTCCAGCCGCCTGCCAGGGGACTCTACCTGGTGCATCACGGCCATCTCAGCACACCCCCTTAGAGAGAGCTCACTGTCTTCCCCTCTAAACCCTCCTCTTCTCCAACACTCTCTGTTTCCACTGGAGCTCTTACTATCCTACCAACCGGTTGCTGTGTCTTGTCTATCTGACCTCCAATCCAATAAATCCAATCTAATTCCCATTTATTAACTGCGTTCAATGTAGCAGGCACTGTGCTAAGCGCTGGGGGTAAACAGAACAAAGAGAAAGCCCATTCTTGCCCTCCAGGAGCTCACACTCTAATGGGTGGGGGGGATGCTGCTCAAAAGGAAGCAGGAATGTGAGGTGGGCCCCTGGTGCAGGGGCATCCTGTCCAGTGGAGGGAAACCAGGAAGAGCAGCAAAGGCAAAGCAGAGAGAGCTGGGCAGCCGGGCTCTGCCCTCCATAAAGGAAGGCATTGGGAGGAGCTGGGCACATCACCTTCCGGCTCTCCAAGCAGAGGTGAGGCGAGGCTGAGGGAGGCAGCTCAATCCCAGCTGGCATTAGTGGCTTGGTGGTGGGATGGCAGGGGATGAGCTTCTCCTGGGAGGGGCTGGAACCAGGCCAAGCAAGGATGTAGAATGTCCCCTGTCCATCTTCACCATTCTTGTTCAGGCCCTGTAACAATCCAGAAAGCTCTCTGTTGGTCCTCCTGCCTCTGGGCCCCCTCCTCTGCAATGCATCTTCCATAAGAATTTCCCTAAGGCTCAGGTCTAACCAGTCACCTGCATGCTCCAAAATCGTGCCTGGCTCCTTATCACCTTCAGGATAAGACCCACTGTCCTCAGTTTAAAGTCCTCCAGAGTGGGACTTAGGCCAACTAGGATTTATGCATGTTATAGTATACACTACCCCTCTTCATTCCTCTTTTCCAGATAAACTGACCATCTTGTTCTACCCCACACTCCTGCCCATAACCCTTTGCATAGGCTCTCTTCCATGACCCATACTCCACAGCTTAGAATTTCTGCCTTCCATCAAGGGTCAGTTCAGCAGCCACATCTCAGGGTACCCTTCCCTGATTCTCCTGGTTATTAGTTTTCTCTCTCCCTTTTCCCTGCCCTTAAATGATCTATATTTATTTATTTGCACCCCCCTGAAGAATGTAAGCCCCCTGAGGGCAAGGACTGCCTTTTATTCTTGCTTTTGATTCCCTACACAGGACCTTGCACATAGTAAATGCTTAACCGATGTGTATTTAATTGAATCTAACTTTTGGAAATGAATTATTTATGCGACCAAACTTTGACTTCTTGTTTGTTGACAACCACTCATTTAGGCAAAAACCTGTAAACCTGCCCTTGGCCACAGCTTTGCAGCTGGTACCATTGATGGTGTTGGAGGCCTCAATTTTACACAAGGTGAGCATTTGGGCCCAGGTTGTAAAGCATCAATGATCGGACCAGAAAGGGTGGGTTGATTATGTCTGCAAGGATGTTTATGCTTTGTTATTAGTCATTTTAACCACCTTTCACATGACTTCTTTGGTCGCTCGATTGGTTCATAGGATTTAGAGTCGGCAGGGACCTGAGAGATCCCCCAACCAATCCTCACCCCATTTTTTACAGAGGAGGAAGCTGAGATGCAGAGAGGCTAGTGACTTACTCTGGGACACCCTGGTAGGGCATGGAAGAACCAGGGTCTAATCCAGGCCTTCTGACTCTAAATACAACATTCT
Organism: Petaurus breviceps papuanus; assembly: GCF_028583685.1. Classification (NCBI taxonomy): domain Eukaryota; kingdom Metazoa; phylum Chordata; class Mammalia; order Diprotodontia; family Petauridae; genus Petaurus; species Petaurus breviceps. Next base: position 14,020,759 of record NW_027186352.1, read on the forward strand.
TCCCACTAGCCTGTGGTTCTTCACTGGGCCAAAACCAAAGGACATTAAAATTCCTGTGTGAGGATGGCTGGGGCTGGGGATTTGTGCAGAGCTTGGACCTGTGGGACAACATATGTTCAAGAGGCTGGCAGACACGTGGGAGAGGGGAGCTGGCATGGTAGGAGGGACAGCTGGGTTCTTCTCCTGGCTTTGCCACTTCCTAACCGAGAGGCCCGAGAGGAACAGGATGGACAATCCTCAACCCTAACACCAAGTGTTTTGGGCTTCACCTTTCTCATCCATAAATTAGAAGAATGGATTACATGATAGCCAAGGTCCCTTTTGGCTCTGAAATAATATTATTCTAAGCTTATTTTTCTATGGTTTCGGGTCCGTATCTAAAACATATTCCAAATATAGTGTAGCCGCAAAAGACAAATGTAAAATAACCATAAACTAAACATCAAGTACACATACGTCCCAAAGCTGTTTCCCAGTCAGCTCCCCTGGGACGCTGGTTCTCCACAGTCTGGGCTCCCAGGACAGGAAAAAGGAAGAAGGTCCTTAGAGTCCTCCTGACCTTGTAAGGGCAGCTGAGCGCAGGCATGGAGCAGAAGCACATTCAGAAGAGAGAACTCTCACCTCTATTCTCATCGACCCCCAGAGAATCTCCCTGTTCTAGGTGAGAGGGGAAGAAAATGCTTATACTTGAGAGAATGTCAGGGACTAATGGGCAGGAGCTGTTTTGTGTTGTTTTTGGATCTCCAGCACTGACCTGGCACAATGTGGGGCTCATGGAAGGTGCTTAGTAAGTACGTGTTGATTGATTGACTAACTGACTGAATGCCAGAGTGAACTAGATCCATTGTTCATTAGGCAAAGTGGAGCCATTGGAAATTTTCCTTTGTTTTAAGCCCAGGAGCAGCATTATCAATCTACCCAGCGCGATCAGCCAAAAACAACATTAGGAAAGTGACAACTTCATCAGACAGGGGGCCGCAGGGGTGGAGGGGGAGATGCTCAAGGCATCTTTTTTACTGTGTGACTTCTCACAGGGGCAACTGAAGGAGACCCCTTTTGGGACAGCATTCGTGACCAGCTACTGGGAGAGCCATCCAACGAGACCAAGGAATGCCACAAGCCGAAGCCCATACTCCTCAGCACAGGCGAGGTGCTGGGAACGTTGATCCGCCCTTATTCATCTGTGGATTTTAGTGGGATCCACGATAAGCATCTATTAAAATACAGTCTTGTTTTCAAGAGTTTATACTGTCTTAGATATTTACTAGCTATGTGACCCTGGGCAAGTCTCTTAACCTCTGTTTGCCTCTGTTTTCTCTCCTGCAAAATGGAGATAATGCGGTTATACCTTCCTTATCGCGGCTTGCCAGTGGCGGTTTTGGTATATAGTGGTTTCCATAAGGAATTAAATGGGACTTTTGGGGGAGTGTTGCAGAAGCTGCAGATGACACACAAAGGCCAGCAGACAGCTGAGAACAAGTTTAGAAACTCAGAAATGCATAGAAATCCAGATCGAGGGGGCGCTGCGCCCCAGCCCCGGGATATGTAAGGGATAACTGTGGTAATACCTCCTGGGGCTGGTGTGAGGATGAAAGGAGATAGCTGCCTTTACAAACGCAGTGCCCTACAACCAGCCATTCCTATTCTGGAGACTGCGTTGGGAAGCTGGTGGACTCTCTGATTGTCTAAAGTTCACAATGGGGGGGGTGGAGGTGGAGGTGGGGGTGGGGGAGGGAGGGAACCCAGCCTTCTCCCCCACCTCCCCCTCTCCACGTTCCCTCTCAGGGGCTTAGCTGGCATTGCTCTCTCCTCTGTGCTGGCAGACTCACCAGTTATTCTGGGTTCCACACTGGCTTAAGATTTTATGGAAGATCCACAGGGTATGACGTGGTATTTGTTAGCTTAATGCCTTTGACTGAGTGATTTATTCAATAGACTTGTCCTCAGCTGATAAAGATATCAGGGCTGGAGTGTGTTATATGCTCTTTAAAGTGGGGGCGGGGTGGTTGATCTATACAATCGATCCCCACCTTTACACTGAACTTACCGGGGGGTGGGGGAGTGGGGGGGAGTGGGCAGATAAGGTAAGTTAGAAGCAGGATTTGGACCAAGTCTTCAACACAAGATCCACTATTCAGAAAGTGGTTGGAGGGAAGTATAGCTATCCATATAAGAAGAAGAAAAAATGAAAATCCTTGCTTCTTTTTTTTTTTTTATCCTGAAGATGTGGAGACCTCACCCCTGGCACCCTGAGATTGTTGACGTCCAGATCATCACTCTCGGATCCTTGGCAGTGGCAGCCATCCCTGGAGAGCTGACGTAGGGTCCTCCTTTTCTTCTCCCCTCCTTCTATTGACCCTGATTTAAATGTTAACGGAGTATATGTTATCCGTTGTTAGAGCCACTCTAGATGGGTAACAAAGGGTGCTCAGCTGGCCACTTCTGCTCTCTGCCAAGAGTCTGACTCTATTAGAATTAGCATCAAGGAGATTAAAAGAAGCAGATTAAAATTTCCCAAACTCCCAAGGCTCTGGATGCCCCTGGAGAATGCACATCTGACTTTTCTTGTTTAGTATTGACTGAAGAGAATGTCAGTGGAGATGCAGACCTCAGTCAGGCAGTGAGCACACGAATGTGGTTTAGGGGAGAAGGATAGATAATCTTCAAACCCTAATTTCAAGTACTAAGAAAAAAAACTTATCATGAATTGTATTGATGCTGCAATGAGAATATGTAATCTGTCCTTTGAGAAACCTGAAATAATGTTGCACAGTGTGCAGGCAGCCTCGTGGTGATAATTAGTAGTATTTTTTATAGGTCCTTGCTGTCTTCTGCATTAGAATGCTACATCACTGGGAGTAGGAATTGGTTCATTCTTTGTCATTGTTTTCACTGTGCGTAAGACAGTGCCTGGCATGTGGCTTATTGATCTGTTGATGATAGCACTTTAACCAGCCAGCATTATATACAGTGTGATAAATGAATTAGGCATTAAGAATGTTGAGAGTCCTTTGTCAATGACACTGGCACAGACTGTACCATCTCTCCTTGACTTAAGCTATTCTCGATCAATCATCAGGCAACTAGCATTAAACACTTATGTTCCAGTTTCTGAGCTAGGTGCTTACAAAAAAAAAAAAGCCAAAATAGTCTCTGCTCTCAAGAAACTTACATTACTTTTTTTTTCAAAAATTGAATTTTATTTTATTTTTAGTCTGAGTTCTCTCCTCTCTTCCCTCCCCCACTGAGAAGGCAAGAAAAATAAAACTCATTAATTTTTAAAAAGTTTATCATTAATGTCATTGTTATTTTATAAATTGTTCTCTTTCTTCAACTCACTTCACTTTGTATTGGTTCATACAAATCTTCCCACGTTTTTCTGAAACCATTCTGCTTGTCATTTCTCAGCATTCCATCATATTCATATGCTATAACTGGTTTGGGACAGCTAGGTGGCTCCATAGTGCATAGAGCACTAGGCCTGGAGTCAGGAAGATTAATCTTCATGAGTTCAAATCTGATCTCAGACACTTAACAGCTGGGCAACCCTGGGCAAGTCACTTCACCCTGTTTGCCTCAGTTTCCTCATCTGTAAAATGAACTGGAGAAGGAAATGGCAAACCACTCCAGAATCATTGCCAAGGAAACCCCAAATGAGGTCATGAAGAGTTAGACACAAGTGAAATGACTGAAAGACAAATAACTTGTTAGTCATTCTTCAATTAATGGGCGCCCCCTCAATTTTTAAATCCTTGCCACCACAAAAAGAAATGCTATAAATATTTTTGTACATATGAGTTATTTCATTCTTCTTTAATCTCTTTGGTATATAGACATAGTAGTAATGGTTCAGGAGACCTAGATTGCTGGGTCAAAGGGTATACACAGTTGAATAGTTTTTTGGGCATAGTTCCAAATTGCTTTTAGGGTGGTTGGAGTGGTTCATAGCTCCAGCGAAGGCGTATAAAAGGACTGATTTTTCCATCATCTTTCCAGCATTTGCTCTTTTACTTTTGTGTCAATTTAGCTAATCTTGTGTGTGGGGTTGTATATCATAGTTGTTTTTATTTGTATTTCTCTAATTATTAGAGATTTAGGGCATTTTAAAAATATTTCTATTAATAGCTTGGATTTCTTTCTCTGAAAACTATCTATTCATGTCCTTTGACCATTTATCAATTTAGAATGGCTCTTTTTTTTTTTATAAATTTGATTCAGTTCTCTATATAAATCTTAGAAATTATATCATATCTTAGAAATGGGTCCTTTATCAGTGTAACTTGCTGCAAAGATCCCCCCATTTCCTACTTCTCTTCTAATTTTAGCTGCATTAATTTTGTTTGTGTCATCAAAATCATCCATTTGTAAATCAAAATTATCCATTTATCAAGAAACTTACATTTTAATGGGAGAAGTCTGTGTGTGTACCTACATATTCCAACACATATAATATAAATACAGAGGAGATTGAAGGACGCCTTAGTAGGGAAGGCATCAGCAGTAGTAAAGAAAGACAGTAATTCATAGCATCATCTTTAATGTAGGGGTGAGGAAAGGGAGGTTTTTGGATGTTAAAACTGTTGAAACAGGTCAATGTTGAGGCCCATTTTTGTACTTTTCAGTTCTTAAAATACCTTCCTTTAATTTCAAACATCTCTTTTCATGGCTCAGGACAATGTCTGGAAGGCGACTTCGGGAGGCTATTCAAAAAGTAAGTGAAAAGCTAAACTCCTTGGCATTTTCATCATTGTCTCCAGTGATAAAGAATTCCAGATCTCTCTACTTTGGTGCCTCTCTTATGATCTTGCTTAACATCATGGGAGACCCTACCTCTCTTATTTTTATTTTTTTTGCTTTTTGGAGAGGGGAAGGCAGGGCAATTGGGGTTAAGTGACTTGCCCAAGGTCACACGGCTGGTAAGTTTTAAGTGTCTGAGGTCACATTTGAACTCAGGTCCTCCTGACTCCAGGGCCGATGCTCTATTCACTGCACCACCTGGTTGCTCCAACCCTACCTCTCTTAAGAGTGCTAGTTAGCAGTAAATGTTAAGGAGAAATAAAAACTAGGAAATTGAAGACATAATGAAAATTTTTAACAGGTCTTCATTAGCATTGACTGCTCTTTAATTTTGTAATTCTGCACAAATGATTGTGATTTGGAATTCTCTTGGGGAAGGAATAGATTTCAAGCTATCTGTGACTAGGAAGTAGTCACTGAGAGGTTCAATGACATATCCAAGGTCTCAAAGTTAGTAAGCATTGGAGGTAGGAAGCCCTATTTAAGAGAATGAGACTGACATTTTTTCCTTAAATAAAACCCCTATAATTTATGCATTAAAAAAGGGATTCATTGTGGTATAGTGGAAAGACCAGTGTATTTGGGATGTCCATTTTGTGTAATTTTCTGTTCTATAGTCTGACTGAAAATAGCTAAATAATTCATCTCACTTTGTTAGGGTTGTTTATGGGGAAAGAAAAGCATACCTTAAATTAGGCTGTGGGCTCCTCAAGATCGGGGTCTGACTTCTGACTTTCTTTGCACTCTCAATCCTTAGCATGGTATCTGGCACATAGTAGGTGCTTGATAAATAAATGCTTATTGAGTGAATTGCCTTACAATGCTGTAGAAATGTTAGCCATGACTATAACTGCTTTGTTTCAGAGAAAATTTAAGAAAATCTTAACCTTAAATAGTTAGAAGCTTAATTGTGGTAGCTCAAAAGAGATGTGCAAATTTAGAGAATGCACCCCAAATGTTCCCATGGATTATTTGTGCCCAACCTGTGCTAGAGCCTTCCGAGCTTGCACTAGTCTGATCAGTCACAGTGGGACACACTGTACCTTGACTCCAACATAATGATGTCATTCTAGTCCTCTTTGAGCATGAAAGACAACAACCAACCGACCAGATATGAGATGATTTTTTTAAATAAAATTTTTATTTAAAAAATTGATGAATTG
>NW_027186352.1:14026818-14079919 GCF_028583685.1 Petaurus breviceps papuanus
CTGGGTGTGGTGCTGAGTATCTGAGCCCAGGATTCGATCTCCAGGTCTTCCCAACACTGGAGCTGGTGCTCTTACTCGCTGAGCCACCTGGCCGCCCCTAAGCAATTGGGGTTCAGTAACTTGCCCAAGGTTACATGGCAAGGTGTTTCTGGGTGGGTGCTAAGTGTCTGAGCCCGGGATTCGATCTCCAGGTTTTCTCAACACTGGAGCCGGTGCTCTTACTTGCTGTGCTACCTGGCCGCCCCCAAGGCACTAATTTTTAATTGGAATCACTCAGTCCCCTAGGTATTGTAGGAGAGTTGGGATCACTTCAAGAACTTTTAACAGGGAATATTTGAATTGATTAATGACAAAGACAAGACACAAAGTGAGACTAGACTGATGAATGCCCATTCTGGGGCTAGGTTCTGCCATGAGATAGATTTTGATTATGCTCTTCTCTCCTTTGTTTTCCTGTTCCTGATGCCCAGGAATTCGAGACTAACGGGAGGCAGAACATGAGTGTGGTGATTGCCGGACTGTGCAATGTTTATACACATTACATTGCAACCTATGAAGAGTATCAGGTGAGGCCCGAGCACTAGCTGCCTCTGGGTCCCTTGCTCTGAGCTCATTCACATACCTGTGGGGCTGTGCTGGTGGACACTGATGTTTGGGTTGTAGATGTCTGGGTCCTCTTCCCACAGGTTCAGCGCTATGAGGCAGCGTCCACGATTTACGGTCCTCATACTCTCTCTGCCTACATCCAGCTGTTCAGAGGTCTCGCCAGGGCCATAGCCACGGTAATGCTGGTGTCTGCATGTGTGTGGAGAGGAAGAGGGAGGGCTTCATGGGTGTTCATTTAGGTATTCCAGCTGTTTTCATTTTATTATTTCTACCTTAAAAATCACACATCTCTGAGGTGGGTGAGACTCTAAAAGAATGGGACTGATTTTGTTTCAGTGAATATCATGGTATAATGGAGGGACCAGTGAATTGGTGCCATCATTCTGCGTGAATTTCTCTTCTGTAGTTTGAAATTGACTAAAGTGTTGATCTCACTTTAATCTCATCTGAAAAGAGATTCCTCTCCCCATGAGAAACCAGCAAAAGAGTTTATTATAAATGTCAAGACAGAAGATTTCACAAGAGTTTAACTGACACATATGTTCACATACATACACATGCATATATTTATACACACACACACACATATATATGTTCACCATTACAATAAATAACTGTCCATTTATTTAAGAAATCCATATGGACAAGTATTTTTACTTAAGGAAACCCAAATAATGAAAAATCTTTCCTAATGCAAATAGTTAATTATGGTAATGACCCTGGTAATAATAATGGTAATAACACTAGTAGCCAATGACACTTTGCAATTTCACAAAATGCTTTATATACATTATCTCCCTTGAACTTCAAGGAGCCTGTGAGATAGGTAATAATGGTGTTATTATCATCATTTTCTTATGAAGAAAAAGAGTCTTAAGGAAGTTAAGTGAATGAACTGTGATCCAACAGGTCTCAAACCTATTGGACCAATATCTAATGCCATATCTAGCTGCCATTTTTTATCAGATCCCTCACCCTATTGAAACTAACAACATCCATCTTCCATAACATTAACTCTTGCCTATCTAGTAAGTGCTGGAGGCAGGATTCAAACACGAATCTCACCTCATTCTATCTTGAGTGCACTTATGACCACAACATGGTAGCCTTCAGAGTCATCCCTTTTCTAGTCTCAGGACCTCTGCTGTTACAGAGACTTGTCCCTAGGATGGAACAGTGCCCTCTTCCATGACTAATAGTGGGTGAATGTCCAAAGATTCTTAGTCTTTTGGGACATCATGCAGGCCACCATCTTTCAGGTATTACAGTATTACCTTGGATATTTTACTGGTCATTTGGAGAGACATATGTTCAAAAGAATAGACCCCCAGCTGAAATTTCAGAAAGACTTCCTTTTAATCACAAAATCAACAAGTGCATGGGGGACTTCCTCCAGATCAGGGACGTCTCAGTGAGAATTCATGCGCTGGATTTCCAAACTCAGCAAATTCTCTCTACTCTACTATAGGACACGGTTGCCAGTTTAAGCCAAGGACCGGAGCCACCCTTTTTTAGTCAACTGATGTTGCCATTGACTCCCAATACAGTTGATAGAACCCCAACAAACACTACATTCGGGGATGTGCTACAGTCAGCCAAGCTGGAATACCAAAGGGTAAGAACCTTCAAGACATATCAGCATCTTGATTTGATTTCTGGATTCTTGTGTGTGTTTGGTATTTCATTCCCCTGTCTCCAATGGCAGTGTCCATGTCTGCTCTCAGCAGCGACCATTTTTACAGCCAGGTCTTCTCTCAAAATTTAAAATTTATGTAAGTGACTGTTGAAAACTAAAAATAAATAATTAAATTAAAAATATAAAAAGAAGTGATCTGGAGAGATGGGACTACTGGACATGATCTTTTTGAAATCTTCCAACTGTTTCTTTAAAATCCTTTGGTTTTGAGAGGAGGTGGTGGTGAGAAAGATGCCCTTGGAATTAGGAGGGAGTTGGGTTTAAATCTGGCCTCCAACATTTATTAGCTATGGGACCAATAATAAGGCACTTCAGATCTCTCCTCCACCTCTCCTCTGCCTGGAGCCCTCTGCCTCCTCCCCTTTGCCCAGAAGCTTCCTTGATGGCTCAGCTCAAAATCCCACTTTCTAATTCCCTCTTCATTGGAGGTAGATTCACCCTTTTCATTTTTGATACTCATAATTTGGTATTCTTCTTTCTTTTTTTAAATCATATTGTCTAAGGGTCTATCAATTTTATTGTTTTTTTTTCATAAAACCAGTTCTTAGTTTTTATTAATTCAACAGTTTTCTTAATTTCAATTTTATTAATCTCTCCTTTGGTTTTCAGTATTGCTAATTTAGTATTTAATTGCAGACTTTCAATTTGTTCTTTTTCTAACTTTTTCAATTGCATGCCCAATTAATTGACCTCCCTTTTCTCTAATCTATTCATGTATGCACTCAGGGATATAAAACTTCCCCTAAGAGCTGCCTTTGTTGCATCCCACAAATTTGGGTATGTTGTCTCATTATTGTCATTCTCTTGAATGAAGCTATTGATTGTTTCTATGATTTCTTGTTTGACCCACTCATTCTTTAGGATTAAATTGTTTAGTTTCTAAATAGTTTTTAGTGTCTTTCCATGGCCCTTTATTGCATATGATTTTTAATGCATCATGATCTGAGAATGATGCACTTAATATTTCTGCCTTTCTGCACTGAATTGTGAGGTTTTATATCCTAGTACATGATCGATTTTTGTGTATGTGCCATGTACCACTGAGAAGAATGTATATTCCTTTTTATCCCCATTCAGTTTTCTCCAGAGATCTATCATACTTACCTCTCTAAAACTCTATTCACCTCCTTAACTTCTTTCTTGTTTATTTTGAGGTTGGATTTATCAAGTTCAGAGAGGGGGAGATTAAGGTCTCCCACTAGTATAGTTTTGCTATCTATTTCTTCCTCTAATTCCCTTACCTTCTCCTCTAGGAATCTGGATGCTATACCACTTGGTGCATATATGTTAAGTAATGATATTGCTTCATTCTCGATGGTGCCTTTTAGCAGGATATAGATTCCTTCCTTATCTCTTTTAATTAGATCAATTTTTGCTTTTGCTTTATCTGAGATAAGGATTGCTACCCCTGCTTTTTTTACTTTAGCTGAGGCATGATATATTTTACTCCAGCCTTTTACCTTTACCCTGTGTGTATCCCTCTGTTTCAGATGTGTTTCTTCTAAACAGCACATTGTAGGATTATGGTTTTTAATCTGTTCTGCTATCTGTCTCTGTTTTATGGGAGAGTTCATCACATTCACAGTTATGATTATTTTCTGTTTCTTTCCTTCCATCCTATTCCCTCCCCTGTTTACACTTTTATTTTTCTCCCCTTCTCCCTTCCCCTCCTTAATAGTTTTCCTTTTGACCACCGCTTCCCTCATCAGCGCCCCTCCCTTTTCCTCCTCTTCCTCCTTACTTCTTCCCTCCCTTTTACCTCCCCCCTTTTGCAGCCCTTCCCCCTTCCTGCTGCCTGTAGGATATTTTTATACTTAATGAAGTATGTTATTTCTTCTTCGTACCAAGAGTGACAGGAACAGATCTCATGCAAAGCTCCTCTCCCTCCCCTCTTTCCCTCTATCATGATATGTTTTGCATTTCTTCTCCATACAGTCCTATGCTTAACTGGTTGTATTATTCCCTCCTTGCACCAGAACCAATGAGGGAAAAGCTCATATTATACTTATCTCCCTCCCTTCTTTCCCTCTATTATATTGTTTATTATGCGTCTTTGTGTGGCATAATTTACCCTTTTCCACTTCATTCTTTCTTCTTCTTCCACTGCAGTCCCTTTGTAGCCCTTAGTAAGATTTTTTAAATTGTCATTTTGTGTAATTTATACTCATACCCTCTACTTGTCTATAAACAGTTTGCTCTTATTAAATAACAGGGTGTGTGTGTGTGTGTGTGTGTGTGTGTGTGTGTGTGTGTGTGTGTGTGTGTGTGTATTTTCCTTGTTTACCTTTCTATGTCTCTTTTGCATCTCATAGTTAGGGGTTGAATTTTCCACTGAGCTCTGGCTTTTTCATCAGGAAGGTCTGGAAATCTGTTATATCATTGAATCACCATCTCTTTGCCTGGAAGAATATGTTCAGTCTTGCTGGGTAGGTGATCCTTGGTTGTAACCTGAGCTCTGTTGCCTTTTGAAAAATTGAATTCCACTGCTGCCAAATCGTGAGTGATCCTCACTGTGGTTCCTTGATATTTGAATTTTTCTTTCTGGTTGCTTGTAGTATTTTCTCCTTCACCTGGTAGTTCTGAAGTTTGGCCACAACATTTCGAGAACTTTTCAATTTGGGATCTCTTTCACATGAGGTGTCTGGTGGATTCTCTCAATTTCTATTTTACACTCTGGTTCTAGTATCCCAGGGCAGTTTTCCTTAATGAGCTCTTGGAGAATGTTGTCCAATCTCATTTTTTTCATCATGATCTTCTGGTAGGCCTATGATTCTCAGATTATCTCTCCTGGATCTGTTTTCCAGGTCAGTTATTTTTCCATTGAGATATTTTACCTCTTTTTAACATTTTTCGTTCTTGATGTTTTGTTTGACTAATTCTTGGTTCCTGTAGCAGCAAGCACCCCAAGCATCCTCAGGGTGGCTGCCCATACAGGTTCTTGGATCTGCTTTGATAAAGGAAAGCAACTCAAAATGGGTTAACAAGCTTACTTTAATCAGTCAGACATATATCATTTACCTTGTTCAGGGGAAAAAGGTCAGCACCCCGAACTTCAAAGTATACAGGCAGAATTATCAAGACAGAAACAGATCAAGTAGACAGCTTTCCAAACTGTCCAGCCATTACATCCATACCAAATCAACATCTGGGTTTTTCAAAGCTGTGGGGGCCCTGGACAACAGCTTCCCAGAATCCAGATCAAATCACAGAACACTTCTCAAAGTGAGCCCCCCAAAACAAAGCTACACATCAGGGCTTATATAGCCTTCTTCTGGTTCAGAGAATGTAACAACCTTATTGACTCACTGGCCAATCAAGAAGTATCTACTGAAAAACAAGCCTCCCACCCCAGGCTCCAGGTGCACTTTAGCCTAGGGGCAGGGAAGATCTTTAAAATTTACATTCCCATTACAGTTCCTCAGAGAGTCATTTGCTTCAATTTGGTTGATTCTAGTTTTTAGTGAATTATTTTCCTCCGTTAGTTTTTGAAGCTCCTTTTCCATATCACACATTTTTCTTTTTAAGGAGCTGTTTCCTTCATTGTAATGTTTTTCTAATTTTGCAATTTTGATTTTAAAAGAATTATTCATTTTTGTCTTCTATCTCTCTCATTTGGTTTTCAAAGTTCTTTTTGAGCTCATCTAAGAATGCTTCCTGTGCCTGAGACCAGTTCCCTTTTGAAGCTTCAGCTGTGGGTGTGGAGTCAACACTGTCTCCCTAGGATTTTGGTTCCTTCCTCTCATGATAGTAGGACTCCAGAGTCTTTGTCTTTGCAATCTGCTTTTTACCCATTTTGAGGCAGGGTCCTAGGCACGCCCTTCCTCTAGGGTTCCTAAGCCTTTACTGTTTAAAGGTTTGCCCTGGGGCAATGATTACTATGTTTTCAGGGTCAGAGGGGGGATTGGAGCAGCCGGGGTTCACTCTGCCACCCTGGTCCCTGGAAGCCCAGATAGGGGCTTTTTAAATTTCTGGGCTGTGGATTGGTAGTCCCAGGAGTAGCTGCTGCCTCTGCCAGGGGCCCTGCATTTGATTCTTACTCTACTCCATCCAGTCCCAGCCCTGCAGTGATAGGCCTGGCAGTGGCTCTTGTGGTTGGTGGGTCAACTTGCCACCACGTTGATCAGGCCTCATCCGGGCCTCTGTCTCACCTCCCAGTCCGAGCCTCAGCACCGCCTGGGGTCATCTTCTGGGCCTCAGCACTACCTGGGGTCCTCAAATCCCACTTTCTGAAGGATGCCTTTCATGGTCTTGCTTTCTCCTCCCAGATCACTGTCATCAACCTTATGTGTGTGGTGTATGGGTGTGTGTATGTATGTGTGCACACGTATGTGCGTGTACATATTGTGTATGTGTGTATGCATGCTTATATGTAATATAGAATGCACATCTTATAAATTAGGTACGCTTACATGCCATCTATGCATGTGTCTTATCAATAACAAGATGCAGACACTCTCTTTATATATGTATATATGCACAGTGTCTGTACCTTGCTCTATATGCACACATTTTATTTATATGTACACACATATAAAACAAGACACAGACTCTGCTTTAAACAAGGTGCAGATGCTCCGTTTGTTCATATTTCTGCACATACATGTCTTTATCTATTATTTGTATTTTTTGTTTACATGCTGTTCCTCTTTTTAGATTGTCAGCTCCCTGAGGACAGGGACCATCTTCGCCTTTCTGTATGCCCCCATTACTTAACACAGTGCTTGGTGCATAGTAGGTGTTTAATAAATCTTGCTGCCTGACTCAGCTTGGCCCAAGGTCAAATGACAGGGCTAAGGTCTGTGGCCTACACTTCACAAGGCTTTTGTGTGACCCTGGGTAAATGATTCCATCTTCTGTAGCTGTTTTCCCATCATCAGTAGAATGGGGAGGGGGTAATGATGTGCCAACTACCTTCCTCATGGAGAAGTCATCAGACTCAAATAGAGGAAAGATAATAGAGACTTGGAAGTACTTTTTGCGAGCTTGAGGGGGGACGCTAATAGTGACAGCCAGCCCTTTGATGGCATTTTAAGGCTGGCAGAGTATTTCACAAATATCTCATTTGGTCCTCACACCAGGCCTGGGGGAGGTGCTGTTATTGTCCCCATTTTACAAAGGAGAAAACTGAGGAAGGCAGCAGTTAAGAGACTCATCATCAAGTTGGCCACTACCACTAGGTGATGGATTTTGTTTGGCCAGACTTGGTTTGTCTAGATTTGTGATTTTAATTGGCATGAGGAAGCTCCCTTTATCTAGAGGATTTTTAGGCTACAGTTGTAGAGAATGCCTGGGAATCAAGACAAAGTAAATTGACTTGCTCAGATCACACATCGAAGATGTTTCCAAGGTGGAAGTTGGACCCAGATCCTGACTCTGGGACCATCTCCCTAGGCCCTCCTCCAGCTGCCTCTCCATAGGAACTCTTACAGATGACCAAACCATAGAGGGGCTGCCACTTGCATTAGCAGAGGGACTACACCATTGGTGAAATCCCACACTTTCAAGAGTTGAGGAAGAACCAACAAGCATTCGTTATGGTCTTCTGCATACCAGGCTCTGTGTTACAGGAGGTGGGGATACACAAATAGATGTGAAATGGTTTGTCCCTTAATGGGGGAGTCAGAGTGTCCTCACTCATAAGAGGCTCCACCAACCATCAACAAATGAATCCCAGATAGTTTTGGGAGGGGGAGTCCAAGTTGCTGGAGACATGTTGAAGAAGGTGGTGCTTGATCTGAGGTGGAAATGAGGAGGGAGGGCATTCCAGGTGTGGGGGTCAGGCAGGGCAAAGGCTTGGAGATGGGAGATACAGCATCATCTTGTGTGTAGAGTAGGGAGGAAATGGCTGGAAAGCAGTGTGTGGTGAGGAGGATTAAGAATAAAACCATCACAAAGGCTCTTTGATCCTGGAGGTGAGAAGGAGCCCCTGGGATTTATTGAGCAGGGGGATGATGTGACTGTGGGAAAATCCCCTTGGCAGCAGCCTGTGACCACAGACTGGGATGGAAGGGGAGAGGTGAGTCAGAGAACCTCCCAGAAGGCTCACGAGTAGCCCAGGGGAAAAGAGATGGAGGCCTTGACTGGCGGGTGAGGGTGGATGGGGACCATTGGTGGAGAAGACAAGATCTGGCCGCTGAGGAAAAGAAGAAGAAGGCTCGAATTCACGAAGCCACGCGTCCGCTCATCTCCAGCTGCTTGTGGAGGTCACCAAGGCATAGACTGAGACCGGCTGTGAGGACAAACCTAGCCATGCAGCGCCCCCAGCGAGGGATGAATGAGCCACCATCAGGATGGGGTGGAGACAGGGGGGAGGGGGTTCCCCGGGGGGAGGTTCCCCCTCAGCCAGAGCGAAAGCTGGCTGAGCCCTTCTCCAGATGCTGAAGGGGAGCTTCCTGTTGGACGGACGAATCCCTGCTGTGTGTTGAACACTTAGAATGTGGATGCTAGGACAGTAATGAGAAGCTTTGTTCAGGAATGAAGAAAAAGTGAGACTTTGGTAAAAAAACAAGCCCATGGGTCTCCACAGCCCTCCAGGGGCTCCTTGGCTCTGGGCGGATGAATGGTCAGAATCACAGGCTAATTGACTTTGAGCTGGAAGGCACCTGGCCCAGCCCCCGCACTTTATAGAAGGGCCGACTGGAAACCAGAAAGGGTCAGGAAGGAGCCAACGATCCGCTGCCTTTGTTGGACACCTGAGTTTTGGGCCCTGGGCTTCTTGACTGGTTTAGTCGGAATTCAAACGCAGATCTCTTGACTTCAGATCAGTCTTGTTTGCATTTGGAAAATGTGAACAATTGGAAATGTGATGCTTCCTTTGCCGTCTCTGCTTCCACACTGGCTGGTGCCTGGGCCTGGCTCAGGGAGGCACCTGGTCCTTCATGCTGAGTCTTCCCTGCTCTTGGACTCGGAGCTGGGTTGAGCTTCACCTCTCCACACTGTGGTCTCCACAGGGAATGAGCTTTCTTGCCATCTCTGTATGGCCAATCGAATGATGTCCATCTTATCAGCAGTGAAGCAGATAGGAATGTGGGGAAGGTTAGAGCGGACCCAAGGCCATGGCCTAGGTGTGCTGAGTGGATTCAGAAGCGATGGAAAGATTTCTTTGCCAAGTCCTGTAGATCATCCTCAGGATTTTGGAACCCCAGGGAGATGCTCAGTGCTTCAGGACTGATTTTAATGAGTTGTCCTTGGCCTAAGCATCCTCCCCGTTTCTTTCCACTGGTGTGGAGCGCCTCCTGTGGGTGGGCGCAGGCTTCTGGAGAAACCAGTGGGCTGAGAACTTTTGTATGATACTCCCTGGAGACTGGACAGTTTTTAAAATAATTGCCATGAATGGAAGGAGACAGAACTTCAGTTGGAGATGGCGCCAGTGGCCATCTAGTCCTGCCCCTACTGAACAAGGACATCCCACTACAACTAGCAACCATCCTCTCCTCCCCAAATCAGATCCTTTTCCCTTTGAGATAGGGCTGAAGGTGCTGACTTTGTAGGAGTGTTTTACCTGAGACGTGGCCGGAGTTTGGCTCTTGGTAACTTTTGCTCATTATTTTTGTCTCTCTACTATGCACCCTGTAGAGTCTGTTTAGCTAGTGGGGACCTTGGAAAGTAAAATTAGATCAGTCCAGAGCTAGCTGGATGGGACCTGAGGAGATGTGGGGAGGTAGATGACTTTTCCAAGGTGATGCTGGTAGGGAGTATCATTCTTAGGACTTGAATCCAGGTTATCCAACTCCTGAATCAGGGCTCTTGAATCTTATACAAACCAATCAGCAAGCACATATTGTGTTTCCTGTGTGCCAGGGGCTGTGTCAAAAATTAAAATGAAACAGGCCTATATTTAAGCAGCTTATAGTGTGTAGACATGAGAACATACAGAAAGTGGGGATAGGGAATGGATCTGGGATTTCTTTGAAGTGAGGAAAGCCCCCCTGCTAAGGCAGGCTGAGAGCCTGGGGCAGGTGCTCAGGGTTCGAGGGCTCAGGTATGGAACTCCTCCTTAGTCAGAGTCAGCAGGGGCCAGAGGTCAGGCTTTCTATTGCTGACATTGCACCCCCTTGCTTTCAAAATAAATGAGTTAACAAGGGGTAGGGGGCAGCAGCAGCTTCACAAAATATGAATGCAATATAGACTGCAAACAACAGAGTATTGGATTTGGAGTCAGGGAGATGGGAGTCCAAATCCAGCTTCATACATTTACTAGCTGTGTGATCCTGGGCAAGTCACTTTACCTCTGCCTGCCTCAGTTTCCTCCCCTGTAAGATGGGGATCATAATTGCATCTACCTCCCAGAGTTGTTATATGGAGCTCCCTGAGATATATGTAAAGTAATTTGCAAACCTCAAAGTGCTATACAGAGGCTAGCTGTTTTCAAAAATGTCCTCGTCCTGTCTCACCAGATAACTTCTGTTTTCTTCAGGGTGAGGTTGCTGAGGTCATGTTTGTGGGTGCTAACCCGAAGAATTCAGCAGAAAATCTGGTGAGAATCATTATAATGCTACACAGAGATGGTCCGAAGGAAAGTTGCACCATTTCACATCCCCTCCCTCTGCTTTCCGGCCCCTCCCTCCCCACACCCAGGGGGTGCCCAGACACTGCCTCCTGTCAGCTCACAGTCCCCTGGAACAGGAGCCTCATGGTCCTGACCTTCAGGCTTCCCAGGTGCCCATCTTGGGTACTGCTCCCCCCACCTCACAAGAAGAGAGTGAGGAGGAGGTGAAAAGCTCCCACGATGAATGAGATGATCTCATTCAAAAGCTTGGCCCAGCCTGGCTTCGGGGGCACTCACATGCACGCTGGCAATTTCAGCCACAGGGACGGACTGGAGGGGCAAATATTTTTGGTTGAGAGAATATGGGGAGGGAGGACAGGGGAGAGAAGACAAAGGAGGGGAGGGGAGGGGACTTTCCCAAGGTCATGCAGCCAACATGTGTCTGATATATTACATACACACATATATGCACACATACATGTCCAGACTGTGGTTCTGTTGGCACTGGACAGTTTCCATTGTGCACGCTCTCTTCGTCGTGGGAAATGGGCACCTCCTCGGTCCCCCGGAGCCTCAGGGTGCTGTTTGGGGGATGGGAGGTTAGTGACCTGCCCAAGATGGCCCAGCCAGCATGGGTCAAGCTCACTCCTCCTGATCCCAAGGCCAGCTGTGCTTTTCCAGGCTCTGCTGCTGGTCCTTTGAATAAATGTCTATACTTGGCTTCTATTTCCAAAGGCGAGGCAGAGCGACTTATGGGATAAAGAGTCATCCTTGGAGTCAGGAAGACCTGACTGGGTCCTGCCTCTGACAGACACAAGCTGTGTGAGCAGTCACTGGACCTCTCTGCATGCTCAGTAATTCTCTAACCCATGATTTGCCAGCGGCCTTTGGTGTTGGGAGCATCCACACCAGAAGTTCCCCGCCCATGCATCACCGGTCTAGCTGCCTCTGACCTTTATTCAGTACTGTCCTGGCTCTATGTGATCTCTGTCTGTGCCCCTGAGATCTTGCTGCCCTGAGACAGTCACCTCTCTATTGCATAGCCAGTCTGGACAGGCCCCGTGGTCGTTTGTCATTCTGCCTTTCTGGGGCTGGCAGACGTTCTACTCAGCGCCCCCCCCCTCCCCCCCCCCCCCCATTCTGAGCCCTGATTCCTGTCTCTGACCAGTCACAAACACATCCTTCTTGTATAGTCATTGTTGCTCTAAATCTGGCCTGGTGGCAGATTTTGGACTCCTTGGAAATTTATTTTTTTTTTTAAAAATCAAGTGAGAGGCATGCCTAATGATGCTGCTACAATTGGTGTTTTTATCTAACGATCTTCTGGAGGATATCAAAGGGCTCTTGGAAAGGATGTGATTAATCAGCCTAGCTGATATCCATGGGAACCAGGCAGCAGGGAAATGTGTTCTGGCATTGCCATGGAGAAGCAGCAGAGCCTAAAGTTGAAAGGCTAATGAGGAAAACATATTCCCTTCCTTCAGGAGCCTCTGATGCCTCCAGGTAAATGCTTTGTGTGGTTATTTGCATTTATGGAACTAATTATGCCTCTGGAAAAGCAGGCAGAGGCAAAGGGAGGACCCTTGGGTCCCTGAACCTGGTCCTCACACAGGGCTCGCAGCTAACTAAGCCTTCTCACTAATAATAATAATCTATAGCGCTTCAGGTTTACGAAGCACTTTCTACATGCTAGATCATCATCATTCGGTCCCCCACAAGCCTGTGAGGTCAGGCTTTTTTCAATTGAGGAAATGAAAGCACAGAGAGGTCCTTCCAGGGTTGCACAGCTGGGAAGTGTTTGAGGCAGGATTCGAACTCAGGTCTTTCTGACTTTGGGTCCAGTGCTCTATCTACTCACTGAGCCACCTGGTTGCCCTATGCCCTTGTCCTCAGCCAAGTCAGCAAAGAGCAGAGCTCTTGGATTCCTCTCAAACCTATTCAAGTCCTAGACACATTCAACTTGATTTAATTCAATTGCATAAGCATTTAGTAAGTACTTACCAGGCACTGGGGATGCAGATGCACAATTGATATCCTTTAAGGAACTTGCATTCTATTTGAGGAGCTGCGTTACAAGAAAGTCCAAAAGTATAGCAAATGTCAGCAGCAGATGGTGCTGGGGAGCGGCATGACCTGCTAATCATCCCCTGAGCTAGGGGACCTTGCTTCCCTTCCATCCTTGGGGCAGCTCACTTCTCTTCAGGGGCTTTTCACTCCTCCCTCCCCTTTTGGGTTTGCCTTGCTTTGGAAAACCTCCATGGGCACAGGAATCCCCAATTCACTGCCAGGTTTGTCACAGTTCAGCATTCCTCTCCTCCATTGTCCAGCTGGTTTAATGAGCTGTCTGGCCCCCAGGTTCAGTCTAAATCAACTATTTCGTTTATAGAAAAAGGAATCCTTTCTCTTTCCCCTCAATTTGTAATCATTAAGTGGAATATAACACACAGTTTAAAGCTTTATCCCAGTTAATGACTTAACAAAGTAGCTTGAAAAACAAAACCAGAGGGAAGAGAGGAGGTGAATGTAGTAAATGGCCCAACAAATATCCCACCTTCTTTGGAGAAAGGGTAAGTGAGAAGGGGAAAGAAAGTCACTGGTCCCTCCAGTCTCCCCAAACAGCATCTTCCTTCCGTGGTTTGCCCCAGGTGTAGTCTGGGATGGCCGTCACCCTCACAGGGAAGCTCAGTCCTCTCATGGTTCCCTCTTCCTCTTCCTTCTTGCCTGTTTCTATGGTCTCTTTTTACTGGAGTCTGTATTTCCCACCCATAACCCCCTCTTCCCAGGGTAGGGTCAGTGGTACTCTGGGGATTTTCAGTGTCTGAATGGTTAACTCACTTATATTCTAGACAGATCACACCTTCCTGACAGTTGAGAGATATGAGAACACTTCTGCAATGTGGCAGATAGTACATAATGATGCCTCATGGGACACCAGGTGAGTCATTCTCTTCTGTCTCTTAAACTTTGAAAAGAGTTGGTTTCTGAAGCCTGGATAGGCAAGAGAAATGGGCGAGACCCCATGACTGTGTGATGCTGAAGGGATGGCGTTGGCTCACCAGCTGGCTTATGGGCTCAATGGCTTTCTCTAATTTCATCTCACCTTGGCCCAGGGGTGACCCTGGTTTCTTGAAGGCCATTCCAGCAGAGGCCACAAACTGATGAAAGGCTTTGAGTCTGAGCCTGGTGATGGACCCTGCATCTGCCAGACTCGCTAAATGCAGAGAGGCTCCTGCTGAGGTGGCTGCTAGGGATGGACATGGTGAGGCCAAAGCCCATCACCCACAGAATTTTTGGCATTGTTAGTTTTTACATTATTTTTGTTTGACATCCTTTCCCATACCCCCAGTCCCTCATAGCAAAGAATAAGGAAAGAGAAGAAAAGAAATCCCTAACAATTCAGCAGAGCTAAGCCACTTATGAACTATTAGAATCATGCTCACATTCTCCCATCTCTGCAAAGAAGGGAAAGAAGGAAGGAATTCTCCTGTCTCTTCTTTGGGGTCAAGTTTGGTCATTATAACTTCATAGCAATAAAGGGTTTTTTTTTTTGTTCCTTCCATTTTCATAATTTTACATAGCAACTATTTAAAAATAATTTTTATTGATATCTTTTTTTCTATATTTCCAATGAATTCCTCTCTCCCCCCCCCCCCCCGGGAGTTATCTCCTTTAATAAAGAATACAGAGGAAAACCCCCAGCAAAACTATGTCTGCCTTCATATGCTGTGTTCCAAACCCACAGTCCATGTTTCTGCCAAAGTAGGAAAAAAGGCTCATTTTTCCATCTCGTCTTTGGGACCAAACTTGGTGCTTATAATTTCTCAGCTTTCAAGGTCAAATTTGATGTTATTTCCCTTTCCATTGACATCATTGTACCCATCTCTTAAAGACCCAAGGGATCCAGATTCAAATTCTGGTTTTGCTACTCACTACTTGTGTGACCTTGGATAAGTCCTCAGTTTCCTTTTATATAAGATGAGGGGCTTCATAGGATCTGAGATTTAGATCTATAGGAGAGCTCAGAGATCACTGAATGCAACCCCAGCCCTCTCTCCATTTCACAGGGTTGAACTAGACCAGGGGTGGCCACTCTGAACTAGACAGTTTCTTCCAATGCTGTGATCTTACTAAGTCATGGAGAGTTAGAGTCCAGGTTAATAGAAGGAATAATAATAACTATTATAACTAGCATTTATATAGGACTTTAAGGTTGTCAAAATATTTAAGAAATTTGACTTCATTTTATCCTCACAACCGCCCTGGGAGGAAATGCTATAATCATCTCCATTCTACAGATCAGGAAACTGAGATTAATGATTTACCCAGGACCATCGAGGTAGTATCTCAGGCAGGATCTGACCCACCGAGCTGCCTGACGTACTGAGATGTTTCATTTGTGGCTTTCTACAAAACTAGGTGTGTGCTTGTAGTTGGAGAGCTCGCTTGTTCAAAGAGCAGTCTCTGCGCTCTGCAGTCCTGCCTCCACACAGCTTCCAGAGCATCTTTCTAAGAACCAGGTGTGACCCTGTAACTCTCCTTCATAGAGAACTTTATTCACTACCTGTTGTTAGGAGGACAGGGCTCTTCTGGCCTCTGGGACGTCTGGATGTGGGGCGTCCATTTGTGAAATGGTTCGTCTTTCATCATCTTCTTTCTCTCCCTGGCACCACATGTTGGCGGCACACCTACTATGCTCCAGGCCCTGAGGGTCACACTGGAAAGCACAAGGCATAGTCCCATTCTCTGAAAGCTACTGGAGAAACCTTAATACACACAACACAAGTATGTGATGGGGTGGGCTGTGAGAGGCAGAAGAGGCTGGATCTTGGAGCTGGGAAACCTGGACTATGGGCACACACTGGCTTGAGGCTGAGGAGTGGCCCAGAGGATAGGGCGGAAGATCTGAGTTCAAATTCCACTCAGACTGGAACTAACTTTATGACCTTGATCATGTCACTTAACGTCCATTGGCCTCAGTTTACTCAACAATAAAATGGGGATAATAATAGCACCTACTTCCCAGTAAATGAGATGTCTGTGAAGTGCGCAGGAAAGTGCCTCACACGTAGTAGGCTCTTCCCTCCCACCTTTCCCCTTTCACCCTTTGTGACTCTAAGCAAGTTATTTATGCTCTCGTGGTCCCGGGCTCTACGGCATGGACACCTTCCTTATCTGTTCCTCTCAGGGAGGAGGTTTCCCTTCTGGAAATGTCACTCCTTCTTTCAGACTTTCTAAAAACACCTCATTTCACTAAGATAAAATGAGATTTTCTTTTATTTTCAACGTCAGGTTTTACTGGCATAAAGGATCCTCTGGTCAGAGCAACGTAACTGTCCAATGGCACATTGCGGGCACCACCCTGCCGGGCCTCTACAGGATTCGCTACTTTGGGCACAGGAGGCAGCAGAATTTCCTGCAGCCGGCTGTGTTTCTTGCCTTCCAAGGTGCCTCGGCCCCGTTCTGGGTTGTAGGTCCCGGCGATGAGCCGATGACCAGCTGAAAGGGCCGTTCTCTTCTGTTGTTGGCGGAGGATGGGGACGAGCCGCCGCCTCTTCAAACCTGACATTTAAGGCTGATGGGTGAGCAGACGTCTGCACACATGCCCATGTGTCTGGGAATCACGCCATGCTAGGGCTTTAGTAGGTGGGAGATGCACTGGAAGAAAGCCCTGATCATCCGATTTTGTTCCTGACTCGCTGCTGATGCCGCCCAGAAGAGCACAGCCTCTGGCGTTTTGACAAGAGGGACTGAAGACTTGTAAATAGTGATTAAAGAATTTATTCATGAAGAGTTATTTATACGTGTGTGTGCATGTTTGTGCCCACTTTGGGATCACAAATGAATTTCATAAGATCACATAATCATAGCTGGGTGGCATAGTGGCTAGACCACTGGACTTGGGCTCAGGAATACCCGAGTTCATAGATAACCTTTCACACTTACACTTACTATCTGTGTGACCTTGGACAAGTCACTTAACTTTTTGCCTCAGTTTCCCCAGCTGTAACATGGGGATAGTAATGGTGCTTCCTTCCCAGGGTTGTTGAGATGATAAGATGAGATAATATAGTATTTGTAAAGCACGTAGTACACTGCCTGGCACACAGAGGCGCTGCATACTTATTCCCTTCCCTCCCTTCATAGGTCTAGAACTAAAAGGACTTTGTGGGTGATCTAGTCTAAACTCACATAGAAACATGGAGCTATTAAATCGTACACGGGGAATTAGAAAAGCACATGTTAACATCACCTACGTTCTGTTGTATTTTTGTTAATTTTATGAAATATTTCCCAATTACATTTTCATCTGGTTGGGCCACATTCAGGAGTGAATGGAATTAGGCTATATGCTTCAGTCCAGTTCTTTGATTCCACAGAGGGGGAACTGAAGCCCAGAAAGGGTGAGTGATTGGTCTAATTTCACATGGGCAGTAAACCTGAGCCGGGATCCGAACCCGAGTTCTTGGATTCAGCGCCAGCTTCTTGGTGCCGTGCCACATAAGAAACAGTGGGCTTCAGTGGAAGGAAGATTCTATGCAGAGTGGGAGGATGTATGTTCAGGTCCCAGGTCTGAAGACTGCTCCCCTTGTAAGCTTGGACACTTACCCATCCCGGGGCTCAGTTCCCTCCCACGTGGGAATGAGAGAGAAGTCCTCTCCCTAATTCAGGTGATACAATTGTGGAGGAGAGGCAGTGAAGTGTGAGCAGGTGTGAAGGCATTTCCTCCAGCTCCCAACAAGGTGTGAGTAAGATATGGTCTGCTGGAGGAGACCATAGGACCTCAAGTCATTCAATGAAGGCAATTTGTACCAGTAGGAAGTAGCTTGTGGTTGAGACAATCACTCATGTCCCTTCGCTCTATATTTAGGAACAGCCATTTGTTCAGTGGTTGAAGGGTCCAGGCTAGGAAGTGATCTGTGGAGGCTGAACTCTTCTCCTTGTTCTAGGGGGCAGCATAGTGGGGGAGGGGACTTTTCTCTTTCTTCCTCAATCCCAAATCATGAGCAGCAGGAGACTATGAATTCAGCCAGGAGCAGAGAATCACAATGGAAACACAAAAATCATAGAAGTGAAAATCCAGTTCCCCGAGGGAGAAGTCAGCTTAAAGGAATATGACCCTTGTAGCAGAGAGCTGTGCTGGTCATGAACTCAAGAAGGAAGCAGAACCTGTGGCTCAGCAGAGTGGCTTGACCAGAAGAAAGGATGCTGGACCTAAGGGGAGATTCATGAAGACCTTACAAAGAGGTTCAGTCAGAAATTGTGAGTTACTCTCTGCATGTATGCCTCATGACCATTGTGTTTGAGTTGTTTTTTCATCCCATGGGAATTTGTAGGACTGTGTCTTCAGGCTTGTGGAGGGAATGTTTTATATTAACTCTTCCTAGTAAATGTCTTTGCTAAAAGTTAATTAAGTATACTGGCAGCTTATTAAAAGGAAGCACACCTGTGGGGGCTTCTGAGTTACAGAAGTAGGAGTAGCCACCATAGGGTTACTCTTAGAACCCAAGAATAGCAACCCACCCTGTGGAGGGCCAGCCTATGAGTATGAGCACAAATTGTATGAAGTAGTCAGAGGAGTTATTAGTAGAAAATGAGGGAGTTAAATGAGACAGCCTCTAAGTTTCCATTCAGCTCTAGAGCTAGGATTTTGTGACCTTTAAAATTCTTCAATTTTTATTTCAAATTTTAGAAAGTCACTCTGGCATAGTGGATAGAGAGCTGGCTGAGAAATCCTGATGTTCTGGGTTAAAGTCCCTTCTCTCACATATAATGTCCTAGTGACACAGCAATTAACCTTTCTGTACTCTAGGCATCTCTCTAAGACCATAAGTTGCAAATAAAGTGCCAGTCTTCATTGGCAGAGGGTTTTTCCTCATCCAGAAGTTCTCTATATCAATGGATTCCCTGTTCCTATTTCTTAGCTATATTGGGGAAAAGAGAAGACTCAAGCAATAGATAAAAATGCTGCTTGGGTGCATGGGATGTTGATAACTGGATGAGGGGAAGGCAGCTTTGTTTAATTCTAATTCCATTTTATCTGCCAAAGAGAAGCCATTTGGCCTTGAAAAGACAAAACAGAAATGGCCAAGTGGGAGCTGACATCCAAAAGATGTGAGCAGATGGGCAGTAAAAGAGTGTCTGAGTGCCCTTGAGGAATTCAAGTCATCAGTCACAGATGAATCACTTACTTGGGCTGTGAGAGGACTGGAGGGTTTGATTGTTGAGTCTCTGACAGCAATGTTTGATAGAAAAAGAATGGAAGAACTACCACTGGATTGGACAAGGGTGAATACCCCGATTTTCAGAAAAAGGAAGTATATGGAGTCCATCAACTATGGGTCAGTGAGCTTGATTTTCATTCCTGGAAGAATTCTAGGACATATTGGTAAAGAGTTGGCCACTGAATATCTGGAAAAGGAAGCAGTGATCCCAAAGAGCCACTGTGATTTCATTAAGAATAAGTCATTCTAGACTAACTTTATTTCCTTTTTTGAACAGTATTCTTAGATTTATAGATCAAAAAAGCACTAGATTTTGGCAAAGTATTTGATAAAGTGAGAGGCAACGTGGTTTAGTGGATAGAGGGCTAGGCTGGCAGCCAGTGAGAGCTGGGGCCTAATTCCACCTATGACATGTACTTGTGTGATCCTGGGCAAGTGCCTGAAATTCTCAGTGCCTTTGAGCAGCTCTCTAAGACTCTCAGTTCTAGAGAAGGCACCAGCTTGCATTGGTAGAGGGAGTTTCCTTATTTGGGAGTCTCCTGTCATAATGAAATTAGTCACAGGTCCAGTTCCTATTCCCAGCTCTATCTGATTAAGGATCTCATGTCATCATTGTGGAAAAGAGGGAAAGAAATGGGAAAGATTATAGTGCAATAATATGAATTCAAATTGGGGCAGCTGGTGGAACTCAGAAAGTCCAGTGCTAGTTAACTGATCAATGTCAACATGGCAGGAAGTCTTCAGTGGGAGAGGCCAGGGATCTATGCTTTGACCTGGACTGTTTTATGTTCTTCTCACTGACTTGGAGAAAAGCAAAGAATGCACAATTAAGAACATTATATTTTCAGGTGACAAAGTTAGGTTGGGTAGCTAACACATGAGATTATAGGGTCAGGATCTCAAAAAACCTTAGCAGACTATAACATCAGACTGAATCAAGTGAGATGAAATTTAATGAAGATAAATGCAGTTTTGCACTTGGGTCCAGAAAGCCTGTAGCCTTTCAGCTTCCCAGGGAGCAATGTTTGTTTTGTGAACTATTCTCATTTTGAAGGATGGGCAGCCAGCTCCTTTGATGTCACTCCTTCCTTTCCAAGGAGAATGGTTTTTGTCCAGAAAAGGACAGAACAAAGTGGTTAATGAGAGTTGAATCCCCAAGAGAAATTGGGAAATAGTGACAGAGTGACTTGCTGCCTGCCCTTGATGGATTCAAACCAGATCCAGACTAATTACATCCCAGGGTCTCAAGAAAATAGTTGATTACGGTCAGTGTCCATGATAATCATGGAGTATAGGGAAAGGTGCCATAGGACCGGAGAAGGGCAAATGTCTAAATTTTCAGAACAGGAAAGAGAATTGATTCAGAAAGCTGTAGGCTGGTGAACATGACTTTTATTCTAGACAAGATTCTGTATGTATTATTAAAGAGATGGAAAATGAAAAGGATAATTATAAAAGCTGGAGTGGCTTCATCAGGAATAGGGCATGTTGGATTTACCCCATATCTTTTTAGAAGAGGCATACACTCACCTGGTAGATCATGGAAATGTTATAGCAGAAATATATGTATATGTAAATAAATATATATAGGCACATATAAATATATGCATAGGTAACCTTCGTAAGTATGAGACAGGAGTCGTGTGACTTGATGAAAACTCCTCTGAACAAGATCTTGGGGCTTAGTAGATTGCAAACTAAATGGGAACCTGTGGAGTAATATGGCAGCCGAGAAATTGAATGTGATTGTAGGGTGCTTTAAGAAGTCAGAATGTCCAGGACTGGAGAGTTGAGAGGCCTGCCATGCTCTGCCCTGCTCAGACCACATCTGGGGGATTGTCTTCAGGGTCTTCTAGAGACCTTTGTCGTTGCTTAGTTAACAGTGGAACACATGGGCCATCCCTTGAGGGTGCATCCTTCTCACCACGTGAGCGGCCCACCTCCCTTTCTGCTTTGTGGTCATCCGTCTCTTTGAGATCAGCTTTTTTTTTTCCTGCTCTTCCTGCCCACATCTCTGTCAGGAATCAGCTGCAGCCTAGCCAAGCCACTTCTCCATGGTTCTTTGTGTCATTCCATGCAGATTAGGACATTTCTAGGATCTGTAGCTATCCATCACCCTAAGAATGTTATTGTTAAAAGATGGGCTTTTGCTTCAGAGTGAAGGTTGGGGAACCAAAATGCCAACTTTGGTGGACGCTTTCTCAAATACAAACCAACCCCCTGTCTCTTAGAGAGTCAGTCAGCCAGCATTAAGTGTTTACTATACGCAAAGCACTATGCTAAGGTGCTGGCACAAAAACCATTCCTGGTTTCCAGGAATTGATATTCTAATGTCAAAAGCAACATGCAAACAACTATTTATGTACAAGAGATCCTCAGGATGAATGGCAGGTGCTCTCTGAAGGAAGGCATCAGCAGAGGAAGCAGAAGAGGAGGGGAAGTCTGGGAAAGGCCTCTTACAGACTGGGCTATGAGCTGGTTCTGAAGGAACCATGACGTGACTGTGAGGAGGGCAAGGCGCTGGCCTTGGGGTCAGAGAGAACTGAGTTCTAATCCCAACTTTTACTCTTATTAGCTGTAGAGCCCTGGCCAAGTCATCGAATTTGTCTGTGCCTCAGTTTCCTTACTTGTAAACAAGGGGGTTGGATTCGATGGCCTCTAAGGTCCTCTTAAGACCTAAATCTATGATCCGGTGATCTCTGTGCATTGGTTTACGCTGTCCGCCATGTTTAGAATAGACTTCCGTGATCCAGGCTCTATCTGGTGAAGTGTTGTGCCCTGTTCTCAAATTCCAACTTGGAAGCCAGCCTGTCCATGGATCTTCCCCTGATCTACCCCAATGGGAACTGATTTCCCCCTTCACATTTCTCCTAGCATTTTGCCCAGGTCTCTCCTTTGCACTTCCATCACAAGTCTTTGCCTTATGTTTGCCATAAATTTTCCTTTCCCCTTTAGATTGCAAACTCGATCTTTGTAACACCAGCTCCTACCACCATAGCTCACACCCAAGAGGTGCTTAATCAATATTTGATGAAGGAATAAGAAATGCTTAACCAAGTAACTAAGGGACATTTTTTTCCCTTAGCTATTGTCAATGATAAGGAAATATCCTAAAGATCTAGGAGACTAAGAGAAATGTGGTATTTCCATCTAGATTGGAATTGATTATCCTGCTTTTGATGAAGATGTAAGAGTCGGTGGGTCTTCCTCAAGGTATGAATCTGCCACTATATAACTGTGTGACCTAGGTGAAATTGCTCCCCCTCTCTGGTCTCTACTTTTCTCAGCCATGACATGGATGAGTTGACTGGCTGCTAAGATTCCCTTCGGACTGCCATACTCTGTGGTTTATTTATTATAAGGGCAAAGGACTAGGTTCCTTGGGCTATTGGAACATCAGTGTCATTAACCAAACAAGCCACTGGATGTCAGACTTGGTCTAACCTAGCTCCCGTCCTCTCCAGGAATGCTGTGGCTCACCCATAGTGATTTTGGCTGGAGAATGATTGAACCCCGCCCTCGCCCCCCCCCCCAGCTTCCTGCTACAGTTATGTTTGTGAGAAATCCTAGCAGGAGGAGCTCAGAGATGGTGGGGCACAGAAAGTGGCCCACGGGGGAGAGGGGTGTTGAGCAGAAGGTAGGGCTGGTGGTGGCTGTTAAGAAAGGGGAAGCTGCCAGGGGAGGAGAGGAAGGATATGTGGCTGCTTGTCTAAAAGTCTGTACCTGAGCTGAGTGCCTAAGGATGGTCTGAGAATTGCTGGGGATAGTCCCCATTATGAGACCCAGTCATAACCAAGGTGAAATGATTAGAACTTTGCCTTAATGTATGGAAGTTTAGAGGACTCTTATAGAATCTTCCAGATGCATAGAAACACCTGAACTTGGCACTGGTTAACAAGAATGATAAGTAGGCCTCCTGGCCCTCAATGGGGGCATACATCTCCTGGGTTTGAATGGAACAGCTCCCTGAAGCTCCCCCCTCCTTCTGCCCCTGTCCTGGGGGCGACTTCCCAGCATCAGCCTCTCAGTGCTTTGTACCCTCTGCCCAAAGCAGCCTGTGTTCAGGGGTTCTGTCTCCCTGCCATAGGGCGGTATCCTGGGGTCTCCCTGTCGACTGAATTTATCCTTAAAAAACGGATTTTAGAGAATGTTTTATGAAGCTTGGCCCAGGTACCCAAGTTGCTGACTATAGTTCTGGCTGCTGGGAATTTAAGGGCAGTGAAGGAGCCAAAACCTGGAAGGGCAGGGCTCAGCATTTGGTCTGGCTCTAGCTGTAAGTGCCCGCCGAGGAGCGGGCATGGCTCACTACCTGGCAGAATCCAATTCCGTTTCATTAAACAACAACATTGACAACAGCAGCAGCAAGAACGACATCAGCTCACAGCATGTAACATTTTAAGGTTTGCAAAGTACTTATGTTACCTTATGTTGAGTCTTTATTAAGCACCTACTGTGTGTCAGACATTATGCTAAATACTAGACATACAAAGACAAAAGGCAACTCTCTGCTCTTGTGAAGCCCTACTATGGGGGGGGCGGGGCACAACATCTACATAGGTAAATAAATCCTAAGTAATATGGTGGGTTCTGTGAGCTAGGAGAATCAGAGAAGCCCCTTTGTTAGAGGTGGTATTCAAACTGAGACTTGGGGTTCCAAAAGGTGAGGAAGTTATGGGAAGAGACAAGAGAAGCCTTGTCATAGTTGGGGAACACTCAATAGGCCAGTTTGTCTGGAACAGATAATGGGTAACAGCCTAGAGGGAATTCTTGTCTGAGTGTGGGCTAGGCTAGATGGCTTCTAAAAGTGATTTCCAGTTTTGTTGATGTGGATCCTTCCTCCAGGGGTGCAGCTAGAAACCAACCCGAGGCCTCTCATGTTTTGTCACTCTTGTCCATGTCTGCTCTACATTCTGCATGGAAGTCAGTCTAAGCTCTTAGGGGTCTTCCTCTAGATCTTGTTTGATTACCAATGGAACCAATGGTCTGTCCATGGGATGTGTATCATTCTCGCTATTGGACTGACGCACTTCTGTTTCTGATCACACATCTC
Organism: Petaurus breviceps papuanus; assembly: GCF_028583685.1. NCBI lineage: Eukaryota > Metazoa > Chordata > Mammalia > Diprotodontia > Petauridae > Petaurus > Petaurus breviceps. The sequence continues at coordinate 14,050,881 of NW_027186352.1, forward strand.
TTCAATATCAAATTTTCTGTTGCTCTTCCTGGTCAGGTCTCTGGTGGTAATAAGATGCAGTTTACCCACAGCTACCATGAGCCTCCATGCGGCTCTTTGAGTGACCCAGAGTTTTGTTCTGTGGAGATTATGAGACTTCATTATTCACAGTCACAGGGACATTGGTAAATAGTAATAATCAGAGGAATGTCATTTAAAAGCAGCCCTTCACTTCAGAGTGAAAGTTGGGATCATTGAACGTAGTATTGTACATCCTTTCTCAAGTGTAACCCAACCACCTGCCCCTTGAAGAGAGAGCATGGCAGAGTAGTTAGGGCACTGGATATGAAGTCAGGAAGTCCTATATCTCAATGGTACCTCAGACACTAGCTGAATGATCCTGAATAGATCACAACCTATCTGTGCCTTGGTTTTCTCATCTGTTAGAGTCAAGTTTGCTTTTGGGATCCTAACATTCCTTATAGCTCTAAATCTATGGCCCCCAAGTTTTGTCCCCTTCTCTTCTTTTTCTACAAAGCTCTCCCTTATTGAGCTCATTCATTCCTGCCTTTATGAAGATAACTCCCAGTGAGTGGAAAGTGCCCTGGCTCTGGAATCAGAGGAACTGGATTAAAATCCCACCTTTACATTGTGTGACTTTGGGAGAGTCACTTAATGTCCCTATGCTTCATTGTTTTCATCGAATGGCATTGACCATGGAGACTCCTTTTAACTTTAGATCTATGAGCCCATGGTGTTTCCAATATTTGCTTTGAACTTCTCAACCTCAGAAACTGAACTTATCGTTTTCCCTTCAAACCCACTCCTCCATCTAACTTCTCTATTTCTGTTACTGCCATCCCCACTTCCCTAGTCATCTGAACTCAAATCCCTGAAGGCAACAAATTCCAATCCGTTACCAAAGTATATGGATTCTACTTCCAAACTACCTCTTGCATTTGTAATGGGGATTGAACAGGGTATGCATGGGCAAAACTGACCACATTTCTTCTGGCTAATCATGTTTGCGACTCAGTCCTAAGAAGGACTCAGTATTTTGATATGACTTGGCAAACCCTGGGTGGTCCTTTGGTTCTCCCCCAACCTTTGATGGTAGCAGAGAAGTGGGTTTAAAAAGATGAGATGATTCGGGCTTGCTCTCTTCCTTCAATTTCCCCATGTGGCAAGTTGGTTTCTGTGTCACTAGACTTCCAGTGATGGGGTGAAGGAATGATTAGTGCTATTTCTCATCACCCTGGAGCCATGCCCACATGGATTATGGATTTGCCTGGGTAAGTTTGCTCCTTGGTCCCCAGATGTCTTTTCTGCTTAACCTTTCCTTTCTTGAATAGGTGACCTAATGTGATTCTTGAGAAAGTTATGCTCAATCTTGGAGGTGACCTTGTGAGCTTCACTGGAGTTGGCAAGGGTAGTTTCTTCACTGGAGAAGCTGACTACCAGCAAGGGAATGCCCCAGAAAAGTGAGGTGAAATGTAGCCTGCTCAGTACGTCCTCAAATAGAGTCCTCTTCTAATGTTTGAGACGTGACTTACAGGAAGAATATAGGAATGATTATAAGTTACAGATTGCTTACTTCCTATCAGTGTGTGTTTGTGAGACTCATTTGTATTTTGCTACTTCTTTTATGTGAAGGAAATAAATACCTGTCCTATACCTGATGCATGTTACATATCGGCTACTTTTGCATCCCCTTTTTCTGAGATACCTTAGATATGAATTAAAATCTAAGCTTTAAATCATTTTTGGGGAGGGGGGGACTTAAGTGTTAAAAAAGAGAACCTAAGACCCACAGTGACCAAGCTCACCTAGGAATGAACCCAGTCTGAGCTGTATGTTGGCTGTCATCCTTCATGCTTGAAGAGAACCAAAATGACATCACTAGGTTGGGGTCAAAGTACATGTTTCTGGGGGCAGCTAGAGCCCTCGTCCTGGAGTCAGGAGGACCTGAGTTCAAATTTGACCTTACAAACTCGACACACTTATTAGCTGTGTGACCTTGGGCAAGTCACTTAACCCCAATTACCCTTTCTTCCCCCCTCCAAAAAAAAGTATAGTGTGTCTGACTATGGCTCATCAGACTAATATGAGCTCAGAAGGCTCTACCACAGGTTGGGCATAAATAGTCCATATGAACATTTGGAGTTGAGATGGCTCTAAATCAGCATATCTACATTTTTTTTGAGCCACTGCAATTCTGCTTTTTCATTGAGCACAGCCCCTTCTTTGCTGTGCCAGTACCATGAACGGGAAACACAGGGGAAATGATAGCTGGTACATCTTTCCCCCTCTTGTGTATTATGAGTCCAGAGTAGAAGACTCCTTTAGTGGAAAAGAAATGGGTACACTGTCTCCAGTTCCTTGGCCACAGCGGCAGTTCCTTCATGCGAGACACCCCAAACTATTTCTCCACTCCCGTCTCACGGCTATGTCTTGGGATCTCCTCTTTCCCCACCCGGATTACTATAATAACCTTCTACCTAATTTTCGTATCCTCAGTCTGTCACCTCACCAATCTACCCTTCCTGTTTCTACCGATACTTTTTCTAATTGGTAATCTTGAGAGTAGGAACTATTTCCCCCTCCTTTCTCTGTATCCCCAGTGCTTAGTACAATGACTGGTACATAGCAGGTATAATAAATGCTTGAATACTTATTGATAAAATCTTCAGTGATTTCTCCTTCCCTACCAAATAAAATATTCTCATGTAGGGAAGATAGTATTTTTTGTCGTTGTTGTTAGGAAAACAGGATAGAAGTCATCAGTTCTACCCAGCCCCTTTGGGCCTTGCTAAAGGAAGCTCTCAGAGTGATCCGTGTAGACCAGGACATGACTGGAATTGAAAGTAATTTTCTCATTTATCAAATTGATTGAACTGTGAGAGTAGTAGCAGTTGAGGCAGAAGAAAAGGAGTTAAAAATGATAGAGATACTGAAGACTTTTCCTGGTTGGTTATGGGTCTGAATCTCGAAAGAGCAGAGATAGTTCTTGAAGCTAAAAACTGTCACTGTGGAAACAGGGCTCAAAGTTGCAGTAATTCAGTAAAGACCCCACAAGGTGGCAGAATTGGAAGCCCTCATATATAGCTCTGAAGAGACAGGGGCAGATGGCGGCAGCATAGCAGAGTGAATGACCAGGAATGAAAGAGCAGAAAAGCCAATGCATAGACCAATGGCATCATCAGATCAGTAGACGACATCAGCAGCTTCATGGGGAAGCAAAGGGCAGCATCACAGGGATTCAGCTCTAGGAGCCAGAGTGGTCCTGTCTGTGGCAGTCCTTCTTGTGTGTTCTCTCTCCTGTCAGTGGTTTGGGATTATTATTTTTAAAAATACATTTTGATTTTTTTTTATTGTTCTGTACCTGACAAATATCATCATTCACAAGCACTTCTATATATGTGGAAGAAAGGGGAAAGAGGATTATATTTGAAACTCTGAAACTATTTTGTATAGCCTACATTAAAACACATAATAAATTCAACCTGTTAATTGCAAATTGTTTGTATCTCTTTCTGTTCTCTTCTGTGTACTTAAAAATGCTATGATGACCCCTTTTTCCTTTATCCATAGTTTTGTTCTCAGCTTTTTTACTCTCTTCCCCTATTAACAAACAAGCACAATCAAGCTAAACAGACCCATGTATCGGTCATGTCTGGAAATATGTATCTCATTTTGCCCCTGTGATTTTCCCCACCCTCTGTCAAACAGTTGGCATTGCACTTCACCATTGGTCGCCTGGAGTGGTGGTCTTTGCACTAATCAGAATTCTTAAGTCTCTTTTCTTTACAATGTTCTGGTTATTGTATACATTGTTCTATTGGTTCTGATCTCTTCACTCTGTATCAAGTAATATGTTTTCCCAATTTTCTCTGAATCTATTCTTTTCATCATTTCTTATTGCACAATAAAATTATTTCCACATGGCATAATTTAACCAACTCTTAAGACACCCCCTTCTTTCTCCAGTTCTTTAATCTACTAATCTCCTGCTAGAAACATTTTTTGAATATGTAATTTTTTTTCCTCTTTTAAAAATAATCTCTTTGATATAGGGTCAGTAGTGGTAACACTGGGTCAAAGTGACTTTTTGAGGGTTTGCAATTTGCTGCGTAGAACGGCCAGTAGTGTGACATTCTGTGGCAGTCCATATCCCTGCTTGTATGGAGATGAGAATTTTCCTTGTCCCTTACTTTGTTCTGAGGTTTAATTAAATGTTCTTGCTTTGAACTAAAGTGTTCCTGAATTGAACTGCTAACAGAAACATCAGTGAGGGTTTATGAGCTGTGGTTTTGAGTGAATACTGATGCAATGTATAATATGCCCTTGGAGTTGTTTTCAGGAAGACTGTGACTGAGAGGATCTCAGGCTTTATTTGTCTTGGTAAAAGCTCCTTATACTTTAATAGTTCAATGGACTCATGATCTCATCAATTTGAGTACTCCCTCTTGCGGTATGTATCATCATTTATTTCTGCCTCCTCATTTGATGATATGGCCATCCCTATTCCCCATTCCCCAAACAAGGCCCTCCCTGGCTCACTGAAGACCTTCTTTGGGGTCTCACAGCACTTCGTGGGCACCAATGCATCATTGAGGCTGCCCATCCGTTACCCTTTGGCCTCACTGAATGCCTGTGTCCTTTTTGGACTGTCTATGCCACTTCCAAATGTCATCATTCTGTATTATTGTGAGTTATGGTGGCAATGATTCTCACAAACCCTTGTCAGGAAGCCAGGGGGACGTATTGACTATAACTATTCACTGCTTTTCTCTGGGGAAAAAAAAGAACACCTCAAGCAGCAGCCCTTAATGGTTGCTAATCTCTGCAGGAAGACAGGCGCACTCCCAGGCCGTCAGGGCTGAGTATCTAAGCAGCCTTAAATGCTGCATGGAGAATTCAGGCTAATACTGCTTAATAACACTCCTCTGGCTGAGCACACTCTGCCTGCTGCCTAACTACCTTGGGGGAAGGATGGGCCTGAGCTCCTCATTATCTCTTCCGTTCAAGTTTCCGTTGTATCCGCATGGTGATGGCTGGAAATGATTTCTCTGATTTGTCTGTGCAACTGGAGACTGGGAAAGAACGGCAAGGAGAAGGGTGAATCACATCTCATTTTCTAGACACTTAGTGTGCCTGTATTCTGGCCTCCTACACAGTGGGGTGTGTGTGTGTGTGTGTGTGTGTGTGTGTGAGAGAGAGAGAGTATGCTTGTGAGTGTGTGTGTTTGAGTGTGTGTGTGTGAGAGAGAGAGGGTGTGCTTGTGAGTGTGTGTGTGTGTGTGAGAGAGAGTATGCTTGTGAGTGTGTGTGTTTGAGTGTGTGTGTGAGAGAGAGAGGGTGTGCTTGTGAGTGTGTGTGTGTGTGTGTGGTTCTAGATAAGGTTGTGAAGGGTAATTTCTGGCAGCATAAATGAAGACACTCTGCTTGATGGGCTGTGGCTTTCAGTGAACAAGAATAGGTCTGGAGAGGACTTTAAAGCCCAGTTCAGATGCTGCCTTCCACATGATGCTTTCTTCATCACCACAGTGATCACAGGTTGTGGTTTATCTTTTGATCTTGAAGAGGACCATGGCCTCAGGCAGATGATGACACCACTTGCAGTTGACTGATTTGAGAGAGAGAGGGCTGTGCAAGGTCACCAGCCTCACTTTCTCCTCCAGAGCCATCTGGGTCCAGTGGTCAGATAGTCATCAGGATGACAGAAGATGGCTCAGGATGCAATGGGAGACCCTAGCCCTTTTTGGCTAAGGCTTCACTTAGAGTGAAGTAACATCCAGTCAACTGCCTCTTTCAGAAGTGAGTCAAGGGATGGCCACCTTAGTTAAAAAAACAAAATAAAACAAAATCTAACTGGGAGGGGAACTCAGGGGTGCTGGACAAAAAAGAAATAGTTCATATTTACATTCACTCTGAGCCAGAAGGGCCCAAAAAATAACCATTAATTGGTGTTTTGACAGGGACCCATAGTTGTCCAATCCATGAGATCCAGGTGAATTGGGTTTAAGGCTTGGTCTTTCAGAAAGAAAGCTAGGCAGTAAACCCCCAAATAACTAGGTTACATTTGGCCATCAAAATTTACCTTCCTTTGGGCAGAACACTCTCAGGTAAGGGAGAGGAGGGGGGAGGAGATTAAAGGTACTTTGCATTTGCTCTCTATTTCTTTCCTTGAGGCAATGTGCTGCAATGGACTAGCCATTGACTTTGAAGTCCAAGAACCTGACTTTGAACCCCGGGCTCAGACTTACTGCCTGAATAACCTTGGTCAATTCATTTCCAGTCACAGGGCCTCACATCACAGTTCTATCATCTGCAAAATGCAGGGGTTGGACTTGATGGCCTCTGAGGTCATTTCTGGTCCTAAATCTATGTTCCCACGATCTGTGTACATGCTGTATCTACTAGATAAATGTTATCTCTCTGAAGGCAAGAAGTAATTCATATTTGTCTCTATGTCCCTAGAAAGTTGCAGTGCACAGAAGGTCAGCCTTGGAGACAGGGAGATCTTGGGCACATTCTAGCTGTGGGACCGTGGGCACTTAACCAACCAGTGCTAGAACAAGTCTTTTAGCCTCTGTATCACGGAACCGAATGATCTATTTCAGTGGAGGGATTTTCTTCACTGGAATTTCCTTATCCTGAAATACTCACAGGTCTAAACTAAAAAAAAGGATCTTGAGAGCCTAGCAGAGTGCCTCGTTCACAACAGATCTTCAGCAGTATTTCTTGAATTGATTTGTTGAATTAGAAATGACCTGTCTCAGAACCAGCCAGCATGCTTCAGAGGGGCTGGAAGATCACGTGATGGTTCCTGTTGGTCTTAGTAACTCATGAAGACTATCTACCACACTGTGGAAAGGTGGCAAAGCATGCCAGAGAATGGACCACCCCGACATCATGTGGTGAAAGGGAAAGAATATTGTTTCCAAAGTCAGAGTGACAGGGTACACTCTGGAAATGCCCTATAACTCTCCTTGAACCTTCCCCCTTGATCTGGCATTTACTAGAGGCTATAATCCCCTCAACTGATGTTTCATTATCACGGTGCCCAATTCTCTGTTACCCTTCACCTAGTTGAGGCCTCCATTTCTTACCAAATCCCATTCTCTTGGTTTCTGGCCTCCTCCTCTAGTCACCCCAGCCTACTGCTCACTCCCATCAAGATCCTCCCTAGACCCCTCCTTTGATCACCCCAGACTACTTGGCCAACCCTAGATCCTTCCCATAGTCTTTCTGTATATAAGATACATCTTGTTTCCATGAAAGTGTTCAGATTCCTTAAGAGTCTGGCCAATGCTGAGATTCCTTAAGAGTCTGGCCCATGTGGCAGATTTTTATCAAACCTTCTTTTTCTTTGGTTGAAAGAAGGCTTGTGTCAAATTCATTCAGGCAGGACCTGTGTGTCAATATTTTGGGGTCCCAGCACCCCTAAGCCTCCACAAGAGTACCCCAAGTTCAAATCCTGCTACTTCCTGTATTATCTGAGGCCAGTTACTTCTCTCTGGCCTCTGTTTCCTTAACTCTAAAATGAGGAGGCTGGACTAGAAGAGCCCTAAAGCCCCTTCCAGGTTAAATTTCTGATCTGATTGGGTTAAGCCACAGAGATGAAATCATGGGTCTTTTGAAGTGTGGAAAGCAGTTTACCCATGGGATCCACTTTGGGCCTGATTCAAACTCCTTTTAGCCAATAGGAATTAGCTGTGAAAATTCTTGTGGTCAGAGATAAGACTGGGTAGAAGCCCAGTTCTGAATGTTCCTGTGTTTTTCTTCCAAATAAAGGCATTTAGCCATTGGTAAGTAAACCACATATTTGTTTTGTGGCAAGGCCTTTTATAAATCAGCCAATCTCATTAAATCTATAGTTACCAAGGCAACTGTCCTTATAGGAGACATTAAGATACCTGGTATTTGAGAGCTGAGAATTCATCGAGATAAGACAGCTCTAGGGGGTGATTCTAGAATGGCACCTAGGACTTCACTAATAAGTGCCCTCAGAAGGCCACCCACACATGTTCACATGGTGCCTCTTTTCTGTCTAACTCCCCCCCCCAAATCCTTTTCTCTCATCTAATTTAACAACTCACTCCAATTCAATGACATTTTTTCCATTTTCCTACTGTATGTCAATTACTGAGTAAGGTTCTGGAAACCCAAAGGCAAAAAAAAAAGCTCCCTGCCCTCAAGGATCTTACATTTCACTTGAAGGATGCACCATGTCCACAGAGAAACACAAACAACCCTGGTTGGTATCAATGAGTCTGGGATTTGTGGTTAAAGGACCTTAGTTCTATTTCTTATAACCTGGGTGAGCTTGGCCAATCACGTTGTTTCTCTGGGACTCTATTTCCTCATATTTCAGATGGGGGATGGATCATCCTGAGCTCCACATCCCTTCTCACTCTGATTCAATAATCCTATGAAGATAATTTGAGGAGAAAAAGAGCATTAAGAGCTAGGGAGAAAAATCAAACGATGGATATTTTTGGAGTACTATGTGTTAGTCACGGTCCCCAGTGTGTGTGTGTGTGTGTGTGTGTGTGTGTGTGTGTGTGTGTGTGTGCTCATGCCCCACCATGTGCATGCAAGTAAGACAGTAACAATCTCTATTCATCCAGGAGTTTATATTCTAATGGGATCAGGAAAAGTTTCCTGTAGAAAGGGGCAGTTGAGTTCTCAGAGAACTAGGGAGAGGGTGCATTCTAGATGTGAAGGAGGGCTCATGCAAAGGCATAGGATGGAAGAGGTTATGTTAAGTTTACAGGACAAGTAGGCCAATGGGGATGGAATCCCAATTTCCTGGATTGTGGGTCTCAGCCTGGAGCAGTGTGCCTTCCAGGTGCTTTGGGGGCAAAGACAGATTAGTCAAAGGAAAAGACAAAAGCCCTATGTGCTTGAAATCTTCGGCACCTTTTGCCAATTGGGCAGATGTAAGTTGTATTGTGTGTAGGTTTTCGAAGTCATCATTCCTGAAATGGCTTCAGACTTGGACTCCTCTCTGACTGTCAGAGAAAAGTTGACAACTGATAGTTGGCTGGTTGTTGTCCTTCATTCTTAAAGAGGACCAAAATGCCACATTATGCTAAAGTCAAGCTTCAGTGTTTCCGACCGAGACCGATCAGAGCAATATGAGCTTGGAATCCTCTACCACAGGTTGGGCACAAATAGTCTGTGTGAGCACTTGGGGTGGATACTCTAAGTTTGTGCATCTTGTGTTTCCTTTGAGCTGTTTCAATTCTGCTTTGTTCATAGAACTGAGCGCTTTCTCTGATGTGGGCATGCCGTGCGGAGCGGTCCTGTGCCAGTGTTTCCTATGTCACACAATCAATTCCAAAGTTTTTGAGAAAGACCTTGAGAGTTAATGAATATGAATATTTAGCTTGGAAAGGATAAGTCTATGATCAGTCCAGCACCCTGCACCACACTTTGCCTTTGTCACTATCACATCTTGTTTGTCCCTTCTCCTTACAATCACAGTCTATTAGATGCCAATGCTTGCTGTGAGGGTGCGTGATGAAGTTTTATTGCGTTTAGGTAAGTGGAAGACAGTGTTGATGATGAGAAGGTCATGAGATGCACAAGTCTTCAGTAGGAAGTGACCATTGCTGTTGCTGTTTCCAGCTCCATTCCTCCCTAGGATGCACTGCCAAGTTTGGTTGTCTGAGCCTACTGTTGCATTAAAGTCACTCAGAATTAAAAACGTGTCCTCTTTCAGCATATTGATGATAAGGGTCTCTAGGTCTTCAAAAATTTTTTTCTTTGACCCCATCACGGTTCATCATGGTGGGAGCAAAGGCACTGATGATGGTGGCATGACGTTGTCCTTCAAGTGGCAATCTCATTGTCATGAGCCTGTCATTCACTCCTTTTGGAAGGCATTCAAGCTTGTTGACTAGGTTAGTTTTGACTGCAAAACCTACACCAGCTTCATGGCACTCCCTTTCACTGCAGTCACTCCAGAAAAACCTATATCCAGCTCCGACTCTTCATCTGCCAGTCTCATTTCACTCGGGGCTGCTATTTGGATGTGATACCTGCTGAGCTCTCTTGCAACAAGAGCCATTCATCTTTCAGGTCTACTGGATTTTGTGTTGTCTCTAAGTGTGTGCACATTTCATGTGCTAATGGCGAGTGGAATCATCTTTGCATATGTTTTTGTACATTTTTGGTGTTTTGACTGCAGAGTGGGATTCCCCGCCTGCCACAGTGATCAGGCCAGGGTTGGGTAAGCAGACAGTATCTAGGGTACCTTTTCTAGTCCCTTCCTCACAGCAGGAGGTGAGCGGTAAGATCCTTAAAAGGCTGCTCAGAGATGCAGGGATGCTTCCAGTGAGAAACAACCCGATGGCCTGGGGGCTTTGGAAGTTCACTCTTCCCATCAGCATTTTCGTTTCACCTTTGGGACAGCTGTGGTTGACAGTTTATGCATTGTGAGCTGAGAACTGCCTGAATGTGATAATGAATGGAGATTGAGGAGTCTGTTAGGAATACTGCAGACTAAGCTATAATATGCCTAAGTGGAATTCAGTAAGTATCCCCCAAAGAGGAGAAAAGGACTTCCAAAGACTAGGGACTTCAAGTTACTCTTTTGCTACGTCATATGCTCTGAACCTGAGTCTACTTTTCCTTGGACTCTGCATGTATTTGTGGGAGTATATTCTATTTTGGGGGGAAAGGGGGATGTTTGTATGAATCTCTGACCATAGTAAATGCTTGTTTCTAGAAGTCAATTAAATTTAGCTCTCTAACTGGTATCACTTATGATTGGAGGTGGGCAGAGCACACCAGTGGGGGCTCGTGACCTGTAACACTAGAAAAGATATCCTCTCCTCTGTGTTACCCCTAGAATCTAAGGGGAAACCTAGTAGCTGTTCTCCAGGCATTCTGCTTGCAAATGCAAATAAAGCTTTGGAGTGTAAGTCCAAAGTCTGAATGTGTGACCTCTTTGGAGTTTCACAACAGCTTTGTGAGGCACATTCCTTCAGGTTTTTCTCTCTAGTTTTCCCCAGAGCTCTCTCCTTCACTCTAGTTATTCTCTGCCTTGGATTTTATTTTTCTGTGTTTCTGTTGTATCTTTTCCCATCTCAAGTAGACTTTAAGCTACTAGAAAGCAGGAGCTATTGTTTTTGGCTTTCTAGTTTTATCATAATTTCATCCCTTTGCAAACTCTAGTAAATGGTCTAGTCAAACTGGTTTTCTTGTGGCTCCTCAAATATATTGTTCTATATTCATGCCTTTGCTCTGGCTGTGCCCTGCCTGGAGTGCACTCCCTCCTTCTTTTCACCTCAAAAAATCCCTTACTTCCTTCAAGACTCAGCTCAAATGCTGCCTTCTAGATGGAGCCTTTCATGATCTCTCTGAATTCTTGTTTTTTTTTATTCTGACCTTAAACACCAGATAAGATGTAAGCTTCTTAAAGGCAGAGACTGTATCTTTTTTCTTTTATATAACGCAGCATGTGGCACAGTGTCTGGCACACAATAGGAGCTTAATAAATGCATATTTCTATCCTTAACATCTACCATAAAGCCTTACATGTAGTACGTGCTTAATAACTGTTTATGGGGTTGAGATGAACTGAAGGATAAGATTGGGGGAAAGCAAGTGAAAGGCTGCTGACCCCTCTGATCCTGACTGGCAGGACCCTTAACTTCTGCTAGAGTTTAGGATGCAGGATGTTCATTCTCCTCAACATCCTGCTTCCTTATCTTCTTGCAGTAGTCGCATGAGGTCACCGTGGCTTCTGTCTCAGGCTTTGCAGCTCCAACAAATAATGTTTCCTCTTTATTTTCCAAAATCCTTAAATATTCATGAGGGAGTTTATTATAGTGGAACAAGCAAGGAATAACCAGAGCAACCTAGACCCAAGGTGCTCGGGCAGGGAAGAAACAATGGAGCTTGGCAGCAAGCGCTAAAGAAGGCGGAGTTTGAATAGGAGATGCCCAGTTGGCCTTCTGTGCTGCCAGGCCTCTCCTGCCCCTCCCACATTAAAGTGTGATAATGGAGCAGAGAGGAAAGAGTGCTGGGCTCTAAGTTAGAAGTTCTGGCTTTGGGTCCTGGCTTGGACACTTAACGGTTGTATAAATACACAGCACAAGGCTCTCAAGATTTGGAATCCAGTGGTACTAATCCTGCTTCTGTCTGCTTCTTATTACCTACGTGGGTTCGGACCAGTTATATTCTCTTTCTGGACTTGATTATCTCACCTATAAGAAGGATATATGAGAGGAAGGAAGCCCAGGTTTTCCTCACTCAATGTCCACCATTCTATCCCCTCCACCCCACCCAGTAACTTAACGGCCAGCTTTTGAGTAGCATTGTGGCTTCAAAAGTCCTCGTTCTGTGACCAGCCTCAGGAGGACTCACTGTGTTCAGATAGTCAGCTCCTATGATGAGAAATGCACAGTAGGCTGTCCAGTCCCCTTTGGTGTTGTTGCAGCACGGTTGTCCTTAGGAGAACTTGAACTCTACTGTCAATGGTATAAGAGTTTATTGGAAGATAATAATAACATTAATAATAATAGTGATGATGGTGATGGCAGCATACATTTTTAAAGATAGCACTAAGTTTTACAGCAATAAAATCAATATTTATATCAGTAAAAACTTGGTCGCTGAGAGACCAGCCTCTGGCACCCTCTAGTGTCAGGAATGACTCTTAACTTGAACTAGAGAAAGGACCCCTATGTCCATGAGCCAGGAATACTGGTCAGAAAAAAGGAGAGTCAGAGCCCTGGAGAAGACCCTGATCTCTGTGATGGGGCACTTCTCCAGCTCAGAAGGCAAGTGCACTGTGACTGCTAAGGATGACAATGTCTGGAACAGTCTTCCCCTGTTGCATGTGGAATAAGGGACCGAGATTTCGAGACTGTTCAAGGCTGCTGCTGGGGAGATGCCACCAGGGCTATGTGTGTAGTTGGGGGTTAGGGCTGGGCAGGAGAGGAAGCTGCCATCTGGTAGATCTCCATTTTAATGATTCATTCTTGCTAAAAAAAAAGCACTAAGCTCAGGTCTTTCTGAAGAATTGAAAGTGTAGTCAGTGTCCCTCTAAACTTCAGTACCATGGTGCAAACCTTTAATTGCAGGACCCTGGGAGCATTTTCAGACAACTCTTCAGACCTGGGAAAGGGAAAAAGTAGATCATGAAGAAGTGTGTGTGTGTGTGTGTGTGTGTGTGTGTGTGTGTGTGTGTGTGTGAAAGGGAGGAGTCTTTATACAGAATGGCCCTTCAATGGTGTGGTCTAGTTAACAGAATGCTTGGCTTGGAGTCAGAGTGAATACTGAGTTTGAGTTGCCTATGGGACATCAATGAGGACACATCTTCCAGGGATCTGGTAATGTGAGGCTGGGATTCAAGCAAGAAATTAGGGTTGAATTTGTTCAGAGATCAACATTTAACCTATGGTGACTGACGTTAGTTAGCTATTAGAGGGAAGAAAAAAGGAACCTGCCCAGATGGTGCTTCATGGCTTCATGAGTAAGAGAGGGCTGATGATGCAGCAAATAGACTGAGAAGGGCAGGGCAAGTGGGTGGGAGGAGGACCTTGAGGTCCTCCAAAGTTTTCATTCCAGCTCTGCCTTTTAGTCTTTGTGAGACCTTGGGCCAGTCACTCTGACTCAATGAGCCTCCGTTATTTTCTCTGTAAAATGAGGGAGGTGGGCCAGACAATCCTTAAGATCTCTTCCAGCTTTGAATTGAGGAGTTTGTGACCTAGAGCAAGACACAATGCCTTTGTGTCTGTTTAGTCACCTCCAGGATCAAATAGAAGATTCTCCATTTGACTTTTAAAGCCCTCCAGAGCTGGTGACCTGACAGAGCTGAGCTGAGATACCCAGTCTAGCTTTCCACCCCATTGGTGCTGAAAGATCAGTGCCCTAGATGAGTTTAGTCCTTATGTTATTCTGCATAGCAGAGGCTCCTGGACCTTATCATACCTGTGTGGAGGCAGATGGCATTTTCTAGTATCAAGACCTACCAAGGTTCACCTTGAAAGTGCTTGTGTTGAAATTCCAGGTTCAATCAAGCATACTCTCCTGTCTCTGGGTAAACATATGTAGCTCAAAGGGTGAGAATTAGTTCTTTTTAAATAAAAAAAAGTTTATTTTTAGTTTACTACATTCATTTCCACAAGATCTTGAGTTACAATTTTTCTCCCCATATTTTCCCTACCCACTACCTCAAAACAGCAATCCCACTGAATACCCCTCCCCCAATCTGCTCTCTCCTATATCCTCCCCCATCCCCTCTCCGACTTTCCAGTAGGGCAAGATGGATCTCCATACCCCAGTGCCTGTATATTTTATTTCCCAGTTGCATGTAAATAATAATAATAATATTGAATTTTTAAACATTTGATTTTAAAACTTTGAATTCCAGATTCTTTCTCTTTTTCCCTTGTCTCCCACCCTTACTGGGAAGATAAGCAATTCATTGTAGGTTGTACATGTGTAGTTACACATAGTGAATATGTTGTGAAAGACTGACTATATTTGCCTCCATCCTATACTGCCCCCCACTGGTTCTATTTTCTACTTTGACCCTGTCCCTTTTCAAAGTGTGTGCTTCTAACTACCTCCCCTCCCCCAATCTGCCCTCCCTTTATATTACCCCACCTCTTATCCATTTCCCCCTACCTTCCTGTAGGGCAAGATACCCAACTGAGTGTGTGTTGGTCCCTCCTCAAGCCAAATTCAACGAGAGTAAGGTGGACCCCTTCCCTTTTGCCTTCCTCTTCTTCCCCTCCATTGTAACAGTTTTCCCTTGCTTCTTTTGTATGAGATAATTTACCCTATTCTGTCTCTCCCTTTCTCCTCTCATTATATTCCTCTCTCGCCTCTTAATTTTACTTTTTAAATATCATCCTTTCCTATTCAATTGATCGTATGTCCTCTGTCTATATATACATATACACATATATACACACTCACATATGTATTCATATGCCCATATACCCTCTGATATAGATATATATATAATATATAGTATATATACGATATATTATATATATTTATATTCCCTTCAACTATCCTCATACTGAAAAAAGTTTCATAAGTTACAATTATTGTTTTTCCACATAGGAATGTAAATAGTTCAACTTTGATAAGTTCCTTATGATTTCTTTTCCCTATTTACCTTCTCATGCTTCTCTTGCTTCTTGTATTTGAATGTCAAATTTTTTTATTCAACTCCGGTTTTTTTTCATCAAGAATGCTTGAAAGTCCTCTATTCCATTGAATGACCATATTTTCCCCTGAAGCATTATACTCAGTTTGCTGGGTAGGTGATTCTTGGTTTTAGTCCCAGCTCCTTTAACCTCTGGACTATCATATTCCAAGCCCTTTAATCCCTTCATGTAGAAGCCTGCTAGATCTTGTGTTATCCTGATTTTATTCCCACAATATTAAAATTGTTTCCCCTTGGCTACTTGTGATATTTTCTCCTTGATCTGGGAACTCTGGAACCTTGCTATAATATTCCTAAGAGTTTTCTTTTTGAGATCTTTTTCAAGAGGTGATTGGTAGATTCTTTCAATTTCTATGTTGCCCTCTGGTTCTAAAATATCAGGGCAATTTTTCTTGAGAATTTCTTGAAGGATGATTTCTAGGTTCTTTTTTGATCATGCATTTTAGGTAGTCCAATAATTTTTAAATTATCCCTCCTGGATCTATTTTTCAGGTCAATGGTTTTTCCAATGAGATATTTCACATTGCCTTCTATTTTTTCATTTGTTTGTATCTGTTTCTTGATTTCTCATAAAGTTTTTAGCTTCCATTTGCTCCCATCTAATTCTGAAGGAATGATTCTCTTCAGTGAGCTTTTGAGATTCTTTTTCCATCTGGCAAATTCCACTTTTGAAGGCATTCTTCTCCTTATTGCCTTTTGGGGCCTTTTTTGCCATTTGAGTTAGTTTATTTTTTAAGGTGTTATTTTATTCAGTCAGGTTCTTGACTCACTTTTCATGATTTTCTTGCATCATTCTCATTTCTATTCCCAATTTTTCCTCCACTTCTCTTACTTGATTTTCAGAATCTTTCTTGAGCTCCTCCATGGCCTCTAACCATTCATATTTTTCTCAGAAGCTTTTGGTGCAGGAGTTCTGACTTAGTTGTCTTCCTCCCATTCCATTTGTCCCCAAAATAGGAATCTGAAGTTGGATTGCTGTTCTTCCTTTGCTTCCTTTGCTTGCTCATTTTGCCACAGTAGAACTCTGCTGCTGGAGAGGAGAGCTTTGTCCCAAATCACTGGGGTTTTCGCAGCTGCCAGAGCTATTAGTTGGGTGCCCTCTCTGCAGCCCCCACAAGCTCTGGCACCTGGTCACACACCCCAGGACCTCCACCCAAGACAGCAACCCAGATCTAAGCAGGTGAAAGCAAGAGTGATTACCCTCTGAAAGGTTGCTTGGTCCCCCTTCAATCTGTAGGCCAGGAGCTCTGAAGCAGCCATGTGGCGGGGGCTGCAAGGGCTGCTGCCCCTCTGTCACTTCTCGTACCAGGAGGCAGGGGCCGGATGACACTCCTCCATCCCCTCACCACCCCAGTTCCAACAGAGTTCCACACTGACTTTTTACTTTGTCTTTGGCATTTATGGGTTGATAATTCTGGAAACCACCACTGCAGCTGGTGATCCTGAGAATTAGTTCTTATGCTAAGGGAGCTCAAGGGAGGTTGCCCAGAATCCTATTGCTGGGTCATGTTCTAGAATCTGGATCAAGGACTGGCAGGAGTTCTGCGCAGTGTATGGGTGTATGAGCCATCAACCACAGCTACAGTGATATGAACAGCCAACACTTCTACTCCTCATTAAGGCTCACAAAGTCATTTTGCATATATTATCTCATCTGGTCCTCAACAATCCTGCAAGATAAGAGCTCTTTTTATCCCCATTTACAAGTAAGGAAACCAGTTTAAGTGACTTGCCCAGGACCAACTGATTTACAAAAGATCTGAGGCAGGATTAGATCTCTAATCTTGCTGACTTCAAGTCCAGTGCTCTATCCACCCCAGGACCCAGTTAACCAGAGCTGTACCTTACTGAATGGTCAGACATTAGTTAGAACCCAGAGTTAGGCACATGTAGCTGTTTTTTTTATGGAGGGAGGAAGGCAAGGCAATTGGGGTTAAGTGACTTGCCTAAGGCCACACAGGTAGTTAAGTGTAAGTGTCAAGTGTGTGAGGCTGGATTTGAACTCAGGTTCCCTATTCACTGCACCACCTAGCTGCCCCACACATGTTGCTAGTCCTTTGTTTGTGGAGAAGACCAACAGCCTCATGGGTAAAGTATCGGCTGGTGGATGAACTGGATTTAAATGAGGCAGAGATGCACACATTTTTCAGCCTCACTCTCTTTTGCAGAGTCACAGAAATCCAGTGGCAGGACAAAAGTCAAGACAACTGGTGATGACCTGGGATGCAGTGGATGACCATAGTGTTTTTTTTCTCTCTCTCTTTCTGTGTGTGTGTGTTTGTGTGTGTGTGTGTGTGTGTGTGTGTGTGTGTGTGTGTGTGTGTGTGTGTGTGTGGTGGTGGTGGTGGTGGAGTGTGAATTGGAAACTATATTTGAAAGAGAGTCCTTTCAAGACCAAAGATTAAACAATTCAATTCCACATACATTAATTACACCTCTCCCAGTAAGATGCTCATGAGAGGGACATAGTTACTTAAGGATGGGTCAATAAGTCAAAAGTACATTTTTCTGTTTATAAGGGAAAGAGCCTTGGCTTTGAAATCAGGAGACCAGGGTTCAAATCTTGGCTTGGCCACTTCCTAGCTGTCTGAATGTAGGCTAGACCATTCACAGTCCTTGGATGCATGTCTTATCTTTCTGTTCATGTTGGCAGCCTTAGTACTTAGCACAGTGATTGAATCTAATAAATGTGTCTTAGCACAGTGATTGACATATAATAAGTGTGTCCTAAATGCTTGTTCACTTGGCTTGGCTGCTAGGCAGCTTCCTTGACTCAGCCTCATGGTCTAGATAACTTGAAGAAGGCTTACTTTGCTTTTGGACACATCTCTGAAGTTAAACAAACACTCAACATTTCTGATGTTATCCAGACCTGAAACTTGGCAGAACTTCCAGTAACCTTCCCACCATTTTATACTCATGTTTATAGCTTGAAATACATCTTGTAGAGACATCATTTAGACTTCCTGTGGCCTTGAGCATTTGGGCTCAGGAAATGATTACACTTTCTGTTTTGAATTATTGGTCTGGTTGATATTTACTGTAAATACAGTAAAATTGTCCACAGGGAAGCAGCCTCTCTGAGGTAAAGTCATTGTAGTTTAAAGCATAACTACTGTAGACAGTTTGGCTTTGTGTTGTAGACATATTGAGGACAACTGGCTTTGTAAATCTTCTCTACTAGAGAAGGAAAAGGCAAACCACTTCAGTTTCTTTGCCATGAAGACCTCATGGACAGTATTGGTGTGATTTGGTCCTGAAGAGTCAGACACGACTGAATGACTGAACAATTGTAGATAGTCATGTAGACTTGTTTCACACCAGAACCATGGGTTGTGTTTTCTGGATATAAGCATGAAGACAGGGAGGAAAATTCTCTGGCTTACAAAATGCTAGGTTCTTCATGTATGTCTAGTTGATCTCATATCTACATAATACAGTTAGCCTAAGCTTAGCTGGTAACTTGGGTGAACTACAGTGATGGCATTCTCCTTGTGAATTGTAGGTGTCTGATACTGCTATTTACAGGTAAATATACACACATACATGTATACATATATATGCATCTCATTGGTTACGACTTTTGGCAAGGGAAAGTGCACTTCAATTTCCATAAATATAGAAAGATTGTCACACAACTTGGAGTTCATATAAGGGAGATAGTTTAACAAATATTTTCATGTGCTTACATCCTTAACATGGAACTGCCATGCCAAAATGAACTATTACTTTTCAAAAATACAAATGTAAACATAAGCACACTTATGTAATTGCTTACTATTCTTCTTTGTTGTGACCTTTAGTTAAAAGTTTGTCTATGATCGAAGTCTATATATGCAATACTGACTTTCAAAAGTACATTTTGATAAACTCAAACAAATCTTTGGATCTCAATAATTTGTTTCCACATGTGTTTTCTTTTTCTGCACTCACTCCCCCCCCCCCCGAAACCTAGATCTAGACTTGAAAGAGATGTAATGAAACATTGGTCCAACTAGTTCATTTTACAGATAAAGAAATGGATGCCCAGGGGAATTAAGGATGATGGGAATCACTGTATATATTTATAAGATCCCTTGAGGGTAGAGGCTACATCTTGGTGTCTCAGCTCTTTTCCTCTCCCTCTTAGGGTTTAGCATCATATTAATCCCCTGCCAGTAAGTACTTGGTGAATAAAAACAGTGAGCTGAGCTACTTGGGGAAATATACTTCCTCCACTAAGGAACTTGGTTTCCTCCCCTAAAGTGAGGAGTCGTGCTGCTTTAAGCCTCATGTCTTGTCTACGTTGTAAACAAAGTCTCTGCTCAAGTTGATCAACTGGGGAGTGTCCAGTGGAGAGTCACCAGGTTGGTCCAGCACCTCAAAATTCTGCCATGTGAAGAGAGATTGAAACAAGTGGGGATGTCGTAGCCATGGGGTGCTTGGGTTTAAATGGAGGTAACTCCAGGATAGCAAGAATCACAGCATAGTAGCAAAGAGACCTTTATTGAATAGAGGTAGGTTCACATTTTCAGCCTCAAGGGGAATTCCTTAGAGACCCTGTGAAACAGCAGCCTGCCTGTAGGGGAATCTTCTCCAACACTGAGGCTGTCCGGAGGTAGAATTAGAGTAATCTCTGATGCACAGAGTGCTTCTGGGTATGCAAACTAAATAGTCCTGGGGAGCCTCTAGGCAGTCATAGAAGGGGGAGTTCTCCTGGCCAGAGGTCCAGCTACCGCTACTACCTGACTGAGCAGACCTAGCACATTATTCTGTTTCCCAGGCTCATGCGACCATCACTTTTTTTTTTTGGAAAGGAAGGAAAATAAATCCTTTTGTTCCCTTTATCTGTAAGCTTAAAAACTTCTGCAAATTCCCTGTCTCCCACAGATGTTTATCCTGGAAAAGAGAAGACTTAATGTGGACCATTGGTCTAGAGCTGGGAGGGATATCAGAGATCATCTGGTTCAAGCACCTTCATTTTTCAGTTGAGGAAGTTGGTCAGGGCCTCAGATATCTGAAAGATTGACCTATGGAAGAGGGTTTACACTATTTCTGCTTGGTCCAAGAGGGAAGAACAAGAAGCAAGGGATGGAGATGAGAAAGGACCAATTTAGATGCGATATTAGGGAGAACTTCTTAAGCATTAATCTCTTCCCAAGGGGAATGTTCCCAATCTGTCTCCAAGGGGAATGGGCTGCCGTGGGAGGGTCTAGATTCCTCCTCATGGGAAACCTCTATACACAGTCTGCTTGTTGGAGGTTTTGTTGAAGGATTTCCTCTTCAGATCTTAACTGGACTTCTTGGTTTCAGACATCTCTAGAACTCTTCTAAGCCTTGAGATTTTGTGAAGTTCTCACCACAAAGTATTGTAATCAGAAAAAAGCACAATGTGCCAGGTAAATCTGTCTCCAGTGACCAAAATGTTCTTTCCTTTCAAAAAAAATTTTTTTTTTTCTAAGTAATGAGGTAGAGTATTTCTGGGTAGAGATTTGTAGAATCCATTAAAAAAAGTCCCTTAGAAATATTTTCTTCCACTAGATGGCAGACTTAAAATTTCATGAATAAACATCATGAATGGGAAACCAAAGGCTTCACTATTGTGAGCCTCTTCAGTTATCCCTTCCACATCATGACTTTTCCCATTGTGGTTTTTATGTGTGGAAGGTCAACATAAGAAATTAAACAAGAACTTTTGGGGGAGTTTTGTGGAAGCTGCAGATGTCATGTGAAGGCCAGCAGATGACAGAGCAAAAGTTTAGAAATTCAGAAATGCATCAAGTGTATGTATAGTATTATATAATAGCAACCCAAATTTTACAGTAAGGTACTGTAAACTCCCCATAAAAGCAAAAGAAAAAATCAGACTTCTTCTCTGCTACAAAGGGAAGGTCAAAACATTTTATGTGGATTTTCCAGATCATGGGAGCACCATAGCCCTCCTCCCTGGGATGTAGGAGGGATAACTCGTTACTTCTTGAAAAAGTTAGATTCTGAGGAGCTATTTATTTATGTGCACTTTGTCTCATTAAGGTTGCCTTATATTGTGATATCAACTTTTTGATTGCAGGGACTGTCTTGCTTTTGTTGGGCAAAGTAAGTGCTTAATAAATGCTTCTTGTTCATTTAATCATTTAAATCCCATCTTTCTAGCTATCTTTCTATCTCTAGTTATCATTTATTCATATTTATAATCCATACCCTCCCTTCCTCTCTCTCTCTCTCTCTCTCTCTCTCTCTCTCTCTCTCTCTCTCTCTCTCTCTTTTTCCCTATCCTCTCTCCCCTCTCTCTCTCTCTCTGTCTCTCTCTCTCTGTCTCTCTCTGTCTCTGTCTCTCTCCAGGTTAGTTTCTTCATGAAAATGTAAATTCCTTGAGGATAGAGTCTATTTGATTTTTGAATTTGTAATCCACTCCCCCAATTTAGCACAGTGACTGGCACCTGGTAGGTATTTCATTAGTGATTGTTGAATGGCTGATTGGCTTCCCCCTCAAAAAGAACTATAATTTCTCTCCTGGCTTAAATGGTGAACCTAACAGGAAAGAACAAACACAGAGTTCAGAGGTTAATTTGGATGTTTAATAATGCCTTATAAGTCAATTAACAGCATCTGATCAATCTAGAATTATATAACATCTTACAATACTTGGTAGTTCATGGTTCCATTTGATTGACTATTCGAAGGCGCTCACTATGTTTATTCCAAACCAATGATTATTTCCTCAAACATGTAGATGATGTAATTTTGACTCACTCCATTCTGGGAGTTTACAGTGAAAATGCTATACAAATATTATATGAAAAGGACAAAACAAGTGCTTCACACACACTCTTAATACTGTTTTATGTCTATTTGGTTTTGTTGCCCAGTGAAAGAACCTCCTCATGTGAATAATAGAACAATAATGCTAACACAGAATAACAACATGGGACTCATGCAAGAAATGTGTTTGTCCAACTGCACAGTTTTTTTTTTAAGCAATTGGGGTTAAGTAACTTGCTCAAGGTTACACGGCCAGTTATTTCTGGGGGTGGTGCTGAGTGTCTGAGCCCGGGATTCGATCTCCAGGTCGTCCCAACACTGGAACCGATGCTATTACTCGCTGAGCTAACTGGCCGCCCCAAACTGCACAGTTTTTTAAAGTGGAATGGGGTCTGAAGTGATTGTTTTGGGCAATATTG
This sequence comes from Petaurus breviceps papuanus, assembly GCF_028583685.1. Taxonomy (NCBI): domain Eukaryota; kingdom Metazoa; phylum Chordata; class Mammalia; order Diprotodontia; family Petauridae; genus Petaurus; species Petaurus breviceps. The sequence goes on from NW_027186352.1 coordinate 14,073,218, forward strand.
CCATTAGTAATATAGCCTTCCTCCAAAAGGGAGAGTTTGACAGAGAGAGAGACAACCAGAATCAAATTAAATACCAGTCGTTGAATAGAATATTTAGGTTTCTGATCCTGATGATTTGCTTTAAATAGCCTTCCCTTCAGTCTGCAAATGCAAAAGTTCTCCAGGAATTGAAGAAGTAAATGCCAAGTGTCTGAGCAAAATTCATGTTTGTGAGGAAATCTAAAAATAGCAAAGAGTATTTTCATTCATTTCTTTGCCCTTAACACAGAGTAGTTCTGCTTTGTGAACTGCATCCTGGATTCTCCTGCCCAGGAATGCACTTGTGAAATTAAAAGGATAATGAGTCTAGTGATTTCAGACTGATAAGAAACTCGAGTCTCCACTAATGTATATACTTAGGCAATTCTGGAATCTGTGTTTGACTTGAAAATCATTATTTAAAAGTATTTCCCTATTTTGTAACTTGACTCTTTCTTGTTTAGTCATTTATTTGGTATTTCTCCCCACCCCATCAAAATACTCGGAAGATTGTTTTTACATGAGAAAAAAGAAAATTCAGCATTGAATTAATCTAAATTAGCCAACCCAGACAAACTGGGGGTTTGAAACAGAAAAAATGCTTGGAAAAGAACAAATTTCCCATTTGAAGCCTAAAGTATACCTGTTAAAAACATATTTCCCCAAATTTTAAAAACTCTTGGCTACTGATGGGTTGAAATTTAGTGTAACTATATATATATATATTTTAAAAATGGCTGATGATGCAGAAAGAAAGTTGCCTCAAAGAGAATATTCAGGGTGGCTAGGTGGCGCAGTGGCTAGAGTACCAACCCTGAAGTCAGGAGGACCTGAGTTCAAATCCAGACTCAGACACTTAACACTTACTAGCCATGTGACCTTGGGCAAGTCACTTAACCCCAATTGCCCTCCCTTCCCCTCTCCAAAAAAAAGCAAAAAAAAAAGAGAGAATATTCACTGGACAACAGGTGTTTCTGTAACTTCCAAGAGAAGAAACAGTGTCTAATGCTTACTATGTTTTTTTACAATAGTAGTGGGAGAAGGCGGAAAAGGAGAAAGTATTTTTTTAAAGTATTTTATGTAGTAGTGCTCAGAATCCTTCCTCCTCCATCCTACCTGCCCCCATCTCTGATATTTTTATTTTAAAGTTTGGGAGAGACTGGAATTTATGTTCATATCTAGAGTGGAAAAGGTCCAATATGATGGACCACAATGGAAATAAAGTGAAGGCAACTGTGTGTTTGCCAGCCTGTTGTTTGAGAAAGATATGGGAGGGAAGGGAAGAGGGGTGGAGAGAGGGAAAAGGAGGAGGGAGGGAGGGAGGGAGGGAGGGAGGGAGAGAGAGAGAGAGAGAGAGAGAGAGAGAGAGAGAGAGAGAGAGAGACAGAGAGAGTTACTTTGTAAAGTGATTTAAGGGTGTGCTTGGAAAGTTCCCTCTTCTTTGGCCTCAGTTTCCTCATATTACAGCTGAGGGAGGTATATTGAATGAGGTCCTGTCCAACCTCAGATTTATGGTACTGCCAGTCATCAGAACTGTAACAAGGGCTAGGAAAGCAGGCACTTGTTTTAGGTGCACAAAGATGAGCGGCATAGATAGTCATATCTGTTCTATTCTCTGCATCACTCTAAAAAGCAATAATGAAGGCTGAAGTGGAGAATTTAATAAACACGTTGTTTCTATTTCTTATCTTCCCTATATAACCTCAGGGAATCATGGTGATGCTAATATATAGACTGAAATGTCCATGAGTTTACTTCCTCTAATAATATACTCTATAATAATAACAACTCTAGTTAAGTATTATACAAAGAAGGCTACCAGCTGTACATTAACCACAAACATTCTATTTTCTTTCTAATTGCTACTAGAAAAAGTTGGCTATTTTAATCTAACACATTTCTGAGAAAAATAATATCATTCTGCATTCATATTGCTTTTTTGGCTTCATTTTGTTTCTTATATTGTGTGATTAACTGCAATGAGATAAAAGCAGGATTTATTATCATAAAATCCTATTTCTGTAATGATTTTATATTTCTGATCTACTTTTCATCTAAGGAGGACAAAACACAGACATCATTTCACTTCTATGATTATGTATTCGGGATATTTAGGGCATCTTCTTGATGCTTTTAGAGTAAAGCTAAATCTCAGGCCAGATCTTCAAAAATCAGTTCCACAAGACCCAAAGTTGGATATTACCATCTATGGCTGGTTATTGCAGTTATAGATGAGCATTAGTTGTTCACATCCCACAAAATACTGAGCATGTTGTGAGGGAATTTCATTCACTTGTTTACAAAGTCTCAAGGCCTCCAAGCCTTAAAATTGTGATCACAGGGTTCATTAATAAGTGTGAAATGGAGGACTAATTATTTCTCCAATATGTATTTACAATATAAAAAAGTGTATTTACAAAATCTAAAAAAATGACAAGTCTCTTTTTAGGTTTATTTTTAGTATTCCCCTTATCTGTTAATTACCATACATATATGGGGCTAAGAAGTTTAGGTAATAGGATTAGAAGAGGTCTTTAGAAAGTTGTCTTTAAGACAATTCCATAACTAGGCAAACTGGAATACAAGCTATAGAAAAGAAAAATTTCACTTTATATTAACAACTGTGTGACCTTCCTTCAAGAAATTTAAGTATTCACTTTTGCTTTAAAACTAGGTTAACCAGGGGGCATGGGCAAGCCATCTTGATGGCTCTGCATGGAAGCCAAGGCCAAGGATAGGTATTGGCTTTCAACAGGCCCTAACACTACTTAAAAGGCTCCCAAATATCAAAGAAATGACAAAGAAATTCCAACTTTTAGAGTACATCTCTAACCCAACAAATGACTCAGTGCAGAATACTCTTGTCCCCAGTTGAATAACTGGGGACTCAATACTCCAAATAGAATTATAAAATGGAATTAGTTAAAAGCCTAGTGACATTTAATATAAAGTGAAATTTAGTTGGATAGTGCTTTGGTAAAAGGCTGAACTGTGGGCTGGGAAGAACATGGGGCTGATTTTTCTGAACAGAGGTAACTTCCTGGTCACTTTCTGGGTGCCTTGCTAATGAAATCATTAGCTAAGTATCAAGATATTTGGGATAACATTGAAGTAGGAGTGGGCTGATCATCCAAGAGGGTGATTTGATGTTTGAAGTCAATGCTTTCCTTCCTGTAATAACCGGGGAAAGACAAGACAATCCAACAAGGTCAGGACCATGGAAAGCTAATTGGGACAATGATAGTGTAGGCTGGACTGCCTCCTTCACACTTACAGAATGGAATTTACATTGGCTGTTTCCTATTCCCCACATATTCTGTATTTTTTCTTAATGTTTGAATGTCAAAACCTCCTCTAATGATTCTGTGCTTATGACATTGCTGTTCTGACTGGGGGGGTGGGTGGAGTTGTCTTTTTCCTTTTTTTTTTAAACTGGGTGACCTTGGACAAATCATTTACATTTTCTGAGCCTTAGTTTCTTTCTTTACAAAATGAGGATTGGAATAGATATCCTCAGTTATCTCTCATAGCTTTAAATCTGTAATTTTATGTTTTATTAAGAAAATATTTTTTTGTGTCTTGGCCCAATGATAAATTTTCCCTCCCTAAGAAATATTTCTCAATTTCAGTCTCTTGTCAGCAGAAGTGATAGGAAGATGGGATGCAAGGCTTTCTATTAAGAGGTGAATTATTTTTGTTCCTTGGCTTGGTTTTTTTTTTCACTGTCTTTACATTACAGTCAGGACATGTGATTTCACTGGTAAAGAATACCCCTGGGTGAGGAAATACCCTTTCCCAATGCCAGTCAGTACATTCTTTTTAACTTAAAGTCTTATTGAGTTGCCCAGAGCACTGAGAATCCTGACTTTCTCAGGGTTCCCAGTGCCTTGAACAGTACTTGGCACATAGTAGGTATTTAACAAAAATGTTTTCCAGATTGGATTGGATTGGTTGAAAAGACTGAATTATGAACTCAAGGACACAGGATTTGCACTGAAAGGAAAATGGAGCCAAATTGGAGTCCCATTTCCCAGAGGATTGGAAGCAAAATGTGTTCAGCGAGAAAAAGCCAAAAGGAGCAACAGAGAGGTGGAACACTTTGGGGCTTTTAAGGCACAAGCTGCCAGGCGGTTCTAACAGTGTTTTTACTGCTGTGTTAGGCAGTGCATGGGGGCTGATGGGGACAAGGTCAACCTTGGTCTGCTTTGGGATCCCATCATCCCTTTCGGGATCTGACATCATTTTCAGCCAGTCTTTTGATTTGTGTCTTATAAATGTTTATGGGGGCCCAGGGATTTCTGAATGGGAATTTGAGTATGTTTTATTGATTTTCCATTAATGAAACTAGAAGGGGGGGGCCTCATCCAGGAAATAGGTGTCTGAGTGGGCCCAAAGCTCATAGGCTGTTTGATCTGTTTCACAAACCAACATTCTGGCGAATGTGGGGTTGGGGTATCTTGTCTTCATCTTCCAGCTCCCCTGCTCCCCATCAGTGTATCTGAGGGACAGGGTGTGTGCTCTACTTTTTGGAATAGTGGTAGGGAACCCAGCCTCTGGAGAAATAGGTTGTGATTGTTGGGATGATGGGGAAGAAAGCTTTCCTGGGGAAGCAACAAGAAAAAAATAAGTGATTTGGCAAAGTGGTTTGATGTTTGTGGGAACAGGGAGAAAGCTAAGACACTGAGCTCTCACGTTCGTTGTTATACAGGTAGATTTGAAAGAAGAGCCAGGGACAAACCCAAGAGAACTTGAAGGTCCATATGATCCAGAAAAAAAGGAATAGCTCCTTTCTCTGTCTTCCTGCTGTGAAGGCACATTTTTCATCCAGTTCTCTGAAGCTGGTAATTCAATTCAATTCAGGAGACATGAATTGATCTTCAAACATGACGAATGGAGTATTGGCCTTGAAATAGGAATATCTGAGTTCAAATTTCACCTCTGCCACTAGAAGTGAAAAAGTAGTTTAATCTGAGTCTCAGGCAACTTTCTTAGACTATAAATTATAAAGGAGTCACTATTTACCTCACTGGAGGGATTTATCACTCCAGGATTTCCCATACCAATTAAACAGTAAGTCTGATGTGTCAGCCTCTGTACAGGGAATTGTATTATGAGCAGGGAGACGCAAAGATGAAAAAAAAAGATAGATTCTTCTCTTGAGGAGCTTATAATTTGTCAAGAAAGACTAGGTCAGAAACTTTAGGGGCAAAATGGGATCTCACTCTACTTCCTGATATATTGGGCCTAATCAAAATGAATTCAAAAGCAATATACCTGGGAGTCTATTGGAACTAATTTGAAAATGGAGTTAATAGTCCAGAAGTTGAACCATTCTATGTATACCAGTGGGGCCACAGACTGCCTTTAATGCCTTTATGGAAGATTTGGAGAGGTCCTGAGTTTACTAGAAAAGTATTTGTCTTACAGAGATAGAATGAAAGGATCCAACAGTGGTTACTAGGGAAATCTCTCCTGGCCTTTAACTATGCCAGACCTGTAAACAGAGCCCAGGGTCAAGATGGGGATCTTCTGGAGAGGGACTAGGGAATATTAGTCCTCTTGGACTTTGCAGGTTAGAGTTTAGTCTGAGCTGCTGGTCACCCTTTGTGGTCCCTCACCTTTATAAATGAGTCAGCCCATGATTCCTACTGGCTGAAATATCTGACTCCAGTCTACACTTTCCTTTGTAAACATACCAAGCGGACACCTAAGGTCTCCAATAATATAACATATCTCCTGGGATCAAAGTTGCTTCCCTTTCACAGTAGAAAATGGACTCATAACCATTTGATTTAATTTTGGAAAATTTGCTAAAACAAACCCAATTGATGAGTAAGAAAGTTTAGGAAATGGATTACTTCAAAATTATGTAGAAAAATTAGGAGAGTTAGGGAGGTTTTGTCTACATTGAGCTTTGTGCCTCTTGTTTTTAAATAAAAAGAAAACATACAAAAGCCAGTCCTTAAAAGGCCCCATATCCATCCCCACGAGCAGCCACAGCAAAGGCAGGGTAGGCTTCATATGCGGCATACGCTGCCAAGTCTTGGCCCAGGGTCACAGCTTGTTTCAGCTGGGCTGCAGTCACAGTGGCCGCTGCATTGGCGATGGCATAGCCTACAGAGGGTTGCAAAGGAAACACAATTTAGAAGGCCTGTCTCTCAACTTTCTGATCCACTTAGTTGTTAGACCTGAGCTCAAGGGCTATCTCTGATGCATCCTGGCTGGGTGACCCTGGGCTGAGCCTCAGTGCCCCAACCTGTACTTCCAGTGTCCTCCCCTGGAGTTCCTGAGACCATTGCAAAAAAAAAATACCTGGCAGTCTAGGCCCAAAGTTCTAGTCACTCTACCTTAATTTCAGCTTTGTTTAGAATATCTATATGTTAATTTTAGATCTGCTTCTTAAATATCATATAGGCTAGAGTGGAGGCTCTAAAATTAATTCCAGCTCAAAGTCTATAACCCAATAAACATACTCTGAAAAGGAACTGAGAGCCCATCTATCCACCCCCATTTTACAGAAGGGGAAACTGAGTCCCAAAGAGATGAAGTGATACCCAGGGTCTCTTCCTACTCTAGCCCATCCTCTTCTCCCTCCCTCCCTCCCTCCCTCCCTCCCTTCCATCCTTCCTTCCGCCCAACCTACCGTCCTTCCTTCCTTCCTTCCTTCCTTCCTTCCTTCCTTCC
>NW_027186352.1:14089919-14119260 GCF_028583685.1 Petaurus breviceps papuanus
ATCTGTCTACAAATGACCAAACACATGCATTTATATTTGTATATGTGTACATATATATGGCTATACACATATATCTTTGCAAACATTAATATGCTACACAAATACTAGCCATTATCATCCCTGTCTACAGTTATCATCATCATCAAAACAGGAAATTTCTTTTTTGTGTGTGTGTTTTGCTTTTTGGAGGGCAGTTGGGGTTAAGTGACTTGTCCAAGGTCACATGGCTAGTTTTTTTTTTTTTTGGGTGTGTGTTAAGTGTCCTAAGTAGGATTTGAATTCAGGTCCTCCTGACTCCAGGGCCAGTGCTCTATTCACTGCACCACCTAGCCACCCCCACCCCCTATAATTTCATTAGTATACGGAACTCCTGATAAGGAAAGTCTCTCCATGAATGCAGATTGCCACCTACTTTGCAAGTTACAATCTTAGAGAGTTAACTGAGATAACTTAGAAGTTTGTGACTTGCTCTGGGTCTCACAGTCAGTGAATTAAGGGGCAGACTTGTTCCTAGGTCTTCCTGACTTTGGGGCCAGCTCTCTGTTTACTCTGCCCCACTGTCATTGATAATTTTCCCTAGTAATCATGGCAAGTGATTTTTGGGGTTTGGCTTCATACCACATGATAGATGGGTCATCCTGGCTCATGGGCCAACAGATTCAGAGCTAAAAAGGCCCTTAGAGATCATCTAGTCTTACTATCTCATCTTATCAGTAGAGGAAGAGACTGAGGTCCAAGGAAGTGACTCACTCAAGGTCACAGGTAATAAGTGGCAAAGTCAGGATTAGAACTTGGACCCTCTGATTTTAGATCTGAAGTTCTTCCCCCTAGACCAGCACATGTCACCTTTCCTCAGGCTTTGAGGTTTTTGACTTGAAGCTCTTAGTAGGTATTTTCCTTCATAAATTTCCTTTACCATCACCCAGTCTTGCTTCCAATGCTGATGCTGGAAGGGCAGGACCCAGAGCAGAAGGTAAATATGTGACTCTGTTCTTTTCTTGGATCCCTAATTCAGAGTTAAATAAGCCACAGCGAATAAAAATGGCTGAAAATGAAAAAGCATACTAACCAGTTATGAAAATTCGCTAATTCATCCACCATGCATCACTAAAACCTTTTTGTGTTAAGGCACCAGGCAATGATTAAGCCCCAGGTTCTGGAGTCTGGGAGACATGTATCCCACCCGGGCTTTTCCCTCTCCATTCTATCCTTGCCAATGCCACAAGAAGGTTTCAAGAGCAAAGTTCTGATCTTGTCATTTTCCTGCTTAACAAGGGAATGTTGTTGCTTCCTCTGCTTGGATTTTCAAGCCTCTCATGATCTGACTCCAGCCTCTCCTTGACTGATTCATGTCGCTTCTATGTTCCAGCTAATCTGGCATTTGAGTTTTCATGGTGGTGATGTTCTATTTCCTGCCTGCTGTCTCTGAGGGGGAACTTCTAAGAACATCTGAAGTATGAGCCCTGCTAAATCCTATTATATTTTACAGTCAATTCATGGATAATGGGTGACATCATCTATGAGCAAGTAGTAGACTTGGGAAAGTCCTTGGGAATATTCCAGATTGTTCGTACTCTCTGGTATTGGGCACACTCTCCCTCACTGGGCATATTGTCCCTCACTGGGCATACTCTCCCACATTGGGCATACTGTCCCTCACTGGGCATACTCTCCCACATTGGGCATACTCTTCCTCACTGGGCATACTCTCCCACTTGGGTATACTCACGTCCTGGTAGATCAATATACAGAAACCCAAACTTAAGAAACACATCATAATGATAATCAAGGGAGGACTGGTTATTCAAATTACAAGAATAATAATAGTTAATATTTATGTATAGCACTTCAAGGTTTGCAAAGCATATTACATATTTTATCTCACTGGATCTTCACAACCTTCTGAAGTAGGTGCAATTATTATTCTCCTTTTACAGGAGAGGAAACTGAGGCATACAGGTTAAGTAACTTGCCTGGGGTCACACAGCTAGTGCCTAAAGTAGGAGGTGAACTTGGGTCTTACTGTTTGTGTGATCTTAGACAAGTCCCTAAACCTCTCTTGGTCTCAGTTTCCCCAGCTGTTAAATGGAGATAAGAGCACTTACTTCCCAGGATTGTTGTGAAGACAAAATGAGACCATATGTGCTTTGCCAACTTTAACGCACTATGGCAATGAGAACAGCAAGGAAGCTAAGGGGTCATGTAGGAAGAGACACTCTCCTTAATTTTCAGAGGAGGAAGCTCTGGCCCAGAGAGGGACCCAATGGACTTGCCAATGGTCACGCTGGAAGTAAGCCACAGAGTGAATGGCAAACCAGAGCTGCTGGCTCCAAATTCAGCTCTCTTTCCTCTGGGCTACACAGTCTTTGTTTCTCTTCGAAAATAAATGGACAAAAATCGCATCTCTCTAGAACTTTCAGGAATTCATCTAGAATGCCAAGTAAAATGGATTCACACTTTGTTTTAGAGCTAGAGGGCGCCTTCAAAATCATTGTTTTAATACTCCTATATATGTATATGTTGCAATCTTTGGCTATAAGGCTGGGCTAGGACTTAGGAAGACCAGAATTCAAACCTTGCCCAAGACACTTGTTCACTATAGGACCCTGGGTTAGTCACTCCCCAAGTCTCAGTTTCCTCATTTGTAAAAAGAGAATAATAACCCCCATAGCATTTAACTTATAGGTTTGTTGGGAAGATAAAATGAGATGATGTGTGAGAAATAGATTTACAAACATGGATTTGAATCCCACTTCTGACATTTACCATCTTATCTTCTCTAGGCCTCAGTTTCCTCCTCTGTAAAATGAAGGTGTTGGCCTCAGTGGTCTCTGAGGTCACTTCTACCTCCAGAACCAGGATCCTCTGATTTCCCCTATAAAATGCAGACTCCTCCAGAACCAGGAGTTCTTTCATTTGTTTTTGAATTCCTAGAACATCACAATTGCCTGTCACATATCAGGCTCTGAATTGCTGATTGATCAATGCTGTTCAGTTTTCCTCCTTCCATTGTACAGATGAGTAAATTGAGGTCTAAAGAGGAAGTGACAAATCCAAAGTAACACAACCAATGAGTTGCAGAGTAAAACCCCAAATTTTCAGTCTTGGTCTAGTCTTTTTCCCACAAGAATAAATATATATTATACATGTTATATAGATAATATTATATATAACATTAATTTGCTAATTTCCTTGGCAAACTCTTTTGCTCATGTGTCTCGCAAAGGCAAACTTATCATGAGCATAGTCCAAATATGTTTTCATGATTCTAAAAAGAATGGAATTACCACTCAAAGGGACCTCAAAGATATTCTAGTCCGAGCCTTTCATTTTACAGATGAAGCAGCTGAGGGTCGGAGAGCAAGTCAAGTACTTGCCCAAGACCACACAACTAATAGATTCTGGCTCAAAACCAGAATGTTCAATTTCACAGCTAAGGTTGTTTGAAATAGGATTTTCTCGGTGGGACACAAATTAGTGCCAGCTTTCACCCACCTGGAAAAGCAGCAGCAGCAGCAGCTGGCAGTGCCTCGGTTCCCTCCACAGGAATGCCCAGGGTTTGAAGAGTGTACTCAGCTGCATATGTCTTGGCTTCATCCACAAAGGCACTAAGTTTGGGAGGAGTGAAGGGGTGGCTGGAAAGCAGAAGTCATGTTAGACTTGGGACCATTTTCCAAGTTTCTCAGCTAAATAGATGTTGTTACTTACAGATTACTACTATAATAAAGTGGGGAATTTTTGTGGAATTGGAGGATTCAAAATGAGGAGCTGGAAGAAACATGAAACTACTGACTGTTCACAATGCATGAAGAAGAAGATGATAATGGTGAAGATGCTCTTTCTGCGGGGGTCGAGCTCCTGCATAGGCTCATATTTTTGCATACAGATCATCTTAATTTTGCACTCTAAGTTTTCACTACCAAGGAAAGGGGAAGGGAAATGCTGACTTTAGAAGCTGTCAGAAGGCAATGACTCCACGCATTCAACCCAAGACCTTCCCCAATCTCCCCATGCTTCTTCCTACCCCAAACTGTCTCTACAGTCACTTTGGATGTAGTTTGTAGTAATTTATCTGTGTATACATTGCTCCCTCTCCCACCCCAGCGAAATGTAAGTTTCTTGAGGGAAAGGAATGTTTTGATTTTGTTTTTCTAGCTCTAACACTCAGGAAAGCATCTGGCATATGAAAATGAGAACAAACATTTCTTAAATGTCTGTACACAGCCCCTGTCCCCAAGAAACTTGTATTCTTTTGGGGGCTGAAGAAATGCTTGTTGAATTGGATTGAACAAAGAGAAACCAACACCTGAAGCAATTGGGAAAAAAGGGAAAAAGTACCCACATTGCTGGGTTCTGGTTGGCAAGAGCCGGAATGGAGATTTTGTAAAGGAAAAGCTGTCTTTGGTCTTGGCCAATCGCTGAGTGGAGCTGGTACACTGGCTGCCCCCAGTTGTTCTTCTGGCAGATTTCTTCCAAGACCTAGATGAAGAAAAATCTGAACTTTTATTCTATTTCCTTTTAAAAGAACAAATGTTACACTTGGATTACTTCTCTGACTTTAAGAGTTTTATATGTTCATCTTTTGCATTCATGCTAATAGAAGAAAGGCAGAAAATGCCCCATGGCTTAATGACTCATAGACCTTGAGTTGAACTCAATTGAAAATTCAACAATCACTAATTCATAAAGATGTTTTCCACATCACTTGTTCTACTATGTTTTTTTTTTTTGCATAGCTGTTATTCGTTTGGCTTTGTCTCAAGTATTTAAAACTGTTATTTGTAGCTTTAACCTCAATTTTGTTTGCATTTGGATTTCTCCTAGATCAAGTTTTCTTTCCTATGGTCATCTTAATTTATGCATAGAACACAGGATGCAGATACACCTTCCTTTCAGTTCATTGGGTCACAGCCATCAAATGTCACCTTTGTGTAGAAAACCTAAGAAATGTGCTACCAAGGGATAATTCCAAGTGGGCAGTCCTGTATTGCTTGTCTGGTCCCCTTCATTTCTCTGACATCTCATATTGACTCTCTGTGGAATACTCTGCTTTTAAATCATTTCCAGTACCTTCTTTTTTTCTAAGCATTTTGCCCCCAGACATACTGATTAAGTTGTAATAACTGTCTCAGTCTTTTCTCCATATTAGAGCCAATTTGGATGATGATTAGTGTCTAGGGCAAACTACAGTAGAACATTGCCATGAAGTAATATGTTTCCAGAAGAGTCTACAAGGTACAAAGCAGAGGAAAGAAACAAGAATATAGGTGTGTGGGAATAATCCTCCAAAGCATCAAGTCTATAGAGCAATGCTATTCCAGTAGTCCTTTTGGAGTTACATCACAGAATCACAGAATTTTGGTGGAAGAAGGGACCTCAGTAGTCAGCTAGTCCAGTCCAAATTTGAACTGAAATGATCTCTCTAACATATCTAATGTTTTATATATATAACATTATGTTTAACAATAATACTTAATTAGTACTATCTGTTATCGAATATGTAATTAGACATTAATATAAAAATATTAATTTAATCATCTAACATATCTAATGGTCATTCAGTCTTGGCTTGATCAGCTCCATTGAGGAAGCCCATTCATTTGGGTGGCTCTAACTTCAGGATATTTTAACCCCTGAACTCAGCCTAAATTTACTTCTCCTCCTCTTCCATTCTTCACTCTTGGTTCTGCCCTGTGGGCCTTAGCACAACAAGACTAAGTCTCTCCTAGGTAGAATCACAGCGCTTGATTTGGAAGGGACTTCAATGGCTGGCAAGATCAGCCCATCAGCAGAAGAGTCCCCACTGTAACATGCTCAGACAGTCACTGTCCAACTCTTTTTGAAACCTTCCTAGGAAGGGTACTTCCCCCCCCCCCCCCACACACACACACAACCCCTTCTGCTTTGGATACTCGAAGATCCGTTCGGATCACACTGCCACCTCACTCTTCCATTTTCCAGACTAAGCCTCCCTGGTTGAATAAACAGATTCTCACATCATATGATTTTGATATCCTTTGCTATATCATGCTCAACCTCTAGGTACTTACTGTCAAGCTTTTCAAGGTCCTTTCTTTCATGTGGTCCCGAAGGGAACAGAATGCTCCTGACAGAGTCCCATGCACTACTGCAGACGTGGTGCTTTAGATGTGGTCCCACTGGTGTTCCAGGCAGTGTCCTTTACACTCCAGGTGTGGACCCACTTTGGTTCTATAGGGCTCCAGATGTGATTTCTAAAGGCCATCTGGGTTCACATTTGGCTTTTTAGTTCGCTCCCTTTCTACATCCAGCTTGTGGGCACCACATTCAGCTGCCATCTGGGGCATGATTAACTATGCCTTGAACACCACGAAAACATGTTTGGGACAGAGATTTTGACAGGAGCCATGCCATCCCCTTTGAACTTGGGAACATTGTTGATCAGAGGCCCTGAATGAGCTAATGTTCTCTCTCATCTCCACCATCAGCAATCACCTTCCTCCTGCTTGGTCACTTCTTAGGCCTCAGAGAATTGCTTGTCTGCCTGTGGGATCTTGCTTAGCTGACTGTCTGCTAAGGTGTTAGTGATAAGACTTCATACTTCCAGATTATTTGTGCCTTAACAGGAGGCTCTTGTAAGCCCAGAGGAATGAAAGAGTTGTGTTGTCAGAGAGTGACAGACAACACAGAGGGTTGATATTTGGCAGCAGACCCGAAGAACCCTCAAATAGCCAAGGGAAACTTCTTATCTGTTAGGGGATATACGATACATGGGCCAAGATCTGACCAACTTGAAGTAAGCAAGTCTTTATTTTAACAATTTTTTTTCAATGAACAAAAGTCAGTTTTTACTTGCATCCATTGCCATTGAAGAAGAAAAATATCACCCTTGCAATAATATGAGGCAGTTCTTAAACAGTGACAAATAATAACTTACATTTAGATAGCAACTTAGGGGTTGTATTTTCCCTGTATTGTCTGATTTGATCCCCACAAAACCCGGTGGAGGTGCTGTCACCCCCATTTACAGATGGAGAACTGAGGCTCTCAGAGGTTGAGTGACTTTCCAAGTCATATTGACACTAGGCATCTGAGGCAGGATTCAAACCCAGATCTCCTTGACTGTTATTCTGATACTCTCTTCACTAGACTAAGCTGCCTCATAAGATTGGAGGGCAGTATGGATTTTGCTGGATAGGGTGGCAGAGTGTCAGGGGTAGAAGAGGCCTCTGCGGCCCTCAACACAATCCAATACTGGAAAAAAGTCTCCCTCTGGTTAATCTGGAATTGGACCAATCTGTTTTATAAATAGACAAAGGATAGTCCAAATGTAGATCAAATCAATGTGCCATCAGTAGGGACGCAGAACTCCAACTACGGGTATTTATGAATTGGCTATGATCTTCAGAACGTCTTAGTTGGGATCATCCTCTCCCAGGATTTCCTTCTGAGAACACTAGAACTTGTCTCAGGCTCATAACCCTACAGAAAGGGTAAAGAAGGAGATGGTATGTGTAGCTAAGTGGTGCAGAGGATAGAGCACTGGGCCTGGAGTCAGGAAGACCTAAGTTCAAATCCACCTCAGACACTTTCTAGCTGTGTTACCCTGGGCAAGTCACTTAACCCTGTTTGCCTCAGTTTCCTCATCTTTAAAATGAGCTGGAAAAGGAAGTAGATGTAGTCCAGTATGTTTGCCAAGAAAACCCCAAATGAGGTCACAAAGAGTTGGACATGCCTGAAAACTGGCGAGCACCGGCAGTGAGGTACTATGGAAGAATTTAAAGGCCCATTTGTATGACCCTGGGAAAATAATTTTACCTTTCTAGGCCTCAGTTTACTTATTAGTAAAATGAGGAGGCTGGAGTAGATGACTTCTAAAATTCCATTTAACTCCATATTTATGCTGCTATGATCTCTGATTCCTCAGCTATCAAGCAAGTGGTTGGGCTACCAAATATGGAATATGGGGCAAGATTATTTCATGCAACTTGTACTTGCGTCAATACATAGTCAATACACAGCTGTCCTGCTCCCATGAGCTCCCACCTTTTCCTAAAAACATATATGGCATCCAAGAAATGCTAAAGAAATGTGGAATTGTTTCTATATGATACAGAGTAAAGGAAAAGGAACAGAAATGCGCAGAGAAAAACAAAACCAGCAACAGTATCTGAGGTGAACTCAAAGGGGAGAGATTAACTCAAAAAAGACACTTATTAATTCAATGCTGTTGTGATGATTTTGACAAGTTAGTTGGTGAGGGGGAATCCTGTGAAGACCCATTTACTTAGATTTTCATCAAAGCTTTTGAGAAAGTATCTCATAGCATTGGTATGGAGAACGTGGAGAGATAAGGATTAGACTGGTATAGCTGGATTCTGGTGGAATATCTGGACTTAAAAAGCAGTTGATAATAGTGCAGTGTCAACAGGCAGGAGGTTTCTCTTAGGGGATCCTATGGATCTGGGCTTGCTGCTATCCTTTTAAACATTCCTATCAGACTAGAATAAAGGAATAGATGGCCTGCTCAAAAGTTATGCCGATAGCACAAAGCTGAGAGGAATAATCAACATGCTGCATTCAGAATTTAAATGCATCCTGTCAGGTGAGGGCCAGAATTAAACAAGGATAAAGTCTTATATTTGGGTCCAAAAAATAAACATCACAAGTCCAAAATGGGGGAAGCCTGAGTAGACAGTTTCAAGATGATCCTGGGGTTTCAGCAGACTTGAGACTCACTCTGAGTCAGAATAATGCAGTCTTGGGCTGCCTCTAGAGAAAAAAACTTTGAGAATTGGGGGAATGACTGTTCCACTGTTATCTGCCTTCATAAGACTTCATCTGAAGAGTTGTGTTCAGTATCATGGTTTAAGGAGGGCATTGGATAAGTGATAGAGTCCACAATGGCAACCAGCATGGTGAAAGATGTTGGATCCATGATACAGGGGGAATCATTGAAAGAATGGACAGGATTAGCTTGGCAAGAAGATTTGGGGAGATATAATGGGCTTTCTTCAAGTATTTTTGAAGGGCTGCCATGTGGAGGAAAGATCAGTTTTATTCTATTTGAACCAGGAGAAGCAGGTGGAGATGTGAAGCCAATTTAGATTGGATACTAGGAAAGGTTTTTAACCGGTGTTGCCACCCCATCCGAAATGGATTGGGCTGCCTCCCCAGGTGTTGGCTCCCTCTACCTGGAAGATCTTGGTCAGAGGTCAGAGAATGACTTTCTGGGATGTTACTGGGGGAGGAGTTTTACTTTCATATTTTTGTTGAATGGAGTGGCTGCTGGGAGCCCTTCCAATCCTCAAGTTCCACGATTCTACTCAAATCCATATCCAGTTGACTTCCTTCAGAAAGACTAAAATAGTTTAGAGGTTATAGTTCCCATACACCTTCATTCCTTATTTTGTTTGGTTGTCTATGATGTTAGTTATTCATTTAATTGTTTAAACATTTAAAGAAAACAGGGCTTGATGCTTCTTCCTACTACCTACCTGTGGAGCAAGTTTAATTCCTTGAGGCTTTAAGGTAACTGGATTCATGGGAGTGAGCTCCATCCCAGGTAAAATGTCGTAGAGTTTGTCTTCTCCCCTCTTGTCTCCTTTGACCTGATAGCCACGCCCCCGGCCTGGGTAGGCCAAATATCCACGACCGCCCAGTCCTCTAACTCCCGCAGCCCCTACAGGGACATTCATGTAAATTTCTAGGAATGTAAGAAGGTATTAAACTGAATCAAACCACCAGAAAATCACCCTGATTCTTACTGTAATGGAAAAGTTAGCCCCCAGCCACATTGATTATGTCCCTGAAGATAGGCCCCGAGGTGGGATTCTAATGTTACAAAGCTCAATGAAGAGTATAGTTCACAAGAGAAAAGTGAGTGACCTTCGAAGGACACCAGCACCGTGGAGATTTGCCTTTAGTGCCTACGGCAGGCTGGATCTCTGAGCTGGAAGCGACATTTTCAAATTTGGCTGGCGATGAACTTAGCTCTCAGAGAGATTTAGCCAGAGAGTAAGATGGTAGAACGGTTTATTAAAGCATCCCAATGTAATATCACCACCCTGCTTCTAATATTCCATCTTGCCTTTGGACTCTCCTTTAGCAGCAAAATCAAAGTCACTGCCGGCACATGAGGATACTGGGCTAGGAAGCAAACGGCCATTTTGGTTAAGTTCCCCATATTGGCTTCTTTGATCTGTCAATGTAAGGTCCAACTTTTCATTGAGTTCATGCACAGATTAGTTTTGATTTTAGCTTTACTATTTTGTGTGTATATATGCCACATTGCTGATTCGATTAGCCATTTATGGCATAAAGGGATAGGAAAAATAATTATATCAGTTACTCTTCCTTCAATCAGCATCATTGGTTCCTAAATAGTTATAAGACAGATTTTTTTCACCCTTGTTTAAAGCACAGAGCATTCTCATCTTCCTCTTCCCCCATGCACACATTACAACTGGTTCATTTTAAAGGTATGGAATTTTGATTCTTTATTGACATGATTCCCCCCAGAAAAGTGTAGAGGGCTGCTTCTGGAGACAGAGGAGGTCTTCCAGCAAAGGCTGGATGACCACATGCAGTGTGTTTGTGAAAGAGATTGGGGGGAGGGTATGGGCTACACAACATTTCCACTTTCCACTCTGAGATTGGGGTTCTATGCAATATTTGATTCCGAGTGAAATTAAATGTTCCTTAGGAGCCTTCCTCTCTGCCCAAATGATCCGGGACCTGGAAGCCTACATATTGTGGTTTTTTCCTCCTGCCTTCATTAGATATTTTATAACAGGAAATAGAAATTATCTGGCAGCCAGACTGCTTCCTTTTCTGATTGGAATTTAATTCCTCATTTTCTAATACTCAGAAACAAGCTAAGTTCCACATTCACATCCCCATGAGAAGATATCATCTATATTTCTAAATGGAGGTAAGATGAGAGCATACTACCATATTAGGTGTTATCAAATTAGTAACAATATGCTGTTCATAGACAGAGAGGGTACTCCCAGCCCACTACCAACAGAATGTGTATTCGAAATTGTTTCTCCATTAGTAGTGAGCAGATTATGCTGAGCTCTGTGGTTCAAACTCAGTGCCTTTGGGTCACAGGATGCAGAGCAGGGAAGGAAAGATCTTCCTGGTTGTATCCCTGACACTTAGCACAGTGCCTCGCATGTATTAGGCTCTCAATAAATGTTTACTGAATTGAAGTGGATTGCATCTAGTCCTATGCCCTCATTTTTACAAAGGAGGAAACTGAGCCAAGAGAGATAAGCCAAGAGAGGCTTATCCAGGGTCACATGGATCAAAAGCAGCAGGGCTGTTTTGTGCTTCCTGGCACACACCTATTCCTCCATCTACCCCCTCAGTCACGTATAGAGATGGTCTTGGTCATACCCTTGATTTTGCTATAACTCCCAAGTTCAATACCCAGAATATTCTACTTACATGGTCACGAGCTCTGAAATTCCTTTACCTGTTCATAATTATTGTCATTCCACCGCGCCTTCTGCCCTACAACCCCAGCCGTGCTCTTGGTCCTCATTGCAAACTCCATTTCTTTCACCCGTTTTTTCCCAGGCTATCACTCCTGCACCAGCTATACTCTCCTCTCTTTCCCATCCTGACACTTTAGTGAACCAATTCAACTCCACACTATCCTTTCTCGTTAGCACCTTGCCCCATTTCCCTACATTTATCTTGCCCTGCCAAGTTTCAACCTTAGATGATTCCTATCTGCATTAGCAGACAGAGTGCCTCGGGCCAATGAGCTCCTATCTCTATCCAGATGCTCATAAAAATGGCTTATTAACATAGTGGTGGGGGTTGGGGAAAAAGGAGTGAGCCATGATGGACATCTCTGCATGGTGTATCTACGCTGATGAAATCACAGAGGCTTGGTGCTTTGAATAACAATAACAATCACTACTGTTACTTTTAGGATTAGGATCCAAACTGGGATTTGGGCTTTACACTGTGCTGTAACCAAAGGACTCAGCTCAGAACAAGTCATTTATTCACATTTAATTGACTCTACATTTCTCTCTCTCTAAATCTCTAGTGAAAAGGTGAAAATGTTTACCAGTTGTAATGTGATTAAAAAAAGAAGATTCCTTGCCTAATACAGTAGGTACACCATGTGATTTTCAGTGAACAATTTCCATTCTATATAACTACAATAACCCCCATATAATCCATCTAAAGCTATTGCAAACAAATTATTTGGTATCTTTAGTGAATCTTTGAAATTTCTAAATGGTAGATGTTACCTCTAATAGATGGGGGCCGGATGATGGCTCTGTTGCTGAGGTGCCCCTTGGCCACTGGAAAGTGGAGGTTTGGAATGGCTGCAAAGGCCTGTGGGGCATAGAAGACAGGTGCTCCCAGATAGGCTGTGGCTGGGTCATAAACATGTCCCAGTGAATAAGTGTATTCCCCTTGTAGGACGGTGCCCCGGCCACCTGTGCCACGAGTATATCTCACATAGCTGTCTTTATCCACTGGCTTGGCTAATGTCACTTCAATAGGAGAACCATCCAATACCTTTTATAATAAGAAAAGGAAAGGTAATGTGAGGAATAGCAAAGGCAGCCCGTTCAGATTATGTCCCCAACCTGTTGTTTGTTCTTTCTTCTTGATTTTAATTTACTTACTTTTAGTTTGCAACATTCAGTTCCACAATCCCTGGAGTTCCAAATTTTCTCCCTCTCCACCTCTCCCGCCACCCTGCCTTGGTGGCATGTCATCTGCTATATTGCTCTAACTTTCTAAGTTTAATTGGGCAAACATACTCCATGTCCCAAGGTCTTACATAATAATCAACTCATGAGTAGGGGGAGGTGATGGGAACAATAATATGGCCCCACGAGGGGTATGGCAAAGAACGTGTGTCATGTCCATGAAAGGCCCAACCTTTAGGGAGATGGGCTGAGTGAGGAAAAAGTAAACCTCTCTCATACTCCTTGTATTTCACCTCCTGATCTGGATTCCTCTTGTAGCTGATTCCATTTGCCTAAAATCAGTTTCCTGACCTATCCAGTGCTATGTGTATAATTCTGATCCTGTCATTTTAACCCTTGGAATACAAGGCTGAGACCCAGTCCAGCCTATTGACTTCCCATCCCAGTTTGGACCCTATACATCTCCCCTCAAGGATTCTCTACCTCTCCTCCCTGATGCTTGCCAGAATCACAGGCAACACTGGTATTCCCCTAGCTGGGATATAGACCCTTATTGAAGGCTCACTCCTCCCCCAGCCTTGTACATTCCACCATTTTCATGCAAATGACTCTTATAGGACATGGGCCAGTCTGACAGGGGTATGTATACCAGCCCTGAAGGCAGGGCAAAATAGCTCAAATTTGAGCTCTTTCCCTAAGCCAGGTTTGAATGGAGAATCAGAAGCTCCTGTCCTAGGTGGGGGATCAGCCAGGTTTCCCTACTCCCGGGTCCGCTGCCCATGCAAGATAGGTATAACTCCATGGTCAAATGATTGTTGACATGCAACTGAAATGTAATGAAAGTGTTCCCAGAAGTGGCATGTGGAGATTACCTTCGTTGCTGCTTGTTTGCACCTTCAATGTAGGGATAACAGAGAGGAAAGAGGAAGAAATTTGAAAGAAAACTAGTGGAAAATGTGCTGGTCTGGAAATCAGAAGCACTGGATTCAAATCCTGGCTCTGTTGCTTGCAACCTGGGTGATGTTGGGCAAGGAATTTAACTCCTGTGGGTCTCAGCTTCCTCATCCATCAAAATAGGTGCTTGGGCTAGCTATCTGTGAAGTGTCTCCCAACCCTCATTCTCTCTGTGGAAGTCTGACATTGTGGGGCTAGCTAAGCATCCACATCAAACTCCTCCATTGGACTTTGGTCATTACACAGTGCAGGTGTCTTTCCCTCATGTATGGAAGCCACTCATTGGCTCATGTTCCTGCAGTACCTTCCCATTTAAAGCCTTCATGGCGTTCACTGCATCTTCACGGTTATTGAAGTGCACAAAAGCATAGTCTCGGATTTTCTTCACTCGCTCCACGGAACCTACAAGGAATGAGGGAAAATGAGGCTCTTATTGGAGGTCATGTCAGGCTGATTGCACATGGTGGCTTCTCTGGCAACCTGAACAGCAGAAGAACATTGAGGCTATGTACTCCAACACCCTCATTTTGTGTCACTTAAAAATATGCTCATTTAAAAATTCTTACATTAACAGACACCAACTCAAATGGCATTTACATATACATTATAGTACAGTAGGGGAAGATTATATGAGAATCTGCAAATCTCTGTTATATAGACCTTGCATTTCTTTTTATGTGTACAATAATTACAACATGGCGTCCTTTCTGTTCTCTTCCCTTTTTGGGGAGGAGTAAGAGGCGCATATCCCTACCCTGCCACTCTCTGCCCTCCCTCCCAAAATGAAAAACAAACAAACAAACCCTGAAATATTAATAATTTATATATATATGACAGAGTATGTTATTGATGGCATATATAGTATTGCTCTATATACTACATATTGTTAATATGTAGTAGTATGCATATACATGTATATGTATATGTGTATTTATATATACATACATAGCTATCTATGTACATACTATTGGTACTGAATATTGATATTCAGATAACACACCTTCAGAGGTGTGTTAGTGATGGCTACCATAATAAATGGACGGACCCCCAGGTGTGATTTCTTTCTACAATGCAATAATACCACACACACATATACATATATAGTGTATATATATATCTACATATACACACATACATATACATATATTTATATATGATAAGCCATTATGGGAATTTGTATTACTTTATCAATATTTTTAGAAGTTTTTTATATATAAAGCTTTTACATGTATAAAATATATTCATATGCATGTATATATACAATGCAATATATTTACACATACACAAATAGACATATATGTAATGCATATGTATTTCTTATGTTGTAGCTTAAGCCCCTCACATCTTTATAAGGAGATGGAGTCTGCTTCATGGTCCAGACTCTAGAAATGCAGTTGGTTATTTTCTTCATAAGCACTCAAGTCTTTCAAAGTTTTTCTTTACACATTATTGCTGTGTAGTTGTTCTCATGGTCCTGCTCTTCACTTTACTATATCTGTTTATTCAAGTTTCCCCAGATTTCCTATCCCTTTAATCATTCCTGATGAGATAATACTATTCTATTTCATACATATACCATATACTAAAATATATATTTTGCTACATATGAATTCTTTTTTTTGATCTCTTTGGAGATGTGTGTATATATATGTATATGTGTATATATATATACATAAACACACACATACATACACATACATACATACATAGCTGTGTGACTTTGTAGACAGAGTTCCAAATTGCTTTCTAGTATTGCTGGACTGATTTACAGCTTTACCAACTGCGGGTTAATGTGCTTCCCCAGCCTCCAACCATTTGTCATTGTCTTTTTTTGTTATGTTTGACAATCTGATGGATATGAGGTAGAAATTCATAGGTGCTTTAATTTGTATTTCTCTAATTATTAATAATTTGAAGCATTTTCCACATGGTTTATGATTTTTTGAATTTCTTCATTTGAAAAGCATGTTTCTATCTTTTGACTATTTATCTACCAGAGAACAACCCATTCTTAAATGTTTGAATTAGTTCCCTATACATTTTGTATATCAGACATTATTCAGAAATTTCTTGCAAAGATTTTTTCCTAGTTAACTCTTTCTTTTCTAATTTTAACCGCATTGGTTTTGTTTGTGCAAAACCTTTATAGTCAAGAGTCTATTTGATCTTCCATGATCTTCTCTCTCACTGTTTGGTTATAAACTCTTTCCCCTCCTTCTGTTCAGACAGATATTTTTCTCCTTGTTCCTCTAATTTGTTTATAATGTGACCTTTTGTATCTTTTTGGAGCTTATCTTGTTATATGTTGGGACAGATCTGTCTCTCCTTAATTTCTTCCAGAATGCTTTCCAGTTTTCCCAGCAGTTCTTGCCAGATAGTGAGTCCTTATCACAATTACTGGGGTCTTTAGATCCCAGGAGTTGAAGCATAGAGAGATTATCCAACTTGCCTCAAATGTCACAGATAACACACTAGCAGAGCTGGGGGAGGGGCATCTGACCTGGGTCATCTCCCTCCAAATCCTGCCCCCTTTCAATTGTCCCATGCTGCCTCATGCTTTGGCTTCCAGCTGTCTTTTCAGGAACACTTTGGTTGAAAAAAAAATGAAATACACCTGTGTATCTAGGTGAGAATCAGGCAAATAAAGGTCATATCTGGAGAACCACCCTCCCCAAAACAGAAGCCTATGGGACTCTGCTTGGTATGGGGTTCCATTTTCGCCTATAAGTCCCTGTAATGCTGACAACTTGCCACTGCAGGAGACTTTGGTAATATTTTTAAGGGGCTATGGTCAGAGGGCAGTGAAATTTTAGATGTCTTCTAGGCACTGACAACTGGAAATAAAGTTGGAAGTTTCCCTCATCTGCACTCGTTGCCCACTTTCTTTTTAGACTTTAAGAGAAGTGTGGCCACAGTAGAATAGAACTGGGCTCCTTGATAGGAACTCCTGGTGCTTTGGGATCTTCTTTCTGGAGGCCATACTTCTCCCTCCTTGAAGACTTGTGCTACCTTCCATCAGTTCTTTGCTATTTATTCTCTCCCAGAGCATGAAAATGAGTAAGTATGATGGGCATCATTAAGGAGCCTGGGAGTCTCAGCAACAAATTAAGGGATATATGCTCACCATCAGCCCACAGGGAAAGCATCTTGGGAAAGGTGAATGGTTTTTCATGGCTTTTGTTTTAACTAATGAGGTCTAGACACAGCCTTGGCTTATCAGAACGGTCTGGGAGGAAATGCTGATAAATGGGTAGTCTTTCAGCATTTTCTTTGAAATCTCTTCTTTTTGGAAAAAAAAGTTCAGTTGTAACTGTTAAACATTATAAACATCACTTACTTCTGGTGGGTGGTATGACGGCCAAGAACAGAGAAGGAAAACGGTTCAATTCATGTAGATGCATAGGAATGTGCATGTTTAAACATGACTATGATTATCGATATCTAAGTATATGTATTTGTAAGTGTATGTATGTATGGGTGTAGGCATATTTATGCATATATGTATATCTTTCTGTATAGATCTATATGCGCATGTATACACGTACATGTATATTGTACCTGCATGTGGGTGTGTATGTGTGCATGTGTGTACACACATATGTCCATGCTTAATTGTAGCCTTTTGGGGGAAAAGGGAAGAAGGGGGAAAAACACAAAGAAAAAGTGCACAGCAGAGAATACAAGAAAATTTAGATGGAAGCAAAGGAAAGATGGACAGCTCTCAAAACATTATGTGGTATTTATTTCATAGGCTTTCTTGAAATAGAAATTTATTGCTATATATTTTGAATCTTCTCTCACACTGTGTGTATGTGGGAATGCTTTTTTTCTTATTTTAGTTTTAGTATTTGTTTTTTCTTTTTCTTATTTTGTATTTAAGTTAAAAAAAAAAAAAGAAAATCACCCAAGTCGCAAAAGATAAGCCAAATTTGGAGTTGACAGGATAACCCCAGAGCAGGCCACATTACTCCCTCCTCTCAGTGCAAGGCAATGGACCACAGGGACAGAATGCTGCCAACAATGCCATATATGGTTGCTGTATTAGTTGTTTTTGCCTTTTTTTCTTGTGACATGGGAAGGTTCGATTCTGGATGAACATGGCATCCAGATGCAATGCAAAACAACTGATGGCATCCAGAATTAGAGCTGGAAGGGACATTAGGGGCACCAAGTCCAACCCCCTTATTTTACAGACAAGGAAACTGAGGCACAGAGAGGTTAAGTGGCTTGCCCAGGGTAGTTGAGAGTAGGGAGGAGAAGCAATATCTAGGAATATCTGTTTTATAAACACAAGAGGATCAATTAAAATGTGTGAGCATTCTTTACCCCCTACCCCCAATCAGAACCAGGCCTCCATGAAAACTGTTAGCTGTTGTTATAGAACTACTTGTGGGAATTTGGGGACCCCCAACAATTGGAAAATCAAGGAATAGCAAACCAAATGACATTTTTATAGCATTTCATGGTTGACAAATTATTTTACTGTGGTTCGGTGGATAGAGAAATGGGTCTGGAGTCAGGAAGACCTGAGTTCAAATCTGACCTCAGATACCTACTAGCTATGTGACCCTGTGTAAGTCACTTTATCCTGTTTGCCTCATTTTCCTCATCTGTAAAGTGAGCTGGAGAAGGAAATGGCAAACCACCTCCAATATCTTTGACAAGAAAATTCCCCCAAAAGGGATCATGAAGAGTTGGACATGACTGAAAACGACTGAACAGCAACTACAAAAATTATTTTATAGGAACTATATTATTTGATCCTTACAACATATGTGTGAGGCCAATGTCACTATAAATATCATTTCCTTCATTTTTCCAGGCAAGGAAACTGAGACTCAGAAAATATATTTGATTTGCTCAGGGTCATACAACAAGAATTTGAGGTAGGGCTTGAACCTGGATCTTTCCTGGCTCCAACTCCATTGCTCTGTCGATAGGGCCATGATGCCCTTTAAGGTAGATGACCAATGGTTTTACAGCATGCTGGGGAAATCAGCAGCCCTTCGACTTCTAATAAAAGGCAGCCATTCCTAGTTATGGGATTAACTGCATTGACCAGGTACTCATGGAAGTTTCACATGAACCTGGTCGGGTGGGAGTTATTAATGAATTAGAAGAGGAGAAAATAATTTCTAATTGAAAAATTAGAGAAATAATTCATCTAGATCATAATGAATTCCTGAAGATGGATTTACACCAAACAGCAAGCTGTGGGGCCCCAAACCAAGAGCCCACATACAGGGTGAGAAAAGATACTGGAGGTCTGTGTATGTTAGAGGGAGCCCTGGCTTCCATCTAGTGGCATGCACATTAGATGTGATTAGAAGAATAGCATTCTTACAAGTTAAAGCTTATGGATGAATGAACATTATATCAAACTAGTCTTTTTTAATCATACTGAATGTTTCTTATACCTAACACACTAATTCACAGGATCATAGATTTAGGGGTGGAATGTTAAAAGAGCTGCCTTTGTGGTTGGAACAAAGAATATTATAAAATTAAAAGAGGATGAGCTATGAGAGGCAGCTTGGTGGCACCGTGCAGAGAGCACTGGGCTTGGAATCAGGAAGAGTCATCTTTACGAGTTCAAATCTGTCCCCTGACAATTACTAGCTGGGTGACCCTGGGCAAGTCACTTCACCCCATTTGCCTCAGTTTCCTCATCTGCAAAGTGAACTGGAGAAGGAAATGACAAACCGCTCCAGTATCTTTGCCAAGAAAAGCCCAAATGGGGTCATGAAGAGCTGGCCATGACTGAAAGGACTAAACAACAAGATATAAAAATAATGTAATTAATGGGATATCAAATAGGTCCTAAAAGGAAAGTAAAGTAATTTGGGATATTTTTTTTATTGTCGGTGAATATGGCTTTTAAAATTTAAGTTATTAAGATATTGTTCAATGTTTTTCAAGTGTTTCAGGCAGTACTTGGAGAGACATAGTACCCAGGAGTAGGAAGATGATAATCTTGAATACTCTGGTCAGATCACATCAGGGGTATTGTAATGAGAGCTGGGCACCGTGGTTTAAGAAATGGTGCTAACAAACTGGAGAGCCTACAGAGGGGCTAAGAAAGGACATGATCTGTAGCACTTGAAGGAGTTGGGGATGGCTATCTTGGAGAAGAAAGGGTCCAGAAAAAGGGAGAACAAGATAGTGCCATTCAAACATCTTAAAGGCCACCACACAGAAGAGGGTTTAGTCTTGTCCATCTTGGTTTAGGAGGAATGGGTTGAAGTTGGAGAGAGGTGAATTTGGGCCTCATGTACAGCTAGACTCCCCAAGAACTAGAGCTGTCCAAGAACAGAATGGGATATCTTGGAAGGAGGCAGGCTTCCCCTCATTGGAGCTCTTTAAGCAAAGGCTGGATCAGTATGAGCTGAGGGTGTTGCCAGAAATAATATTCTTCAAGCAATAGTAGGCTTAGCTGCCTCTGAGGTTCTTTCCAGTGGAAATTCTGTGTTTCTATGACTTTGTTTAAACACCTATCAGATAGACAGCTGATGATACAATGCCTAGTCATTCTCCATTGGCACAAAGATAGCAAATGTTCTTCAGTTTTAGCCGGAGGGATTTTAGTAATGTTTTCATACAAGTGGCACAGTCCTTTCAGCTCTGTGTACGTGATAGCTCAGGATAAGGAATTTATTTCTGTGAGAAGCAGGTGAACATAATGTTTCCATGGAGTCTTTGGTGAGGCAATAGACTTTATAGGTTGCCTAGGCAAATGTGAACATAAACCCCATGTTACAGTGTTTCTGATTCAGTCTTAACCCAGATTACTTCTCTTTTTTTTAAATTAAAAAAAATTTTTTTTAAAGCGTTCGGGGTTAAGTAACTTGCTCAAGGTTACACGGCCAGCTATTTCTGGGTGTGGTGCTAAGTATCTGAGCCCGGACCTGATCCAGGTCATCCCGACACTGGAGCCGGTGCTCCTACTCGCTGAGCCACCTGGCCGC
Organism: Petaurus breviceps papuanus; assembly: GCF_028583685.1. Taxonomy (NCBI): domain Eukaryota; kingdom Metazoa; phylum Chordata; class Mammalia; order Diprotodontia; family Petauridae; genus Petaurus; species Petaurus breviceps. Next base: position 14,110,504 of record NW_027186352.1, read on the forward strand.
CCCTAAGCAATTGGGGTTAAGTAACTTGCTCAAGGTCACACAGCCAGGTGTTTCTGGGTGGGTGCTAAGTGTCTGAGCCCGAGATTCGATCTCCAGGTCTTCTCAACACTGGAGCTGGTGCTCTTACTCGCTGTGCTACCTGGCCGCCCCAACCCAGATTACTTCTAATGCTTTAAGAATTTGCAGAGAAAACATTAGGATTAACTCAGAATATCAATACCGAAACTCAACACTGCCTGGGACTCTCTCGGTTCTTCTTGTCCTATTACCTCCCCCGAATAAACCCTTTTCAAGATCCCTGACAAGTGGTCTTCCAATCTTTGCTTAAAGACCACCAGCAAGGGGAAACCCCTCACCTTCTATTCGGGAATGGTTTAAATAGTTAGGAAGTTCTTCTGATAGCAAGCCCAAGATTGTTTCTTTGTAACTTCTGCCCATGGTTCCTCTTAATTTTGCTCTGGGGTCACACAGAACAATACTAACCCCCCTTCGACAGCATAGCCTTTCAAATACCTAAATATCATTCCCATAGTTCTCTGAATCCTTTCTTGTCTATGCTGTGTCCTCAGTTCCTTCAACTAATCCTCATATGGAATGCTCCCAAGAAACTTTACCATCTTGGTTACCAAAGCCCTTCTTGAACTGTGATGCCCTGACTGACCCACCCAGGAGGGAGTATGGGGGGATCATCACCTTGCTAGTTCTGCATGCTGGGACGTCTCAATGCAGCCAATAACTCGATATGAGATGTGGCTACCTTATCCCACTGTTGACTCATGGGATTATAGTCCACTATGCCCTAGATCTTTCTCTGATGAATTACCTTCTTGCCTTATCTCCAAGGCTGAGTTTTACCATGTCAGGCTTATTTCACATTTTGATTTGCTCACTGAATATTCAACTATAGGGCTCTCTGAATGAAGGCTGTCCTGATCAAAGCTGTGAAGACTTGTACCAAGGCCAAATGCATGAATGTCACAAAATAGAAGAGTCATCTCCCACGGAAATCCCTACCTGGTCTAATACTGTTGAATTCCTTTTCAATGGTCTCTTCAGATGTAGACAGCATGAGGTTTCGCACATAAAGGATTTTCACAGAAGACATTGTATCTTCATCAACTTCTACTTCTGGCTCTGCCCAGTCTACTGCAATGGCATGTCCCCACAACTGAATTCTCCCTGTTGAAAAGGACCAGAAAACTGATTGATAAAAATGGTAATTTAGGTAGAAAACTGCCCTGGTCCTTTGAATGGCTTCTTACATGACATTAATTATGGATTCAGAGATTTAGCTCTCAAGGGAAACTTAGCAATCATCCAGTCCAAATCCCTCAATTTATAGATGTAGAAACTGAGGCCCCAAAAGGAAGGTGATAGATAGTAAATGAGAGGCAAGATTTGAATCCAGCTCCTCTGACTTAAGATCCACCATACTTTCTACTGTACTAGGCTGTCACATGCAGGATTTCCACCCAGGCTCTGCCCCTTTGTTAATTATTAGCCTTAGGAAGATCACTTTCTTTCTTTCTTTGTTTCTCCCTTTATACAATGAAGAGATTGGATTAGATGACCTCTAAGGTTCTTTCCAGCTTTAAATCCATGAATCTAGAAATCAGAGAGGAAAAACCATTGAGAGTAGAAGGTGGACCTTGTGATACATCCTGGATCAGACCTAAAAGAAGTCTGGTAGAGAAATCGGGATGATACACGTGTCTGTGTAAGTGAAGTGGGAATGGAGTTTGAAAACAGGTGTGAAGGAGCCTCCAGGATATTTTTAGTTCCTAAAACTTGTCTACTGAGTTAAACTCAGTCAATGAACATTCTTAAGTACCCAGCACGTTCCAGGTATCATGCTAAGTACATGAGATATAAAGAAAGGCAAAGGACATTCTCTGCTCTCAAGGAACTTGCAGTCTAATGGGGGAGACAACATGCAAAGAACTATGTCCAAAAAAGGCATAGGGATAAATTGAAGATTCCCAACAGAGAGAAGGCACTAGACTAAGAACACTCAGGAGAATGGGATTTTGCCTGGCACTTGAAGGAAGCTAGGGAAGCCAGGAGGTGGAAATGAAGAGGGAGAAAATTCCAAGCATAGGGAATAGCCAGTGAAAATGCCCAGGGTTTGGAGATGGAGTGTTTTATTTGAGGAATAGCAAGGAGGCCAGTGTCACTAGATCACTGAATATGTCAGTGGGTGAGTGGGATATAAGGTATAAGAAGATTGGAAAAGTGGGAAGGTGGATTTTGAATGCCAGATGATTTTTTATTTGATTCTTGAGATGATATGTAGCTATTGAAGTTTATTGAGTGGTGTGTGTGTGTGTGTGTGTGTGTGTGTGTGTGTGTGTGTGCGTGTGTGTGTGTGTGTGTGTGTGTGTGTGTGTGTGTATGTGTGTAATGGTCAGATATGCACCTTAGGAAAATCACTTTGCTAACTGAATTGAGCATGGACTGGAATGAAGTAGACTTGTTCAGGGATACCAATGAGGAAGCCATTAAATAGTCAAGGTATGTGGAGATGAGAATCTGTCCTAAGTAGGCGACAGAATCAAATAAAGGGATGTACGTAAGAGGTGGTATGAAGGTAAAATGGAAAGGCTTTGGTAATAGATTGAATCTCAGGTGGAGGAGGGAAAACTTGAGGATGTCATCTAGGTTGTGAGCGTAGATGACCAGGAGGATGGTGGTTCATTCAACAGTACTGGGGAATTTTGGAAGGAGAGAGGGTTTGGGGAGCAGGGAAAGATGAGTTCAGTTTGGGACATGTTGGATTTAAGATGTGTACTGGATCTCCAGTTAGAGATATCTAAGAGGCAGTTGGAGATGTGAGACTAGTGGTAAGCAGAGACATTAGGGCTGGATAAGTAGATCTGAGAATCATCAGCCTAGACATGATAATTAAGTTCATGGGAATTGATGAGATCACCTGGGAAATGTAATAGAATGACTTCCACTAACATGACATCCTAAAGTCTCATCATACCTTGGATGTGACCCTGAGTTCTGACAGGCCTTTCTAGTAGAGCACAAAGTCAAATATATTCAACCATGCTGAAAAGATGAATGTGTCTCCAACAATATATTATACCCCATCATATCCATTTTGCTGAGTCTAGAGATGCTTATCCTTAAATTGGCCACGGGGCTTAGTTAAAGACATTATGCAAGGTTGTCTATCAAGTCCTGGTTCATGATCTGTGTCCATGGTAGGATGATCCCCACTGGTGAAAGAAAGGATCCTTGAAGTACCAGAAGGGATCTGTCCATGAGGGAAAATTCCAAAATTGCTTAGTGCTCTTGGCTAAACATGGTCTCACATCTCCATTCAATGACTGATAGGACACACTTCTATTGAAGGGAAGGGAGGCAGACCACTTAAAGGAAAATAAAAAAACAGATTAAGGAAGCACTAGTTTTTCTTCCCAGGTAGTGTGGGGGTAATGGATCAAGTGCTGGAATTAAGATGACCTGGGTTTTAATCCTGATTCTGGCAATGGTCAGCTGTGTGGCCCTGGGCAAGACTCATCCTCTTTCCAACTCTTGCTTCCTCACCTGTAAAATGGAGATAATAATAGCAGTATGGTACAATATGGTGCAGGAAAGGACAGCACAGTACTGGGAGCAGGCCTCAAAGTGAGGAAGACCTGGGTTGAACTTCTGCCTTTGGTACTTACTAGTTGTGTGAAGCTGGGTAACTTACCTCACCTCTCCTTCCCCACCTTCTCCCCACCCCCTCCATCCTCTTGCCAGCTACCTTGCTAGCTGTTCATGTGCTCTCACAACCTCCATGATATCTCCAACTCTGGTACCATAATCATATTTGCTTTGCTTTTGCTTTAGGAAAATGCCCATCAGCATATACCTAAGAGACTCCACTCAGGATCCCTTCTAAACCAGAGAAATCCTCCCTGACTGCCATCCCCTTCTGTGTGTTTTCCCTCTCCTCAGAATGTAAGCTCTTCAAAAGTGATTATTGCCTTCACTTTGACATTTACATCCTCAGTGCTCAGGGCAGTGTTTGGAACCTAATCTGCACTTGTTAAATGCTTTTTCATTCATTTACTCACCCATCCATCAATTCCTTCATTTATTCAATGTTCTAGGAAACTCTTTTAGACAATAAGTTGTGGTACTGTTGATGAATTGGTAGAGGGAATTTCCCCACCAGAAGTTCCCTATTCCAATGGAACAACAAACTTTCTAAAAAAAAGAGCCCCTACCATACTCTTGTGAGATGGTAATTGAATTCATGGGAGTTGAGACACGTGAACCATTTTGCCAATATAAGAAGGGTACATTCATTTCAACTGTTATGATCATAAAGCAGAATGTATTTCACAAGCAACAAATAGCATGTCAAAGTAAAATATAGCAAATCTAGATTTTGTAAGTTTTGGGGTTGCTTAATTAAAACATATGGGGAACTATGATCTCCATTCAAAAACTATTTTTGTTTGTTTTGGAAAATATTAAAAAGTTCCAGGGCATGGAAGGAAGGAAGGAAGAATGAACAGATGCTGTCCACAGAGAATCCTCTATTTCCATGTATAGTTTATCCAACACACCTGGAGGCTGGTTACTTACTTCTCACTGCAATCTAGTCGAAATGCATACAGTACATTGAGGACTAGACCTTTACAGTTAAGTGTTGGGGTTCCACTATTGCTCAAGGAGAAACTGTTAGAGAAGTCTTGACACATCTTTACCTTTTTTTCTGTTTATTTTCCTTCTTCCAGTATGAACTTTAAATACTCTTGGATGTTATGTCTTAATTGGGCCTCTCTAAAAAAGATACCAATTTGCCTATAAACTTGTTATTGACTCTATGATTTCTTTCTCTTTTCATTTTTACTATTTTCCTTGTTGGGCATTGATTTTGATCCTTACTCTGACAAGTCAGTTGTCTGACTGTACAAAGACATATTTTGACAACTAGTGCATCCATTACTAGTCGTTTCCTGTCTGTTAAATTAGAATCAATTTCATTTTTGTGAGATTATTTGGTGTTTTCACCTCCTGTATCACCTGACCCTTTTTCCATTAAAGATTTCATAATATATGTCTGATTTATCACATATTCTATGAGCTTTGGGACCTCTTTAGTTTCTTAATCCTAGCTGTATTTTCCAATGTATTTTCTTTTGGGTCATCCTCTATGTCCAGGTTGCACTGAATTCACAGAATGTTAAAATACATATTGATCTGATTTGCAAGGGAATTATTGAGTTCTTAATAGACTGTCTCTACATTTTCATTTCTGAAACAGATACTAGAACTATCTTCATAGCGACCTTTTATTTTGTAAAGGTACTATGAGATGACCAAAGGGGCAACTAAAAGATATTTGGTACTTTTCTTCTTGTCGTACAGTTGTGTCTGACTTTTCATGACCTCATTTAGGGTTTTCTTGGCAAAGATATTGGAGTGCTTTGTCATTTCCTTCTCCAACTCATTTTGCAGATGAGGAAACTGAGATAAACGAGGTTAAGTGACTTGCCCAGGGTATCACAGGTAGTAAGTATCTGAGGCTGGATTTGACCTCAGGTCTTCCTGACTCCAGGCCCAATACTCTATCCATTGTGCCACCATATCATTATTTTCTTCAGATGTAGGATAAAAATCAACTTTTTCATATTGATTCTCTAAGAAGAACCTCTGAATAGCCCTTTCATTTAGCTGCAAATTCCTTTTGCCTTCTGTTTCATTATAGGAAGGATGTCAACATAGATATGATCCAGTTTATCCCTTTATTATGTCAATACCTATTTGAGATATGTTGGTGTGATTGTACTTTGGCCAAGTAAAACCCTTCTAATAAACTGCCTTTCCCTGGGCACCTCTGCTTAGGGATTGCATTTATACTCATCCTGTTGGGGTCAGAATCATTGCAAGTCGCATAGGTTAGGTTCGAGGTACCCAGGGACTTGCCAAGATGAAAGAGTATAACAAAAAGAGAAGGGGGGGAAACCAAATATATTCCCAGTCATCCCAAAGGGAGCTGGAGGTTTTCCCACTACTTCTACCACCTCCCAAGTGAGAACAAAGGCCTGACCTAAGAAAAATGCATTCCATGCCAAGTTTGTACTTTGTAGCCACAGGCTTCCATTTCTAGCTGTATCAGCACCCTGGCCAGGGACAGTGACAAACCTGGCCATGGTGAGCTGAGTCAGCATCCTGGCAGGGTTTCTGAACAGCTTTAAGTTTTGCTATAGGGGCATTATGGAAAAGGGAGGAGGGTGAAGTGTATTGGAGAATTTAAAAGAGCTTTAAAAAGATGTTTATCTTCAAGTATTAAAGGGGGAAGAGAGATTTGGCTGTTTGGCTCCAGACACCAAAGCTAGGTACAATGGGTAGAAATCAGAAAGAATTTAGGCTTGAGGTCAGAGGAAGAAAAAAAAAAGTTGACATTGAGAAGTATCTAAATGTGGAATGAGATGCCTCAGGAAGTAACTGGAGATCTTCAAGCAAAGAAAGCTTAGTGAATGTGTTCTAAAGAGAATGCTTCTTCAGGTATAAGTTGGACTGGATGACCCTGTAGTTCTATTCCATTCTGTGATTCTATGATTCTATGAAAAACAGTGAACTTAATTGATGATGTTAGGCAATAGCCATCATTATGAAACCTTGAGGTAAAAATCCTTGGGGTTGCATGGCGAGTGTTTCAGACCCAGGTCGGCCTCCATGGTTGGGTAAGGTTATGGCTGCAGTTTGCAGGTTCCTAGGAAATTTTCCTGATGTGGGGGTGTCTCTATAGACCTTAGTGAGATGTTCATTCATACTTAAGAGTCTTGTGCTAATTTGAATCCTTCTTACGCGGCATATGGAAGGTGGCCAGGGTAATAGGGCTCCGTCTGCTTTGCCTTTCCTGGATTGCTATGTGTGTTGTGGCTATGTTTGGTCTCTCTCCATCGGCCACCTGTTAGGCTTCTCATATTATGTGTCTGTGATTCCAAAGACTTTCTGAGGTAGCCTAGGTCACACCTGTCCGAAACTGCCTGGTCATTTCAAGGGTGGTGTGAGAACACAGACATAATTCTCTGACCCTGTGCTGGAGGAGAGGATTGCACAAGCCTGTTCTTTCTTCTTCTTGCTGTTTCTCAACCAAGCATGGAACAGAATTTCTAGTGTTACGAGTATACCCCAGTTGGAGGAATCAGTGGAAATGAATCTCTGATGGCATTATAATGCCTGGCATTATATAGAGTTCTAAGGTTTATAAAGTGCTAAAATTATATCATTTCTTACGACAATTTTGTAAGGTAGGTGCTGCTGCTATCTTCATTTTCTAGATAATGAAACTGAGGCTCAGAGCGGTTGTGACTTGCTAAGGGTCACACAATTCAAACTCAGGTCTCCTGACTCCAAGTCCAGTACTCTCCACTATGCCATACTGGAAGTCCCAGCTTTGGTTAGTTTCAGCTGATTAACCTAGTCCATTCTCTATGAAATCTGGAGGGAAGAATTCACTTTGTCCTTCTTTCTTGAGCTGATTTAAGTGACCAGTGATAGAGTGGACTTTGACCTCTTTTGTAACTTGGTCCGACTGAGACTACAGCTTGCCTGAACACTTCAATCACAGCAAATACCTCTGGACTGACCTTCTGGAATGTCATTCTTTGTCATTTGTTGGCTGTGTGATGGGGCAGACCCTTAAGCTCTCTGAGTCCAAGCATCTTCTTCTGAGAACAGATGCCTGTTAGGCTCTGCTTCAAAAGGCCATTGTGATGTTCAAATAAAAAAACATTTTATAAACCTGAAAGTACAGTTCTTGTCATTGTCACTGTGATCCACCTTGGCCTTCATTTTTGAGGCGAGGCTCTTCAGGACTCCCTCTTCAATCAGAAGGTGGTACCAGGTGAAGGGTGGGCAGAACCCCAATGGGCTTAAACGATCCCCCCAAAATGTAGTGTTTACTATCAGCTGTTCTTGACATTTTGCATGGAACTTGCACTCAGGCTATAACTCTTTAATTAAATGTGTGATTTGATTAGGTAATTTCAGTTCTAGTTACTTCAATTGTAATAAGAAGAGATTGACCTTGGTGACCTTAAAGGTCCATTCCTATACTACATTGACATTCCTATGACCCAAAGGTGACATGCTTTAAAAGGAGATACTTTCCATGAAGACATCAAATCCTCAGGCATTTTTATTATATTTGGGTCTATTTTATGGCATTTCAGTATATAAACAAACCATGAGTGTGGAACTGAGTCAAAGGCTGTGATATTCAATAAAAGCTGGTAAATGTTGTGGCACTTTAAGGCAGCTAGTTTAAAGATTATGAAATTGGCAAGAAGCATCCACTTCCATTCATGGATCTCTTTGGTGTGTAATTTTCCCCCCCTCCTTTCCAGTTTTGCAGAGGATGGGGAGTTTCATCCATCTCCTGTGATATAGTGGCATTGTCATTCATGAGATTAAAGGTGGTCCAACTTCCCATTTCTCCTTTGAGTCAACCTGCTTTTTTGTCATTTGAGTGTTTTTGTGATCTTGCAGTTAGCCCACAATTCCCCATATCCTCCATCTCCAGAGATCTTCTGTCTCCTTTGATGGTTGCTTTAGAAAAGTTTTTGGTCAATCTTAAATTGTTTAATTTGTTTCCTGCAATGCGTTTTCTCTATGTATCACTTTATCCTTTAGACTTTTGGTTTTAGTTGCTGATAAAGAGAATCTGGAGCTTCTGATATGCTTTTGTTTTCTAAACAAAATTTCCTTCCTTCCTTCCTTCCTTCCTTCCTTCCTTCCTTCCTT
>NW_027186352.1:14119360-14150083 GCF_028583685.1 Petaurus breviceps papuanus
TCTTCAGTAGCTATCTCCTGAGTTAATTCTACCATGGTGGCATCCTTAGGAATAATGGGATAATGGTCAATAAGAGCCCCATCATTAAGACTGAGCAAGTTATTTAATCTCTATTGACCTCAGTTTCTTTATCTGTAAATTGGGAATAATAATAGCATCTAGCTCCCATGATTTTTGTGAAGATCAAATGAAATAATGCTTGTAAAGCACCTTGTAGACCTTCAAGTGCTCTATAAATGGTAGCCCTTAATAACTCATGCATATACTTTTGTGTGTAGCTTCCAAACTATTTTTACACTTTTGTCAAATACTGTGGGAAGCTGTGTTTACTCATGAAGGTTATTACAGATTACAGCTATTTTCAATGACGCTGTTTTCATATGATTATTCTATCTAACTGGTTGAACTGATGCCCACAAACTCCAAAAGGGCTTTTTTGAGATTTTATTGTAAGCATGTCCTTCTTCAAAAATAATTTTAGGGGGCAGCCAAGTAGCACAGCGAGTAAGAGCACCAGCTCCAGTGTTGAGATAGACCTGGAGATCGAATCCCGGGCTCAGATACTCAGCACCACACCCAGAAATAACTGGCTGTGTAACCTTCAGCAAGTTACTTAACCCTGATTGCTTTAAAAAAAAAAGAAAAAAATAATTTTAGACAGCAGGATTCTTTTTGTCTTCTATTTTCCCATTAGGTAGAATTTGGGGAATTTATGTTGTATTTTTCAATGCCTTTAGATTCCGTGGCTTTCCCCTCTTTTAATTTAAGTATGTTCACAGTTTGTACTCTTTTCCCACCTACCCTAGGCCTAGGGATGAAACGATATCTTATGATCCATTTCAGTGCTTTGCAATTCATTGTTGTGTGACTCAGAGCTGAGATCCTGCTAACAAAAAGCATTATTAAGGCTTTGCCTCTAACTTGTAAGATCTCTAAAGTTTGGAGACTATCACCATCACTGTCACCATCACCATCACCATCACCATCACCATCACCATCACCATCACCATCACCATCATCCCAAACTCAGATGAGCAGTGATAAAAGGACCTGAAACAAAGACCGGCCTGATTGATTATTATTGGTAGCAGTTGAGAAATGATGTATTTCCAAGACAAGCACTGATAAGCAGTCTTCATTGGACAACATTTGGTCATATATGTGTGTATATACACACATATATGTATATATACACATAAAGCACACACACATGCATGTATGTGTACAAACATACATATGTGTATGTATATACATATATATGTATATATTTAGAAACTGTTATCAGGTCAACTTAATGTGTTGATATTTCTGAGTATAACTTATGATACAGAAGCGGGATGAGCCATCCATTTTAGGATCCTGGGACCTGAAGCTAGAAGACACCTCAGAGATCACTGAGATCAGCTCTATCCTTTTCTAGGGGGAGAATGTGAGACCCAGAGAGGGGCAAGGGAAGTCCTTGCCCAGGGTAACAGAAGTAGTAAGTTGTACCCTGGAGCCTTAAGCCAAAGTCCTCCGACTTCATTATTTTTTCTCATACATCCCGTTTATGTGGCTTGTGTAAAACATTTGAGAATTTGATCCACAAGAAGACCAAAAGAAAAGAATATTTGAGTTTGGAGGGCAAAGGAAGAAGACCCATTTTCTCTCATTCCCAGTGGCAGCTGGAGAGGAGGGGGTGGGGCCTGGGGAGAGCTGCCAACCTGGGAGTAGTTTCCTCCTGCCCATGGCAGCAGCTCGGTGACTTTCATACTCCACAAAAGCGAAGCCTCGGTTCTTGGTTTTGTCTGCTGCGCTGGGGTAGACGATGACATCGACCACGCCTTCCGTGACCTTTCTCATTTCTGACAAGATTTCTTCCCTCTTTTTGGTCTTGGGGATTCCCCCAACGAATAACCGACAGTTGTCTACACTGGCACAGACCCCAAGGAGGCGACCATTCCTACAAGAAAACAGTTGTTTTACTTGGTAACAAGCAACATCCTGACAAGTTTTAAACCACTTTGGTTCTCCAGATACGTTGCCAGATACCTAGTCGTCTATACCCTGGTGGTGCAGAAAGGGTCCTTAGAGACACTGATATTGAAACCTGCTCACATATTGTGTGAGGTTGAGTGGCTTACCCAGTGACTTACCATACAGAGAGTGGTGAACACAGGCCTAGACTCTAGCATTCCTCTCCCTTGCATAGAGAGTTTATTTCATGACCACCACTCTGTTTCTGTAGGAAAGGTTGGCAATTCCAGGAAATCCTGGTTAAAAAGCTAGTGGTGGAGTACCAGACCTGGGCTTTCACTGAAATAAGTAAGTCTCAGGTGAGTGTAGGTCAGTACCTCCTTGGCAATGTGTGGTCTTAGATAGTTCAGGGCACTGAGATGATAAATAACTTGCTAGAATCACTCAGTCAGTCTGTGTCAAGGTAGGACTTGAACCTAGGTCTTCTTGGGCCAACTCTGTTTACTCATTGCCTATCAACAGTGTAACACGAAGGTCAAAAAATCCTAATGCAATCTTAGACTGCATTTCCAGGAATGAGGAGGTGCTAGTCATGTTCAATTCTGGATGCTACATTTTTGAAAGACCAGTGTTAAGCCTAAGAATGTCCAAAAGAAGGCAAATCAGATGGTGAAGAACTTTGAGTGCATTGCCTGTGAGGACTGATTGGAGGAACTGGAGATGTTTAGCTTAGAGAAAAAAAAGACTGGGAGAAGGGATGATTATTATATTTGATTATTTGAATTATCTATCATGTGAAAGAGTGACTAAATATGTCCCATTTGACCCTAGAGGTTAGAATGGAAGAGGAGGAAGGAATTTATAGAGGAAAATCTAGGCTTGATATTAGAAATTACTTCTGCCTCCTCTTCCTCCTCCTCCTTCTCCAGAGATTATATCTAGTAACTTCCTAATGGTGTGAGTGGAATGGGCTGTCTCAGGAAGTGGTGGGTTCCCCATCCTTAAAGGTCTTCAAACTGAGATTGGATGACCACTTGCCATGTGTAACAATGTGGAGATTCATTTGTGGGTAGGGCTTAGACTGGATGGCTGTTGAGGTCCCTCCAACATCCTATAATTTTGTAGTAGCAACCATTTATGTAAACTTGCATTCTTTTCATACTATGGCCCTGTGTGGTAGATGTTCTGTGCTTTCATTTCCCTCCTTGCTTTCCTCCCAACTTTCCAGGCTTCAGTCTCACCCTGGAAGCTCCCTTGGTACCCAGGGCCTCCTCACCTGGGAACATCCAATTCACCTGCACCCTTCTAACCCTGAAATAGTTCTCTACCAGATTATCCCACTTCTCCCATTTGTGAGTTTGCTCTGGGGCTTCTATTACATGGAGAGGCTCAGGCCAGTCAACTTCAATTGTCCCCCCAAATCTGTTCCTGAATGTCAGGACTTCCAAACCATGTTCCTGTACTGGGTACCTTCATCTCTCCCCTCCTCTCCCCATGCCCCTCAGTTCTCTTCAGTGTGTTGTCTCCCCAGTTTAGAATATAAGGGCAAGACCTTCACCCCCTTTTTGTTTTGTATTTGCATTCCTCCCAGAGCCTTGCACACAGTAAATGTTTAATAAGTGCTCATTTTCTTCCTTCTTATCTCCATTTTATAGATAATTAAACAATGCCATTGACCTGTCTTCACAGTTAGTGGATGTCTGAGATGGGATGTGAGTCCAGGCCCTGACCCCAGTGGCAGCACACAGACCATTACACCAAGTTGATTCATGCTTACAATCCAGTGGATGGAACCTTCTGGTGCAGTCATGGTGTGCAATGACAGGAGTCTTACCTGATTTCATAATTATTCAGCTGCTTGATGGCATTTTTGGCCTCCTGCTTATTGGAGAATGTGACAAAAGCGTAGCCTCGGTTATTTCCATTAAAGTCCATCATCATCCGTACTTCGTAGATTTTACCAAACTATAAAAATACAAAACAGATAGAAGCCTTAACTTTTTTTTTGCTTTTTGGAGGGCAATTGGGGTTAAGTAACTTGCCCAAGGTCACACAACTAGTTATTTTGTGTGTGGGTGTTAAGTTGTTAAGTGTCTGAGGCCAGAAATGACCTCAGGTCCTCCTGACTCTGGGGCCGGCACTTTACTCACTGTGCTACCTAGCCACCCTGAAGCCTTAACTTTTCAACACTGGTTTGGGATCCCATGTGATCCCAAAGCCTTTTCCATTCTCAGCTTGGCATCTGTGTTCTGGGGGGTTGGTTCTTGCTTCATGCCTGCTTTCTGCCTGGTTCCCGATTCCTGCTATGTCTAGGCTAAAACATCCTTTAACAGGAGGTGGTGGTAATGGAGGGTGGGTGGGATGGAGTTGGGGGAGGACCTAGATACATTTTCAGAATTCCAGAGGACCTTAAAGTACACTCCTTAGCAAAAGTCCTAGTTCCAGGAATTGACTGGGTCCTTTTCCCTAAAGATAGAATTTGAATCTCTGGAGATGCTGACTCTCTTTTTTCTTCTTTATTTAGGAAAAAGTACTGGATTTGTAGTTAGCAGTTCTATACTTGGATCCTTGCAATGTCACTAATGGCCTGTATGACTTTGGTAAGTCATATCACTCCTGGGCCTCAGTTTCCTCAGTGGGAAAACTAGGTTGGACTAGACTACCTCGAAGGTCCTGTCCAGGTCAAAATCTTTCAATCTTATAATTTTCTTCTCTGTGAAAGGAGACACAAATATCAAGAAACACAATAAGAAATGTAAAGTATCAACCAACCAATAGAGAAATGAATACTGGTTTTGAACATATGGTTCAGAAATGGAACTAGGGTGGGGCTACCAGTACTTTGTTACAGGGTGCCACATTTTGAGGTTGCTAACAATTCTTATGGACCTTTGAGATCCTAGAAAGAGAGCACCTCCCTAACTCAACTCCAAGTCTCTATAGCAGCCTTCCTATGTTGATATTTCATGGTCTCCATCTACCCCCAACTACCATAGTCTGTGGCACTTGTCCCAGGCACAAACATTCCTAGTTACAGTTGTGGTGACTTCTTCCTCTGATCTATTTCTATCCTCATTTCCATATAAAGCAAAGTTGATAGTTGATGAAGACAGCTGTCAAGAGAACCAGCTGGGAGCAAGCCAGTATCATCTTTGGGGGAAAAAAATAATGTATGAATGTAACTTTAAACAACAAGCTAAATTAAATTTAATCTTGCAACTGATTTGCATAGATACATGTATGCATGTAAATATATGCACTTTTCCTTTTACATAGATACAATTAATCCATATACTCATTTGAGTTTGCTTTCTTCACATTGTTTTGTATATTTTCACATTTCTTTATATTCTAGTAATAGTAGTAGTAGTGGTAGTAGTGATAGTAGTAGTAGTGATAGTAGTAGTAGTGGTAGTAGTAGTAGTAGTAGCAGTAGTAGTAGTAGTAGTAGTAGTAGTAGTAGTAGTAGTAGTAGTAGTAGTAGGGTATTTGATTACATTGAAAAACCAGATTGTTTAGTCATTCCACAGTTAATGATTGTTTTATTTCTTAAGTTGAGAATAAAACCAATCAAATAGTACCCCCCACAAAGGCTCTCCCCCCAGTTACAAATAATGTTAATATAAATATATTAGAACAGAATATTCTTTTGGATAATTTTGACAATTTTTAAAAAAGGATTTATTTCCCCTAAATAAAATTATCAGGTCAAAGGGAATGGTTATTATGGTTACCATTTGGAATGTGTAACTAGATTATTTTCCAGAACAATCCCATTAATTTAAATTTTGTCAGCAAAGTATAAGAAATTCATTGAATATTAGAAATGGAAAGAGTCACAGAGATCATCTAATTGAAACCCATAATTTGCTAACAGAAGAAACTGAGCATCAGAGAAGTTCAATGATTTGTCCAAGATCACATAGTTCAGAACAGCCCAGGTTCTCTGATGGCAAATGAAGTGATCTTTCTACTCCACTCTCCTGCCTTTGTTTCACCCTAGCCCTGCCTACACTGGGTCTAAGCTATTCTGGGGTCAATTTGATTGGTTTGAGCTGATATTTGAAATGGTTCCAATTTGCATTTTTATTAGGGAGTTTGAAGAACTTTAAAAGTATTTATAATTTATTTTGTTAATCATCTATTTATAGTTTTTGAACATTTTCCCACTAGTGATTTTGTGATTTCCTGGAATAGGATCAGTTCTGTGCATAATTTAATATCAAGTTGGCTCTTCTTACACTTGCCATAAATGTTGTCCCAAATCTTTGCTTTGTCTTTATCCACCTGTGCCTCATGTAATTTGTTCTTTGCCAGTTCTCCTATTTGTTTAGTAGACATTTCATTTCAAAACATTCATTCAATCAAAAATAATTTATTTTTTCTGGTTTTGCTAATTTTATTCTTTTTAAAAATTTAAATTTATTTTTCTAAACTTATGGAATAAAACACATTTTCATAACATAGTACAATAAAAGAAGGAAATTTACAAAAAGCATTTATGGAATCATTTTTATGTACTAGCGCTGTTTGCTCACCTACAGAAATACAAGAAAAGGAAAGAGTCTATTCCCTCAAGGAGCTTACATTCTAGTGGGGAGACGGTACATAAATAACTATGCCCAGTCAACGTTCAGGAGGCATTTCTGAATCATCATGCACCAAGTGCTGTGCTAAACTCAGGCTAAAAATATAAAAATGGAATGGTCGCTGTCCTTACAAAGATTACATTCCATTGGCAGAAACTTAAAGTGAATGAAAAATATATACAAGTAATTATGAAATACATGCAAAGAATTACAAAATTATGGGTTGAGGTAGGATGGTATTATGTGCAGGTGACAAGGTGATCCTTGATGGAATCTGGAGATTCTAAAAGAAAGAAAAGAAGATGTAGCACATTCCAGGAATGGGGCCAACCTGACCAAAGACCTGGAGGTGGGAGATGGAGTATTGTCTATGGAACAGATCAGAGAGAGAATGAAGGGGAATAATCTGTACTAAGTCTGGGTAGGTAGGACTGTACCAGACTGTGGAGGACTTGAATTACCAAACTAGGAAATTTGTATTCTATTCTAGAACTAATAGGGAGCCACAGGAGTTTACTGAGTAGGGGAGTGACATGGTCAGATCTATGAATAAGGAATATCACTCTATCTGCTGTAGGAAGTATGACTAGAAAAGGAATATAACAGACTTAGTCAAAGGGTCCTAGAAGAAAGAGGCTTAGAAATAATCTGAGCAAGAGGCTGATGAAAGCTTAACTGCTGAGGCGGATAAACCGTCCTAGATGTGAGTAGAGAGAGAAAGGAGGATGCAAGAGGTATTGTGGAGACAGAGGTAATGAGATTGCCAGGCCCACGTCGGGCACCAAGAGTACAAAGAACAGAATGATGCTTACAGCAAAGGCACTTATATTCTAAAGGAAGAGACAGCAAGTTATGTGGAAAGAACTTTATAAACTTTAGTTGCTACAGAAATGGGAGGCATCTTCTCCCCTCCCCCATCAATGCGCACAGGAAAGTTTCATCAATGACTCAGTTGCTTTACTTAACAAAAAAGGATAAATATGATTTTATTCTTCCAGTCCTTTAACAAAGCCCTGAAATTAATTTATATTACCTTTTTTTCCTCAAAGAAAATATTAGAATGAGTTTGGACATGCTGAATAAGAAGTGATCAGAAAAGTGACATCTCTAAGTAGAGATGTCCCAAAAGCAAATGGAATCCAAAGGAAAAGCTAGGAGTAGTGATGGCTAAGGAAATGGGGAGGCATTAAAAAAGGGAACAGGAAGCTGGGAGTGAGTATCAGGGCCCAAGATCAAGAGGCTTCCACCTGAGCCTCAAGGGATATGCAGAATTAGAGAGAAGGAGGTGGAGGCTGGAGGGCCAGTGAAGAACAGGCCAGAGTGGGCTCAGAAGAAAATAGCTCAGAGACTGCCAGAAATTAGATGATAATGGGGAGATAATAAAAGGGACCACAACTCACTTTTTCACAAAGTGGTATGAGTTCATCCTCAAAAAGGTCTCGGGGGAGTTTTCCAACAAAAATTTCACAGCCCCGTTCTGGGGGTGCAGCATCCCAGCCAGGGGGAGGTCCACCATATTTTCTTTGTCCATTCTCCTGCAAGGGGAGGGAAGAAGAGAAAAGAAAAATAGAGATGCTTTGTCTTTGTTCTCTTTGTAGAATTATACCATAGTGTGTAACATACATCATATTATTGAAAAAGAAGACAGAGTATCCAATATAACTTCAATGATTTGAGTTTTAACCCTCGTTGTATTTGTCATATGATTATAGATTCAGAATTGGAAGAGGTCTGAGATATCATATAGTCCATTCTCCTCATTTTACAGCTGAGGAAACTGAGTTGAAGTAATGGACCTGAGGTCACACAGCTATTAAATATTATATCCAAGAGTTGGACCCATGCAGCTAAGGTGGCCAAGGGGATCAGACTGCAAGGCCTGGAGTTAGCTAGACCTGAATTCAAATCTGGCCTCAAACACTTTCTAAATGTGTGACCATGGCCAAGCAGTTCACTTAAATGCTATCTGACTGCTTTCCATGTATAAAATAGTGACAATAATAGCATCTATCTCCCAGGGTTGTTTTGGTGATAAAATGAAATAGTAAAGCCATTTGCTATACTATTTCAAACCTTAAAATTCTACATAAATGGTAATGACTTTGATAATAAGAATGGTGATTATTATTCTTTGTACTTTGATTTATGGATATATGAAGACATAATGGAGGCTTCAGCATGTCTGATGCTTAGACCTTTAGGATTACAAGATAATAGATTGGAGTTAGAAGGGATATTGAGCACCATTTTGTCTTTCTCTTCATTTTTCAGATGTGGAAACTAAGTCCTAGAGATGTTAAGTGACCTCAGTGTCACACAGGGAGTATGTGGCAAAGGTCAGATTTGAACTTAAGTCCTCTGACTCCATATTTCGTGTTCTTTCCAATGTATTGTGCCATTTTTTGTCATTGTAATTTTTAAAATTCAGTTTTATTTTATTTTTCATGAAGTTCTACTTTTTTCCCACCTCCATCTCTACTGTGCACTGAGAAATAAAAACAAGAGGAAGAATAAGAGGAGAAAACACCATAATTACAAAGATGTAGTCAAGTAAAACAAATTCCTTCACTGATCAAGTCCCCCATCTCCACTCCATATTTCTCAGTCTGCACTCAGAATGGTAGGCAGTATGCATCATGTTGAGTCCTCTGGAATTGTGGTCTGTCATGGTGTGGACTGGAGTTATTGTTGTAATTGCATAAATTATTCTCTCTCTTTTTTTTAAGCAATTGGGGTTAAGTAACTTGCTCAAGGTTACACGGCCAGTTATTTCTGGGGACATAAATTATTCTCTTGGTTCTGCTCACTTCTGCATCAGTTCATATAAGTCTTTCCAGAATTCTCTGAAACCACGCCCTTCAACTTTTCTTATAACAAAATGGTATTCCATCACATTCTTATTACTGTCACTTGTTTAGTCATTCCCCCATTGATAGGTGGACATTCCCTCAGTTTCCCATTCTTTGTCACCATAGAAAGAGGCATTGTGTCATTTTTATTAATTTAATCAACAAAAATTTATTTAAAAACCCTATGTTAGGTGTTTAGCCAGATATAAAGTTTTGATACAGTACAGGTCCTTCCCTGATAGAATTTACAGGCTAATACAGGAGGAAACATCTCCCCTTTCTGTGCCTTGATTTTTGTATATAACAAACAAGCAGAAATATAACTAAGCAGGAGTAACTGGACATTATCCCAAGGCAGAAATTTAGAGCAATAATTTCAAGGGTTCTCCCTGCCATTTCAGTCCAGAAATCTAGAAACTAATGGATTTAGAAAGGAAGTGACTCCATGGCATTCATAGGGAGCGTGTGAGGGGGAAACTTTTTCCATGCCAGCTTCCTTATAAGAGCTTCCCCAACTATAATCTTGGTTCCATGCCCTGGAGTCCCCCCAAACTGGACTGTGGACTCACACTGTGTAGCCCAATGGAACCAGCTTTAGTGAGAGGGCCTGAGTTAAATGCAGGTTCTTCCCCTTAGTGCCTGATCAATCTTGGCTAAGCCCCTTGCCTACAATGGGCCTCAGTTTTCTCATTTATAATATGGCCTCTGAAGTCCCTTCTAGCCCTAGAACTTTTAGAAGTCTTTAAAATAAAATAAGACACGTTGAGTGGCTGAACTGTCCTACTGAGAACCACAGCTGATTCACATTATTAAGTATTTTCTCCTGTTTTCATTGGTGGCACACAAGGAGAATCTGTAACCTCATCAGTGGGGTCAACTCCCAGCATGAGATCTGCCTCCAGGGAGAGCTCAATCCATCTCTGACTCAATAAGTGACATTTAGTCTTTAGAGAAACAAATTGACTTCTCCAGTGTCACGCAACTAGTGAATGTCAAGGACAGCATCTGAATTTGAGCCAGTCCCTGGTAGTCTTCAGGTAGAGAATATCTAAGCACTGGCCAGAGAGCTTATATTGACATGGGTTAGACTAGATGACCATGGCGCTCCCCCCAACCCTCAGACTCTGTGCTTCTTTGAAAGTCAATCTTCCTGGATCTAAGGTTAGTATCCCTTCCACTATGCCATGGTGACCATATGAAACTGGCATTAGTTGTTTAAAACCAAGGTCCTCTAGCTACTAAATCATGTCAGGGCTTGTCCTCATTCTGTTGGCTTGCCCAGTTTTCTTATTCAGAGTGTTGCTTTATGAGGTAATGGGTTAATGTGGTTTAAATGATGCTAATGGTGAGGACTAATTATGATTTTAAAATATACTGTGCTGTAATTATTTCAAATATAGCAGGGAACGGAGATGGGAATGTTTCTCGTGCTTTAATTTTAACTTTTGACTTCAATGAAACTGGATTGGATTTATTTCTGCTACGTTAAATATTTAAGTTTGCTTACAGATTCTATGCCTTCATTCTCTATATTTGGGCTTAATTTAAAAAACCATCCATTTTGGTAATATGAAAGGTGATTTACTTTATGCTAACAAAACACTCTTGGATGCTCAGAAGACTAGACTTATACGCTACTTAATCACACATGATGTTTCCAGAGTGCTGGTGGTCTCATCTGAGTCTCACAACTTTGTGATGAAGGTTGTAGATGTTGTTATCCCATTTTACAGAAAAACTGAAATTCAGAAAATGAAACCAATTGCTCAGGGTCATAATTAGTAAATGGAAGAAGCAAGATTTGAACCCAGGTCTCCCTGACTGCAAGTACAATGCCTTAGCCATTCTACTATTCCTTTAGTGACAACCATCTTTTCTTTAAAGAATTTTCACCATGTCCATTTGACTTTTCTAGATACATGGACTCCCAATATTTATATGAAAAAGAAAAGATATTTTATGGCACAAAAGATTTCCCTGCTTTATGAAACAACACGTTTCTTTTTTTCTTTTCTTTTCTTTTTTTTTTTTTTTTAAAGCAATCAGGGTTAAGTAACTTGCTCAAGATTACACGGCCAGTTATTTCTGGGTGTGGTGCTGAGTATCTGAGCCAGGATTTGATCCAGATCATCCCGACACTGGAGCCGCTGCTCTTACTCGCTGAGCCACCTGGACGCCCCTAAAACAACACGTTTCTTAAAGCTATCAGCCTCCTAGTACATTTAATATAAGATCCATAGATCATTCCAGACCTAGAAAAGATCTCAGAGATCATCTTGTCTGGATCCCCCCCAAGTTTTACATGACAGAAAATCGAAAGCCAATGAAACAAAATCCCATTGATTTGTTCTGCAATAGTTACAAAACTTTGGGGGATACACATGCTTTTGGTATGCAGTTGAAGTACACATATTCCTTTTTTTGCAGGGGGAAGGCAGGGCAATTGGGGTTAAGTGACTTGCCCAAGATCACACAGCTAGTTAAGTGTCAAGTGTCTGAAGCTGGATTTGAACTCAGGTCCTCCTGACTCCAGGGTCAGTGCTATTCACTCACCTAGCAGCTCCAGCACCCACATATTCCACAAACATTTCTCTTAATTCAGAGAACGATCGTTTATTCTGAGTACGTTGTTGTATAAGTGACTTGTCAAGGCTCAGCAAAAGCATAGCTTTGTCTATGAAAGCTTTCCTGATTCCTCCAAAGTTAACATTTTCTTCCTTTTCAGTTTTCTGAACTTGGCTGTAGCCATGTTGAATCTGCAATACTCCCTCCCCTGCCCCTTCACATCTCCTAGACAATAGAAAATGTGTTACCTTGGTACAAGGACTGTTTCTTTCTTGTCCTTGTATTTCCCAAACCCAGCACAGTGCCTGGCACATAGTAGGGGCTTAATAAATGGAGAAGGAATTGAGTTGAATTTTAATATTCGATGAAGCATTGGGACAAACTGAGTATGGTTTTTCAAAATTTCAAAAAATTTCCATTCCCCTCATTCTCCTTCCCCCTGCGCCCTTCTCCTCTCCCCTGCTCTTCTCTCCTTTTTCTAATGTACCCTAGATACCAGAATTCCATCCACTGGTAGGTAATGATAACATTTCACAATTGTCATCTAAGTTGATTTATATCTTATGAAGGTCTAAAATAGAGAGGCAATCAACCAGCTGGGCCGTTCTCGACTTGCCCCAACTGCTAAAAACTGCACCACCAAAACGGTGTCATTCATGTCTGGGAAAGTCCCTTGCCATTACTGGGTCCCTTCCAGCCTAGTACATGGCCATAGAAGACTTGGTTTCCTTGGGAAAAGAAATGATTGGATGGGAAGCCTCATGATGTTTCCTCCCACTAAATCTTGGTGCAGCTTCTCCTGCCACCAGAAAAAAGACCAGGGGATCCTTTGAGGTCGGTAAAACCCCTGGCAGGCCCAAAGATGCTGCTAACTCAACTCATTGGGGGGTCAGCGTGCCACGTGAATGCTGTTGGGAATTTGCCAAGGCCTGTGAAAGACAGGTGTGGAAAATGAGTCGCATGAGGACAGAGAATAGCCCTCCCTTGCCCACTGACGACAGATGAGGCCTGGAACTTTGGGTCTTTGGGCCCTATTTTTATAAATCAGGGGATGTAAATAGCCAGAGCCAGTTTAAAACTACCTTTTACCAGCTAAAGTCCTTCTCAGATGACACTCCCCAGAGCTGTATTAATAGGAGGCATTGCAGTGCTCAAAGAAAATGAGATAGCTCTGGTTTTAAGGCATCAATGTTCATCGAACACTCAGAGGGGTTCAAGAAAATCTATGCCCTCTAATGGCAAATAAGCTCTTCCACTCCAAGCGGGTTAAACAGCCAAAATCTGAGGTTCCCTCTTGGCATTTCTCATGTTCCCCCTCAAATGGTTGCTGTCTTTAAAATTAGAGATTCTTTCTAAATAAAGTTGGAATGTTAACCATATTAGGAAATGACTTCTGTTTTTAGAGGATAATTAATAATAATATTAGTAACAGCTAGAATTTGTGCTCTTTAAGAATTGCAAAGCACTTTACATATGCTATATTATTTAATTTCCCTGACAACTCTGAGAGGTTAGGGCACTAAGTGACTTGCCCAGAGTCACTCAGCTAGTTAGGATCTGAGTCAGGATTTGAACTCAGTTCTTCTTTAGTCAGTACTGACCCCATATCACCCAGCTGCTCAACTTTCACCATGCGACTGTAACAGCTTTTAGAAGTCACTTGGGTCATCTGTTTGCTCTTAGACACAACTTGCTTTAAAAAATTAGTCATATGGTCATTAATTCAGAGCTAGGAGGGGCCTTCGAGGTGAACCCTCTCAGTTTGCAAATAAGGGAACTGAGGCTCAGAGTGCTTTGCCACAGATCGCCCAAGTGTGAAGCGGGAATTTGAGGGCTTGGTGACTCCACAGCCTGTCCACTTCGTAGTCATTTTTTGTACAGGTGAGTGACCACAGCTTACCAAAGTCACACACTTAGAGTCAGGAAATTCCTTCTTTGTCTATTCATACTTTTATGGATCTATGACTTTACTGGTGCTGGGACCTCTTCTACTTTGGCAGATCCACCAAATGAATTAGTTAATGAACATTTATTAAGCACCTACTATGTGCCAGTCTTAGCCTGGTGATACAAAAGAGGCATAGGGCAGTCCCTGCCCTTGGGGAGGTTACAATCTAACAGACGACATACTGTGCATCCACACTTTGTCACCCTGAGCTATCCAGCATCTGAATGGATTGTCCTACATTGGTGGTCTTCATTGGAGGTCTTCAAACAAAGGCTGAATGATTATTCAGGGTCCTAGGCTCATAGATTCAAAGTTGGAAGAGACCTCATAGGTCATCTAATCAAACTCCATCATTTGAAAGATGAGGAAACAGGTCTATAGAAGCAAGGGATTTGCCCAAGGGCACAAAGGTAGTCAGTGATACAGGTAGGATTTGAATATGGATCCTCTAATCCCAAAGCCAGAAGGGACTCTTCCTGCCATCTGTCAATTTGTTGGGTATGATTTTTTAGAAGGGATTCTTGTTCAGGTACTGTCTACACTACATGCCCCTATAAGTAATAGTATTCAATACTATTTGCTATTATTCAATAGTATTTGCTATGAAGCTACTATTGGCAAGATCCTGTGTGAGAGACACTGCTATTATATTGTGAAGAAAGGAAACTGTGCCTACAACTGAAGGGACTTACGTTCTACCTGGTAGTGGAGGAACAAAATTGTCACAGATAGATTAACACAAATCACATATAAAGTACACGGCCCTTGGGACTTGTTTCAGCTCTGAAATTCTGTGATCCTGTGCAATTATGGATATATCTTTTAAAAATTTTCTCCACAGGGTGTTCTGTCAATACATGAGAAGTCTCTCTTTTATTCTTTTTATGTTTTGGGGAAACTAGTATAGTTCTGGGTCTGTCCACCTGTATCTTCTCCATCTTGATGAAGGTCGGCCCTCTTTCCTTTTATTCCCCTCTATGACCATGATAATATTTTTATGCTACATCTGTCATGGAAGTCGTTTTGGGGGATCCACTATAGACTACAGCCTTTCTGCTACCTCTTGGGACCTTTGCAACTGTCTTATCAGAAGATTGGGGTATTCTACAAAGCAAAAATTACATGGTGGATAAATACTTTGGGATGATGATGATCTTTATTAGGAAAGAGTTGTACAATGGGAAAAAAAGGATGAGCTGGTCACGTGGCGCTGCCATGAGATAACCGGGAAGACAGCGCTTGTGCTCCCCTGGCTTCCACTCAACATTAAGGGCAAGTGAGAAAGGCCCCAGAAAGTCTGCTGGAGCCCTTGTGGTGAAGTGGGGAGAAGGCAAGGGTGAGATATAATCAATCTCACTGGAGGAATCCTCCATCGTGGTGAGAGCACAGATATCTTTGAACTAGGGTCTTGAGTGTGTGGCGTGAAGGGCAGCCATGATGCTCCCAAAAGGAGAGGAAGATGAAATGGATCATAATGAGAAAAGTGGCAGTCATGGATTTAAGAAGAGAGGCCAGAGACCTCGTCCTGCTGCCTGACTTCACTGGCAAGCGTGGGCCAGGTTATAGGGCTGTGAGAGATGAAGTAGGAGGCAGTGTGAAGGGACAGGAAGAGCCTGGGCCTCAGTCAGCGTTTCGACTCCCACTTTGACCCTTCTCTGTGGCCCTGTGAAAGTAACTTAGCCTGAGGTGACTTCCGTTACCTTATCTGCAAAATGAGGGGGGTGGACTCAGTGACCTCTCAGGTCTCTGCTGGCTCCAGATCCATGACCCTACACACATATCAAACAGTGACACATTTTAGCTGGGTCTGCATCATATAAAGTCTTCACACAGAATCTCATGTAGAAGTCACATGTGTACAGAAGCCAAGGTATATGGGCACTTGTCCTGGCTTTGTCACTTAGCTGGCCCTGGGAATTTGGGTACATTCCTACCCATCTCCTGGCCCCTTTTGGCTTTTTTGTCTGATAGATTTGGGGCTGGGATTGGGATGGGCAGAAAGCCTATGAAGCCAGGATCCAATGTGGTAGAGTATCTAGAGTCATTGACCCTGAGTTCAAATTTGGTTGGGACATGTGCTGCCTAAGGACCTTAGACAAGCTGCTTGAACTCTCTGGGCCTGTCTTTTAGCATCTTCACCACGAGGGGATTGGACTGGCCTGTTCCAAGGTCCTTACCAGTGCTGATGCTGATCAATAGGATGCTACTATATTAACTCCTTGCCCTCTCTAGGCCCCAGTTTCTTTATGTCTGACATGAGAGGCTTTAGACAAGATTTTCTCTAAGGACTCATTCCCCTCCAGTGATCTAGGATAGCAACATTACATGAGACATAACATGATTGAAGCTTTCCAAAGCACTTTACATATGTATAGTTATCTCATAGAAGATAGGTACTGCTGCATTGGATAGAACACTGGACTTGGAGTCAGGGGGACCCGAGTCAAATCCTACCTCAGACTCTTACTAGCTGTGTGATCCTAGGCAAGTCACTTAACTTTCCTTAACCTCAGTTTCCTTATTTGTAAAATGGGCATCTACTTCATAGGGTTATTATGAGGATCAAATGAGGTAACATCTGTCAAGCACTTTGTAAACTATAAGGTGTTACAGAAACAATGATTTTTAGTTTCTTTTCTCATTAGTCTATCAATAATCCTGTGAGTTGATGTTTTTATCATCTCACCCCATTTTAATTTTGGGGAAACAGAGGCTCAGAGAGATTATTTGCATACAGTTATAAAGTGTCTGAGGTGATGTTGGAACCTAGGAATCCCTGCCTTCACCTATCTGGCACTCTTTCCTCTATGCCATCTTGCCCTATGTCCCTTCCCACACTGGGCCTTAGCTGTTCTCATATGTGAAATGAAGGAATTGGACTAAATTCAACAGAGATTTATTATTTTCCTGCCATGTTCCAGGCACTGTGCTTGGGGCTGGAGACAGACACACATAAAACAGTCCCTGTCCTCATAGAACTTATATTCTATTGGGGAAACAAGACGTACAAAAGTTATTAGATGCAAAGTCTTTTCAAGAGGGGAAGAGCCCTGGAAACCATGGGGGGGGGGCAGGGAGGGAATTGGAGCCTTATGGTGAAAAAGACAATGGCGACTCCTAGGCAAAATGCAAGACAGGCATTCATTCTAGGTATGGCAGCTACTTGGGCAAAAATATAGAGGCTAGAGATGAGGTATGTGCAGGAAGCAAGGAGGAGTCAGACTGATTAGAAAAGAGAGTGTGCGTTGGGGGAGCAACATGCCATGATCTGTGAAAGGTTAGTCAGAGGAGCTATGTCTTGGGGGGCTTTCAGAGCCAGACTGAGGACCAGCATTGTATCTTAGAGGCAATAGAGTCATTGCAGATTTGGGGGAGGAGATGGAATGTGAAGATCGGGGATTTAGGAACATGAAGGATCCTGTCTAAGTTTGCTTCCAGTTTGAAACATCAGAGTGGAAAATCGTGAAGTCCATGTGATGGTTCTGTAGTGGAGAACACCAGTCAAATGAATGACTATGATTATTTTACACCTAGAGAGGCTCATTGTTCAAGACCTTTCCCCTTCACCTGAGGTGCTAACATCTTTAACTTGGACTGGTTCTGAAATCAGCAAAAAGAGAGCATTGGATTTGCATTCAGAAAACCCAGCCTTGACCCCACGTTGCCACTTACAGGCTTGTATGATATGGGGGGGGGGATCGACTGCATTTTAAGCCTCAGTTTCCTCACTTGTAGAATGGGGATAATTAACATCCTCTGGAGAGGTGAAGCATGATCACAATCTAGTCACTCTCAGAGGTGGGGAGTGTACCCAGATGTTCAGGACTCCAGACTGAGCACTAGCCAGTGTGAGATGCTACTTCTTCTAATGTCAAATTCAGGGATGTTCCCAGAATACAATGAACGCCTTTATCCGTGGCTGACTTGATAGAGGCCGAGCAGGCTCCTTCTTCGTCTTTCTCTTTGGTATTTTCATCAGGACTGTGCTGTTTTTGAGTGCTGTTGATTCCATTCTTGAACGGATAGCTTTGTACAAGTGAGCTTTTGATGCTTTTCTTCATCATTGTTTGTTGCTATGTTGTGAAAGTCTCATTGTTGAACACTTCCAGAGGTCAGAAATGGATTTTGTTTCTTAATCTTTGCAACTGGCAAAAGCTTCTGGCAACTGAAATTTGTGGTCACGTCCTAGGGATTGTTAGTTAGAAGGGTTTTGTTGTTGTTAGTAGTAAACCTCTCAAACAGGAAAGGGCTCCAGGGTATACTTGGTGATTTCTGGTCCTATGTTGGTCAGTAACTGGAATGACACCAGATCAGTTCCAAGGGTCTCTTTACTTTGCAACAGAGTCACAGTCTGATGTATTCTGGGGGAAAATGTTGGTTTTGGCCTGGGTAGAGCTTGCTAGCCTCAGCCTGGTTCCTGAGTGAGCTAAGAGGCCAAGGACCACTTTCCATGTTTTGAGAATGAGCTCTATGACTTTGGAACTTCTCAATGAAAGCAGAGCATTGAAGCTTTGCTGAAAGCCTGAGGAATATAATGGAAAGAACCTGGGACTTGAGGTCAAGGGGTAGGTTCAGATCCTGCCTCTGACACTTATTAACTATGCGCCCATGCTCAAGTCACTTCAGTGGCTTGCTCTACCCTTCACTCCTCAAGTCTCATTTTATTCATCTATGAAATGGGGATAAATAACTGAGCACTCTGCAGTTAAATATCATAGGACTATTATAAAGGATGTTTATAAGGTGCCTTGTCTGAGTTAATTTCTTTCTTTCATCTTTTCCTTGCTTTTTTTTGGAGGAGGGAGGGCAGAGCAGTTGGGGTTAAGTGACTTGCCCAAGGTCACATGGCTAGTAAGTCTGAGTTAATTTATTATCTGTAAAATGAATGGGATAAATTACAACCTCTGTATGATCTCTTATCATTCTGACCTTTTATGTTCTAAATTCTGCTACCTCTTAATCACTCAAGTTTTTATTAAATGCCTACTATGTGCTAAGCACTGGGGTTACAAAGAAAAAACCAATTAGTCTCTTTCCTCATTGAGCTGACTTCTAAAGGGGGAGAAAAAACATGTTACACACATGTATATAATGTATGTATAATTTATGTGCTTATGTTTATGTGTTTATATATGTATATATGTGTGTATAATCTCATAGATAGTTATGGGTAACAAAGTAACCTTGGAAGGGAAGACATTAGTAAGTAGCTGGGGGGAACCAGGAGAGGCATCATGCTGGCCTTAGCTCTGACATTCTTTGTTCTAAGTTCCTCCCAGCTCTAACATGTTCTATGTTCTGGTGCTTTTCTGGTTCTGAGGACCGTCCAAGCTCTCAAGTTCCGTGTTCTACAATTTGGAATATTTTCTAACTCTGGTATCCTACGTTCTAAGGTCCCTTCATATTTATACATTCTATGTTCACATGTCCCTCCTATCTCTGACATTTTCTGTTCTCAAATCCCTTACAGATCTGACATTCTGTGTTTCAGGGTTTCTTCTACAGCTCCTATATACTATGTTCTGAAGTCCTGGCCATCTTTGACAATGTTATTATTTTCTTCGGTTACTCCTAGGTTCAATATTGTGTTCTAAGTTCTGAGGTCCTTTTCAGCTCTGATTTTCTGTGTTCTAAGGATTTCTCCAGTTCTAACATTTTCTGATCCTAATCAGTTCCTGACTCTAGCCTTCACTCATCTCTTTCTTCCCTCAGACTTCTCGTTCCGTGTTGTTGAATATTCACACCCAACCACTGCTAAGATTTAAAGGTGGGATGTAACTTATTTTGGTTGGTTGGCTTATCCATAATGAACAAAAATACAGGGTCATTTATTGTGTTTTTTTTTCTTCTAAAAATTCCAGAAGCTGCCTGTAAGCAGAGCACTGGCCCTAATGGCCTCTCTCCACTCCTAAATACCGTAGGTTATGAAATTCAGGTGGGTCTTCAAATCAAAACAGCCTTTTCCCTCCTCTTCTGAGGGCCACAATGACCACTAGCTCATGAAGCTCCAAAGCAGTCCCTTAAAGGTCAGCCAGAGGAGGCCAGGGACGATTTAGTGATCTAACATCAGTAGAACATGAAAATAACCTCTCCTGCACATTTCCCTCGTGCGGCATGCTAGAACCTTCACTTCATCAGGCTGCGTACATGCCTTCTACCTATTTTAATGACTTCACATTGCTCCCTCATTTAGACACATCCACACCATGCTCTGGCATGTCCGGACAGCAGATACAGGGATTCTTCTGAGCCTGAAAATAGTGCAGGGGTGTGGGCGGCTAGGACACAGAGCTTAGGGAAACATGTGGGGTGGGATTGTGGGTTGATGCTCCACTGGCCCAGTCTGGCCCCTAAGACTTTTGCTGCCTATTTAAGACATTGGTGGTCATGCATTGTGTGCATGAGCTAATGTTCTGGGATGGGCAGCACCTGACAACCAAGTGTAAGTGAAGGTCCTATCTTTTTTTTTTATCTCCCAAGAATATGACTATTTTGGTCACTTGCAGTTTAGCACAGTGGTTAGGGAACAGTCTAAATGCTAAAGTATTTTTTCCACTTACTCTAATGTGTCAGAGACAACTCTAGAGCCATGAGAGTTTTCTGAGCTTCTGGAATTATTTATTTGATAATTTCTAGAAAAAAAACTGACTTGGTGGTAGTGATGGAGCTCCCCTCAGAGTGACCTTATGGAAGGGCATCATCATCATCATCGAGCATTTATAAAGTGCCTCCTATTTGCCAGGCACTATGCTAAACAGTGGAGGTAAAAACAGGGCCCTTCCCCTCAAGGAGCTCACAGTCTAATGGGGAGACCACATGGGAATTGCTCACATGCACACAAACTAGATGCAGTGTATATTGAAGGATGAGGATAAAAGCTGCACAGGATGGATAGTCCCACAGAGGGCACAATCTATACCATTGGAGGGACAACCCACATTGAAGATATAATGAATTTATCAGAATATTAGAATATTAATGACACTAGTAATGATTGGAAGAAGAGGTAGCACAGAATGGTGGACAGATAACAAACCTCCAAGCCAAGGATACATGAGGTAAGTCCTGGCTGTGTGACAGTGGACACCCCTTCCTGTCCTCTACTCAGCTCTTTAGATTACAGAGTTGTCAACCCTTATTGCTAGAGGGAGTTCTTGGACCAAATGTCACCACAGGTCTAGTTCTGTCCCAAATTATAAAATAAGGAAAATAATTGATATTTACATAGTATTTTTAAGTTCATGAAGTACTCAATGGGTACCATCTCCTTGAAGCCTCACTGCAACCCAGTGAGGCAGACACTACATCCCATTTTATCCTCATACAGAGGAAAAGACCATCAGTGAGAAAGTATGGCTTGGTCAAGACCACACAGTTAATGATTGTCAGAGGTGAGATTTGAGCCCTGGTCCCCAAGTCCAATACACTGGCTGGTCAACCATGGAGTCATAAGAAATCCTTGAAATCACCACTAACAAGCATCCACAGAGCCCAATGGAAGAAGTTGATAGCTGGATTAATGCCAGGATTATTTTTATGTAGACCTAGATATAATAGAACACAAATGGAAAGCAATGTCATGAGGGTCTAAAATTCATGACACCTGGTTGGAAGATCAAAAGAATATGAACAGGAAGGTAGGTGTTTTCCAGGTCTGTCCCTCAGTGACAGCAGGCAAGACTGAGTCTGGCAAGCCCTTATAAGGTGAGAGTAAATGAATACACTAAAGTATATCCAAGAGTATCCCAGCTGTCCCAATGGTCTGGGTACGGTACAAAAGACATTCAATTTAGATTTGGAAGTATCTTTAAAATCATGAAATTCAACCTCCACATTCTTATACATGAAGAGGAAGCTGATAATTGGAATACAGATTGAGAGCTTGGAGGTTTCCGAGGGCATCTAGTCCATTTTACATGAGTAAGTGGAGGCCCGGCTACAAGTATCAGTGCCCTCATCCAGAGAGACCTAGCTTCTAGGAGCTAGGAAGTGCCATTGTCCCCTCCCTTCATCAGACTTAATGTGCAGTGCTGTGTTCAGTTTGTTGGGCAGTTCTGGGCACCTAGGTTCAAGAAGGACCATGGATAAACTGGAAAGTGTCCAGAGAAAGGCCGCTGTTACTTGAGGGAACTGGGGCGTTTACCTTAGGCCAGAGAAATATTGAGGAGGGGTATGTGCTATCCACACCCAGCTGTTAGAAGGGCTGCCAGTGGGGGAGGGCTCTGGAGGGCACAACAAGGGGCAAGGGACAGGCCAGAGACATGCAGGTAGGAAAGCAAAAACAGAAAGGAAGCTTGCTAACAATTAGAGCTAATCTCAAGTTGGATGGGCTGCCTCTGGACTGTCCATGGAGGTCTTCAAACAGAAGCTGGCTTGTTAAAGTGACAATTCTTTTATGTTTGGGTGGGACTAGATCCAACTCAGAGTCAATAGGAGGTCATGTGACAAGAGTAAGGTCATATTGGTCATAATAAAGAGAGCTGGGATTCCAACCCAGCACCTGGCTCTAAATAAAGCTCTTTCCACTGTACTGCATCTCCTCCTGGAAGGAGGACAAAGGAATTAGCACCAGCTTCCTTACCTCCCCCCTGAGGCTTTGTAGACTTCTTATCGATGGCTCACCAAAGTTCCCACTAGCTCACCTCATCATGAATGCCATGTGAATTCTGCTTGTTAAAGTTATAATTACAGTGAATCTGTGCGTGTGTGTTGGGGGAGAAGACAGGGTGGTAAAAAGAGTCCTGGGTTTGCAGTCAGAAGAACTGAGTTCAGATCTTGGCTACTCTAGTTTCTACTTGCCTTGGGCAAGCCAGTTAATATCTTACAGAATCCCAGAGTTAGAAAGGAATTTCTGACCCCCTTCTAGCTCTTTCTCCTGTGACCCACTCCTTTTCAAGGGGACCCAAAGTTAGGGGATCCATTGTCAGGGGAGTTCCCTAAAAAAAGAGTATGTCTTAGGATAAATCATCTGGTTTCCT
The DNA here is from genome assembly GCF_028583685.1 of Petaurus breviceps papuanus. NCBI lineage: Eukaryota > Metazoa > Chordata > Mammalia > Diprotodontia > Petauridae > Petaurus > Petaurus breviceps. The sequence continues at coordinate 14,142,246 of NW_027186352.1, forward strand.
TATTTTTCTGGCTGACAGAGAGGTAGGCTAGGAGTCAGTTGATCTTGTACTAGGATGTGCTCAACCTGTGTGACTTTAACTAACTCATTTAGCTTCTCTGGGACTCTCTCTTCTCACTTACGGGCATTGGACTAGGCAACCCTCAACAATATCCATTCCAGCTCTGTTTCCATAAGACCTGGGATCTATGAACTAGCTGTGTGACCTTAGAAAAGTCATTTTCTCTTTCTAAGCTTCCCTCAGTCTTTTATTTGTTAAATAAAAGGTTTGGATGAGGGGATCTCTAAGGGAAAACAAATCCCTGCTCTTCAGGGGCTCCCATTCCAATGGGGGATACATATATATGTGTATATAAATACAACATTCGTAACGACATGGATTCGTAGATGAGAAGCAGCCTTTGAGAGGAAGGCAGAAGATATCTTGCAGAAGTTGGCTTTGGAGCGGAGTCCTGAAATAAATCAAGGGTTCTAAAAATAGGGAGAGAGGACATTTCAAGCCTGAAGAAAAGCCACAGCAAAGGCATGGAGATGGGAGACAATGTCCTGTGTGAGGAATAAGTAGTCCAGAAGAGCTGGGCCATTGAGTGCAGGGAGCGGTGTGTGTGTGTGTGTGTGTGTGTGTGTGTGTGTGTGTGTGTGTGTGTGTGTGTGTGTTGGGGTGGGAGTTGTTAAAGAGTGGAATGATAGGAAGGGGCCAGGATGGAAGAGTTCTCAGTGCCAAACTATGGAGTTTCCATTTGGCCCTATTGTCTGAAAACTTGAAAATTGCAAAGAGGTAGATTTGGGTTTTATGGGAGGAATAACTTTCTATGACTCAGTTACCAAAAAGTAAAATGGGCTCTGCCTTAGACATTAATGGTCTCCCTCTCATGGAGGCTTCAAGCAAAGCCTTGTCAGCTCCATTGTGTACTTTGCATAAGATAGTTTTTTGGCCGAGGGTTAAACTAGATGGTAACCTGAGGTCTCTTCACAGCTCTGAAATTCAGAAATTCTGTGATATCCACGGTCCTGATCATTTCCCATATGTTCCAACCCCATCTTCCAAGTCAAAAAGTAGAATGACTCCCTAGGACAATTTTCAGGCTCCTTAGTGTGGCAACTAGAGCCCTCTGCAGTCTGGCCCTTTGACCTCTTCAATCTTCATTATTCAACAGGTCCATAATCACTATCTACTCTGCCCACTCAGCTGCCAAAGCTCAGGGCTGATCATGGTGCCCACCACTGAAGACTCTCCAACAGCTCACTGTTACCTCCAGGACCAACTTAGAAAACCCTCTGTTGGTTCTTACAACCCTTCACAGCCTCTGCAGTCCCCTGCATGTCCTCCATGATCCAGTGATGCTGGCCTCCTTACTCAGACTCAGACATGACATGGCAGCTCCCAGGTCTGTGTGTTTGTGCTGGCTTCCCCCATTCTTGGAGTGCTTGGTCTCTTCATTTCTATCTCATCACGTCCGTGGCTTCCTTGGAGACTCTGCTCAAATCTTGGCTCATGCAGGAGACCTTTCCCTGTGACCTTAACCTCCCCTGCTTGGAGATCACCTCCTTTTGCACTCCACATATATCTTGTGTTTACATTGTTGTTTGCATATAGCCTCTCCCATTAGAATCTGAGCTCTTTGGCACAGGCCACATTTTTGCCTCTCTCTGTAGCCCCATTGCTTAGAATGATGCCCAGCATATAGTAACTGCTTAATAAAAGCTTGTTGACTGACTGTCAGGCAACAAATTGCATGGGATTCTAAAGGCTCAGGGCCACAAAGCCATCCTTGTTCAGATCTGGTCAAATAGGCTAGATGATTTAAAGTTAGAAGGGGCCAAAGAGGCTATCCAACCCAACCCACTCATTCTACAGAGCAAGAAGCTGAGACTCGATGAGAGGAAATGTTTAGCTGTTTCAATTGTATCTGACTCTTTGTGATCGATCCCCTTTGGGTTTTCTTGCCAAAGTACTGGAGTGGTTTGCCCTTTCCTTCCCTGGCTAATTTTACATATGAGGAAATTGAGGCAAGCAAGCTTAAGTGACTTGCCCAGGGTCATGCAGCTGAGGCTAGATTTGAACTTGGGCCTTCCTGACTCTAGGCCTGGTGCTCTATTCACTTCACCACCTAGAGGACTTGTGTTCATAGGGTTGGAGCTACAAGAGAACTTGGAGATTATATAGTCTAATCATTCCCAATCCTCCAATTTAAAGACGAGGAAACTGAGTCCCAGAGAGAAGTGTCATAAATTTACAGGATTTAAAACTGAAAAGAACCATCATTCAATTCCCTTAATTTATGGATAAGGAGCTTGAAGATCAGAAAGAAGGGACTTGCCCAGAATTACTCAGGTCATAAGCAGCAGTGGTGGGATTAAACTCAGATACTTCAAATCCAGATTATTCCTATACAACTAGAATGAAAGAGTGAGAGCTGGGCAGGACCTTCAAGGCCTTCAAGACCAGCCCCCTCACTTTACATATAAGGAACTGCATCTCAGAGTTATTAAATGATGGCACAGATAATATTTATCTGAAGCAGAATTTGAACTCAGTTCTTTTTTTTGTTTTTTGTTTTTTTCTTTTTTTTTCTTGAATCCCCACTCAATACTCTCCCCTCTACTACTTCATACAGTACCCCACCACACTGTAAAATAAGTGCTATGGTTATTATTATCCCCACTTTATGAATGAGCAAAGCAAAACTGAGAGGGCTCAAATGTTTTGCCCAGAATCACATGACTAATCCATGTTGGAAACAGGGATTCAAACTCTCAGGTTTTTCTGACTCCAAGTCTAGCACTCAATCTACCATGCCTCATTGCTTCTTAAGTACAAGTAGAACCTAATGCTGGAGGGTTTCTTGGCTCTGTCTTTCCTCTCATGAAAGTGATATCTCTAAGGGATTCTGTTTCTTCCTGATTGGGGGCAATGCTTTCTTAAACTTAAAAGTTTTACTCATTCTAAAAAGCCAGGTCTCAATCAACCCACAAGAATGAAATGCCCACAGAATGCAGGGGTGCTATTTGTTGCAAGTATTTCCTCTAAGTATCTCTATGGCTTTTTCTAGTATTCGCATCCAAAGTAAAAATAACATCACATGACAGGGTTTTTTGAGGCTTGTATGCACACTTGGGTCAACCAGCAGCTGGGGAGCTGATTGGTCACTGTTATCAAGTAACCTACAACACTCCATCACAGACACCTGTGTTTGTCTTTCAAGGTGATAAAAAAAGGAACCCAGAAATAGAAACATTCAGGTAATACAGCTCCTCCTCTAACCTTGCCCTAATTTCAATCTTCCTTCTGGTGAAATGTTAAAATTTTCAACTTGACCTCAGAAAGTGACTTTAGGGCCATAAATTTAAAGCTGAAAGGGACCCTGGACGCCATCAAGGTCGACCCAATTTATTGTTGAGCAATCTCGGGAGGTCAAAGTGACTTGCCCAAGGTCACATGTACAGCCAGGAGCAAAGGCAGGATTGTGGAAGATGGATCGGAATATTCTCCTTAACTGCAGAGGAGAGAGCTGGGACCAATGAAGAGATAGGGCCAAAAGGTCAATTTCAGAACAATGAGATCTGTCCCAGAGTGCAATGGGCTGCCTTGGGAGTTAGTGGGTCCGTCCTGATTGGATGATTTCAGGCCAAGGTGACATGATGACTTGTGGTTGTGTTACAGAGGGCATTCCCAGTCAGGCATGGGTTTGACCAGATGGTCTCTCTGGTTCTTTGTGAAACTGAGGCCCAGAGAAGTCAGGTGACTTAATTCAGATCATTCAGGAAGCAAGGGGGCAGAGTCAAAATTCGAATTCAGGCCTTTTGATTCTCAATCTAGTTGCTGTGACAGTTCTCCAACTATGATGCTTGAGACTTCAGTTAATTGAAAGTATACATAAAAAATTGGATTAGTCCTGAAAAGTACTGTGCCAAAAAAACAAAACAAAACAAAACATACTAAGTTGAAATTCCAAAGTAAAATGTTCTCTTTGTGTATCTTGGAATATGAATAATTAAACCTGCTGCTATCTAGATCACAGTTCTGCCTTCTGACTTTCAGCATTGAGCAAGAAATGAGACATAACACTTGTAAATCTCAACTTCTTTTGTTAGCATTTGCTATACTTGTAGCAGCAACAGTTGTTACATTGTTACTCTTTTAACAATGGTGTGATGTGTTACATTTGTAACATCACATAAATTAATATTTACTTGACTTATTTGATTTAATGTAGTAACATTAACATTTGTTACAGTGTTTCTTTTCTAATAGCAACAGTTTTTTTTACTATTACTTTTGTATCATTGTTAACATTTAATGGAATAAAAGAAGGTAAATGTACTGGTGTGGGCACCGATTTTTTTTTTTTAAGCAATCGGGGTTAAGTAACTTGCTCAAGGCTACACGGCCAGGTGTTTCTGGGTGGGTGCTAAGTATCTGAGCCCCGGATTCGATCTCCAGGTCTTCTCAACACTGGAGCCGGTGCTCTTACTTACTGTGCTACCTGGCCGCCCCAAGGGCACCGATTTTTTTTTAATCCTCAGAGCAATCTTACAAATAATAACGAAAGAGGAAGTAGTTGCTCCCACCCCCCATTCAGCAATTCCTATCCCAAACAGACAAATGTTTTCATTATGCTAAATATCTTTGGTTCTGTACTAACTAAATTTTTGATGACTAAATTTCCATCTAGAATTAGAAAATCATCTCCTTTCTCAATGGGCAGTTTTACAGAATTTTGTCATCAATCACTTGGAGACCTGCATAGATTACTTGTCTGAGTGGGAACCATGTTCTGTGTTTAGTATCTCCTGAACTGAAAACATCTTGAAGATCTGTATTGAAATCTTAAATAAAACTGAAAAAAGCTAACAAATTCTTCTAGCCAAAATAAACTCTTAAAAATCAAACTAAAAAAAAAAAAGACTTCCTAATATGTGTCAGACATTGTGCTAGGTTCTGGGGATCTCTAATCAACAGCAAAACTATCATTGTTTTCAAGGACCTTACTTTCTAGAGGGGGAACACAGAAGGCAAATATATGTACTGATACATGCAAAATCAATGCAAAGCAAATGCCAGATGATTTGGGGCAGGGAAGAGGAAGTACCATTAGGAAAGACATCATGCAGAATGAAGTTCTTGAACTGAGCCTTGGAGGAAATGAGGAATTTCCTGAGGTAGAGGTGAGGAGGAAGTGTATTCCAGGTCTTGGGAATGGCCACAGCAATGGCATAGAGATGGAGTGTTACCTCTGAGGCCAGTAAGTGAACCAATGTAGCTGGATTGTACAGTTTGTAGAGGAGAGTAATATGTAATGAGGTTAGAAAGGTAGGTTAGAAAGGAGTCAAGTTATGAAGGGATTTAAATGCCAGAGAAATTTATATTTGATCCAAGAGGGAGTCAGGGACTTTATAGAATATAGGTGTTGACACCATTAGCTTGGTATTTTGGGAAAACCACTTTGGTGGTCCTTCAGAGTATGGACCGGAGTGGGGTGAGATGGGATGAGGAGAGCAACTTGGAGACTCTGGCAAGAGTCCAGGTAGGGTGTGGCAAGAGGTTGTATGGTCCTGAATGGGGGTGGTGACTGACTGTGCCAGGGCAGAGAAGGGGCCACATGTGAGAGATGAGGTGAAGGGAGAAACTAGAAGTGGCAAATTCTTGGATAGGTGAGGTGTGTGTGTGTGTATGTGTGTGTGTGTGTGTGTGTGTGTGTGAAGTCCAGGAGGTCAGCAAGACTGGGAGAAATGAAGTGCCCTCAACAGAAACAGGGTGGGTTTCTGGGGAAGGATAATTTGTTCTGTTTTGGATACGTTTATTCCGAGTTGTCCATGGAACTATGTATGTATGTACATATATTATTATATAACTTGAATATTATGAATACATTATACATTATGAATATTATAAATGAAAAATAATACATACACAAAATGTGTATATAATATTCAGTATTATATAATAAGAATAGTATGAATGGATTATATACTGTGAATATTAAAATGTTATACACATAGAATGTGTATGTGTATACACACATATATGGATGTATATATGTATGTGTGCGCACACACACAACACATTCCCATGGGTAACTCACAATGAACATGTCCAAAATAGAACAAATTATCATTCCCCCCCACCCCCACCCCAAACCTACCCTCTGTTGAGGGCATTGCTTTTCTCCCAGCCTTGGTGACCACCTGCACTACACACACACATACACACACACACACACACACACACACACACACCTCACTTATCCAAGAAGTTTCCACATCTTCTCCCTTTGCCTCATCTCTCACGTAATGGCCCCTACTCTGCTCTGGCACAGTTACCACAGTCATTCAGGACCGTATCACCCCTTGCCACACCCCACCTGGGCTCTCACAAGAGCCTCCTCGCTCTTCTTCCTGTCTCAAGTCTTAACCGACTCCACTCCACGCTCTGAGGGGCCACCAAAGTGGTTTTCCTATGGTGCCAAGATGATGATGTCAACACAAACACACACATATGTATTATACAAAATGTATAAAATATGTACATAAACATACGCATCTCTTTATACATACATATACATCTATGAGCAAAGAAGATTCAAGTAAGAAATAACAAGCTGTCTTCAGGTCCCTGAGAGGCCTAGACTGCTTGAATCCAGAGGGCAGACTACTTAGACACAAGAAGTGAAATTTGTAGAAGAGCTGATTTAGGATTGCTATCCAGAAAAAATTCCTAATGATTAGCTGTGTCCCAAAGAGAATGAGTTGTTTTGGGAGGCAGTGGGCTGTGTCACTGGATCTCTTTCAGCAGAAGCTGGATCACCATTTGTGTGTATTATAGGAATAGTTGGCTGAGGTGGCACTAAGGTCCCTCCCAACTCTGATTCTGTGATTTTGTGACCTTTTCCCCAGGAACCAAGGCATTTTCATCTTGGTTGGAAAGTCAACAGTGAAGAGAAACTGAAACAAATAAATGTTTGATAAGAAAACTGACACATGTTGGAGGGTTTTGTTATCTACACATGAATTAGTTTATATCAAAATTAGAACTGCGGCTCAGAGGAATTGGGAAAGCACACAGGAGAAATAAGATTCTCGGTGAGCTGAAGAGCAGTGCTCTTTTGTTAGAGCAGGGGGGATATTGGCTCATCAAGTAACTGGTTTAATTTATGTCTAAATCTGTTCAGTGCATCCCCAAAGAGAGATGGTTAACAGCTTCATGATGCTGGTGTTGATCATGAAGACAGTGATTAGAATTTATGAATATATAGATTTAAGTTGGGAGGGCCTTTGCCCCCTTGAAAATGATGAGGTAGTGAATACTAGGGTCACCAAGGTCAGTCATTTTGCTAACCAATTGCCTCCATACTCTGGCTTGGCTTCATCTTGATTTTATAGGTTGGGGAAGCTAAAGTGGGAGTAGGTGGTCCCCCCAAGAGGTGGTCTGCTGGGTACCTAGCTACAGATGATGTTCTGTGACTACAGCAGTTTCCCCAGAGGCCAAAGGAGGGGTCTGTCCTCAGCCAATTCCCAGACATTGTTTTTTGATCCCTAGGGTCTCAGGATGCCTGAGTACATGACATTACTGGATTTCATATCATTTATAGTTTGAAGGGAGCTCACACATCATCTAGTCCAATTTATTTATTTTATGTATAAAGAAATTGAGCCACAGAGAGATTATAGTGTCTTGACTAAGGCTATTCAGGCAGCCAGAAGTCTTACACTGGATCTCTTAGACTTGTCAGATTTATTCAAGTATTTAGTGCCTGGAACATAGTAAATGTTTAATAAATGTTTGTTTATTTACTTCTCTCTCTCTCTTCCTTCCTTCCTTCCTTCCTTCCTTCCTTC
>NW_027186352.1:14155083-14179967 GCF_028583685.1 Petaurus breviceps papuanus
TCTTTCTTTCTTTCTTTCTTTCTTTCTTTCTTTCTTTCTTTCTTTCTTTCTTTCCACATGAGGTATTCAATTGATTCTGTCTGGCCATCAACAGCCAAACAAGAGACAGCATGGTGCAGTGGAGAATGTGGTGGCCTTGCAGTTAGAAAGATGTGGATTTGAATACCTCCTCAGACCCTTATTAGATGTATGACCTTGGGACTTAACCTCTCTCTGTCTCAGTTTCCTCACATGCAAAAAGGGATAATAATAGCACCTACCTCACAGTTATTATGGAAATCAAATGAGAGCACTTTGCAAACCTGAAAACCCTATTGAAAGACAGTTTTCATTATCACTGGTGTTAATCAGAGGTAATGATGGAAGTTGCTGAGAGGCAGATTTCTGCTCACTGTAAGCATAAATTCCCTAAAAATTAGGATGAGCCCATGGTATTATAGACTTCTTTGAAGGGTAGTGGGGTTCTATGTCACTGGAAGTCTCCAAGCAAAGAACCAAAGACATGTTGGAAACTGGTAGAGGGAGCCTTGCTCAGTTACACATTGGCTAGATGGCCCCCAAGGATTTTCCTGGTGCTGAGATTCTGTGACTGAGCATCCTATGTTCTTTCCTATAGAAGGCCAAGGGACCAGGTATGTAGCCATGAATCAAAGGTACCTTTGAGACAAGATAGCCTGGTATTTTGACTCATACGAAATTCTGAAAGATGATGAGATTTTCTGAAGTTTTCTCCAATGATTACTGGAGCTGAACTCCCTGAAATCTAGTCTAGTCCTACTGTCATTTCATGAGGGTCACACAGACACTGCTAGTACTCATGCTGGGCATTCTGAAGTCAGCTCCAGGGCCCAAGAGGTACTCTTACTCTCTAGATAGCACAGAAGGATTTTCACTTGAAGTATTTGATGTAAATCAAGCCCCTCCCCCCCACTTTCAATGGCTATTTTCTTATTCCAGTTACATTTTTAAATGGAAATAATTTTTAATTTAATGAAATTGAAATAATCTATTTTGTTTTTTATGATTTTATTTCATATCCTAGCCTTATCATATCATATGAATGAACTTTGTTCAACCCCACCCATGCTCATTTTATGTATGGGGAAATAGAACCAGAGAGATTAAGTGACTTGCCTAAAGGGACCCAGAAAAAGAGGAAGCAGAACTGAGACTCAAACCCAGCTCCTATAACTTCAGAGACTGTTTATGCCACTGTACCATACTCCTTCCTTTCTTCATCTCTTTTTTAATTCTTTCCCTACTTCCCAACCCACCAAATCATTGCTGTGACAGGGAATTCCTACTCTCTCATTTATACATACATGATTGCATGAATAGGTACAGAAAATTGCCTTCAACAAGATCCAGCCCTCATACTTCTTAAAAACTCTAACAAGTATTGTGTCAGAAGGGCCTTTATTCAATAGGATTCAATTCTACTGCATCCACATTTCTGTTTATGTGTTCTATCTCATTCGACAAGAATTCACATGTTATACCCCCCAAGTCTACCAATGATGATGTGACTGACTGTCTTTGAGAGTTTTCAGCAGAAGTGGAAGTTTTATGACCCCTTCCTCCTTTAGGGACACATAGAGAGCATGTGACATTTAGGAGCTGTCACCCTCCCTCTGAGGCTAGTCCTCTAGTTTTCTCACGAGGAAGCTCTCTCCATGGATGAAATCATAAGTCTGTGTACCCCCCAACTCCTGCCAATGGTCTCAGTTGAATGCACACTCCATGAGGGCAGTAACTGTATTTGATTTTCAGTTTTGTCTTTCAAGTTTTTTATACAGTGACTTGTACTTAATAATTGCTAATAAATGCTTATTGAAGTGAGTTAAATTGAAATTGTTGTTATGCTAGCTAGGCTGATACCTGAGAGTGGAAGTAGTACTGTGGATGAATAGGACAAAAAGAACTAGCCTTGGAGTCAGAGGACCTGAGTTCAAATCCTGACTATCCTGTTTACTCTCCTAATCTTGAATCCTCCATTTCCACATGCATAAAATAGAGAAATTGAGCCAGATGGCCTCTAGGTTCTTTTCCCTCTCAAAATCTGTGACCTAATTGCATCCAAGGAAAGCAAAATCTCCTCTCCAACTGAAGGAGAAAAAGCTTGTCTTAGTAACTTTCCCATGGGGACTTCTTACCTTGAAGGACACCGCCCATCTGTGGAGTCAGGTGAGCAAATGTTGACCTCGTGAGGCCATAACTCCACCAGGACCAGACACATGCAAGGTTGCATAGACAAGAGCTCTGGAGCATATCACTGAGAGTTCCTACCTGGACCAAGCTATATCCTGTGCGCTGAATGAGTGCGCGGAGGGCTGCTTCTTTCTGAGTGCCGCTCAATCCATCCCCGGATTTTTGATTTGATTCCATTGAGAGTGATTATCAGCAAAAAATCAGGTTAATTAGGGGTGCTCACTGCAATCAAATTTAAGATAAATTAAGAAAATTAATATTGCCAAGGTGACAAATCTTTTTGTGGAGGGCATTTTTAATCAACCATTTAAAATAAATCAGTCATTCATGGTTTAATTAACACACAAGGTCCTTTAAACATTATACCATTACATTTGTAAAATATTTCCTAGGTTGCAAACTGAATTCACAGACCTTAAGTCATTAAAAAAAATGGGGTCTGAGTATTATCACTGCCCCCTTTTCCCATTCTAATTATGAGAAAACTGAGACCCACAGAAACTAAATCACTTGCCTAGAATCACACAACTGATAGCCTCCCACAGCTGCTGAATGAATAGACCTAAAACATAGTCTGACTGCATCACTTCCTTTGCTTAAAAAGTTCCAGTGGCTTCCTTTTGTCTTAGGATCAAATACAAACCTCTCCTTTGAGATTTTTAAGCCTTTTATAATCTGGCTCCTTCCAGTCTTTTACTTATTGCAGATTACTCCATCACAGCCTTTACATTTCAGATAAACTGGCCAGCTTCCTGTTCCTCAGTGCTGAAGATCCATTTCTCATCTCTATGCTTGGTCCTCTATGCCTGTGATATATCCCCTCTTGCTCCTTCTCTCTGGTGTCCTTCAAGGCTTGCCTTTAGCCCATCTTTGGCATGAGGACCTTTCTGATCTTCCCAAATGGTAGTGTCCCCTGACATAATTTCATACATATCTTGTGTTTAATTTCATGTGGACATATTATTCCTTCTCCCTCCTTATAGAATATTAAATTCTTGAGGGCAGAGACTGTCTTTATATCTCCTGTACTACATCTGAAACCTAGTTAAAGGCATGAAAATGAATTGAATGAAACAGAATTACAATGAAGTGAATTGAAGGCTTCAACAGCCATAGAGGCACATGGTAAGGCAGACCTGAAGTAGAGGGGTGGGCATAGAGATAGAGGGCAGATAACACCATGGAGGCAGAGCCATCAAGACTGCACATGCCCTCGGATCTTCCGGTCTCTTCTTTATGACTGACCATTCATCTTTGACTCCTCTGCTCCATGTCCCATCACCTACACATGTATTCACCCCAGGCTCCTGTGCTGGGCCCTGTTTACTGCTCTCTGCACCCTCCTCCATTCTGCCAGTAGAAGGTATGAGACAGAATGTTTCACTTCTATATTTGTATTCCCAGCACCCGACAGGGCCTGGCAGGTACACTCAGTGGACTGAGTGGCAGAGGGGGGATTAGTGCCAGTTATTACTGCCTCTGAGCTAACTTCCCATCCATTAGGAAATGCTGCCTTATACAAAGAAGACACTTAACTGTTGCATTGACTGTAACTGAATCAAGTCACATTTCTCTGCCTTATTTTCATTATTTACAAAAAAGAAGGGTCTGAAATAATATTCTCTAACAAACCTTACTGCTCGAAGTAAGAGGCAGCATAATATCGCAGGTAGAGCCAGTGCTGGAGTTGTCTTAGATTTGAGTCTAGCCTGTGACAGATACTTGGTCTGGGACCCTTGGGTGCATCATTTGGTCTCAGTGCTCTGGATGACTTTCTAAATCTCTAGGCTGCAGAGAAGGTACTGATCTACATTGGCCAAGGGAGTTTCCTCACTGGAAGTTTCTAGTACCAAGAAGATCACAGATCCAACCAAATCTTACTTGAGCCTTTAATACGCCCACTATGTAAGTGCAACACATATTATCTCTGGTTTTTAGAGAAGGAAATAAAGGTTAGTTAAGAGAGACTTATTCTTGGTCTCATAGCTAGTGAGTCTACAAGGTACAATTTGAAACCAAGCTTCTCATGACTTCATGTCCATTCTCCTTCCTCTTTTTCCAATTTAAATCCAGGATTTCCAGCCCCAAAGGTTGTCATCACATTCTCCCAACTACTCCTAAATACTACCCCCTGGCTCAGCACAATTAGCAAGATTTTAGGTGTGTGTATATATATGTGTGGAGGGGGAGGGACTACAGGAACTCATCACATTGCACAAAAACTGGGTGTTGCAACCCCAGAGAGGTAAAAAATTAGGTACCAGCTTCATGCAATATCTTAAATCATCAATAAATAAATCAGGACAGCCTGTGTACTTCTGGGCTTCCCAGAAACCAGGTGACCACAATCTGTGTCTCTCACACCCAGATAAAAAGCAGCACTGCCTGTTAACCTAAGATACAATGGAAAGATCCATCTATGGATGGTTGGCCTCACACCTGCCCTAAGCTGCACACAATCACACATCTGCCTTTCCCCATCTTTTTGTTTGTTTTTGTGGAAAAAACCACATTTAACCCACAGTACATCCTGAACTCTATTAAATTGGATCTTATATATCTAGGTTGTCAAGGAAATTTTGGCCCTCAATCTCAACTTCATGTCACCTGAAAATCTGATGAATACGCCGTCCATGCTTTCATTGAAGCCGCTGTTTATATGTGGAACAGCTCTGCATCAAGCATAGATCCTTGAGATCTGTAGTGGAGACCCACTTCTGAGTGGTCATGGAACCTTTAATGCCTACTCTGAGTCTAGTCATTCATTCATCTTACAATTCATCTAAGCTTCTTATCATACAATGCACACTCCTCTGTCTTTTCCATAGGAATCCCACGAGAGCCTTAGTGGTAAAGGGGATAGATTACTGAACTTGGAATCCGGAACAGTTGAGTCCAAATCCTGTCTTGTACATTGTCTAGCTGCTTCATCATGGACAAGTCACGATCTCTGTCTTCCTCAGTATCCCCATCTGTAAAATGGGCATAATAATAGCTACCTGATTCACAGGGCTGTTGGGAGGAACCAAATTCATCAAGGGCAGTTAGTCCTATCATTATCTCCCTTCTGTCTCCTTTGGCATCTGGTCCCAATCTACCCCCCAGTAGTTGATTTTTGAAAAGGTTTGAATCAAATATCTTTCAGGATACATATTCATTCAGATAAATATGTAGTTGTCAAGCCTCTCTAATGTTTTTGAGCACAAAAGGATTTTTTTTTCTTTTGTAAAAGACCAAAGTTGCTTTTCTTAGGCATTTTCTTCATGCCTTCACATCTTCATAAGGTAAGGCTTAAACCAGATTCCCTCAAAAAGTAAGTTCTTTCAGTCTGTTTTCTTTGTCCTCACTTTAGCCACCTCCCCCAATTTGTGGTTCACCATGGCCAAAAAAGTCATGATCTCGTGGACAATCATTCTGTGATGAGCCCCTAGTACTTAGATTGGACCTTGCCTCCAAATCCAGGGCCATAACTGAAACCATTCCAATGTGGCAATATTCAAACCAAGCTGATTTGCTTTTAATTTCCTGAAGGTTGAGTCCCATCTCCCACATCTTATTTCCCCTTTCTATGCTTTTGCCCAGGCTGTCCCCCATACCTGGAATGCTTGCCTTCATGACTTTGGCTTTTTAGATTCCTTAACTCCTTTCAAAACTCAGATTAAGTACCAGCTCCCTCAGGAAGCCTTTGCTGATTAGCTTTTAATGTGTTTTATTCTCTGGATAGTATATAACCTTACTGAGGTTAGAGACTTTTGCATTTTCCAGAATTCATACCACAGCACCAAGCACAGATTTGTACACATAATAGGTGCTTAATAATTATTCACTGGATTTTATTGGACTTACAGAACCTGCCAGAACCTACATTCCACATGGCACAACCATTAAGAATGCCAGGCCACCCAGATGCCACCATGAAACAACAGAAAAGGATTATGGTTGAGTTTTTTCTTTACTGAAACTTCTAGCCCCTATTGAGGTACTGTTTAAATTAAGGTACAAAACGAATAGATCCTTGGAAATGTGGAAACCTCAGGTAAATAGTTCATAGCATCTAGGACCATAAAGGACCTTAGAGGTCATGTGGTCAGAGCCGAGGCATGTGAGACCCAAGATCACAAGGTAAGTACAAAGTGATCATTTGAACCCCTGTGGTCTAATTTCTCATCTAATGTTTTGCCACTTCTGTCTCCTTTATTGCATCAGGTTGGTTTCAGGGGGTGGGGACCAGAGGAGAATCTTCTGATTGGGGTTATAATTTCAGGAAATCAAAACTTTAAGATGTAAAACTTAAAAAAAATGGAAGAAAAAAATCCCTAAGAGATAATCATTAGGTAAATATTTTTTAAGTGTGTCTTATAAAACCAGAAAGAAACAGGTCTGCCCATTTCTCATAGAAGTTTTTTTTTTCAGAGATGCAGAGAGAAGTTCCCATTGGATTATAAAAAAGGAAAATTTTTTCTCCCCCTCTAGAATAGAGCCCAGAGGGTAGAGACATGATCACTCAGCACTGTAGATGCTTAGACTATAACATAAGGACCCATTCATGAGTCTAATTTTATTTGGGTGACACTGTGCTGTGGGCACTTTGGAAGGCTCCAAACAAGTTAACATTCTTTCAATTTCCATAGCTTCCATTAGGCGAAGGCTTATACTAGTGTGGGCCTTATGGGGAGGCCCAAGGCTGTGTGGCTAACATGATCACATCGACCAATCATAAGAGATTTTTCTTTCTGATTCACAGACTCATGGCCAGGAAAATATTGTCTATTCCTCAAAGCCCTCCTGAAGTGTGTGTTATATTCTGAAATTGTGATATGTACACAAGTTGGGTTCATATTCCTTTCACATGAGAGTCTTGGGCTTCTGTCCCAGAGTTATTGGTGCTAGTGATGACAACAAGGAGTGATGATGTTCACAGAGAGCACTGGACATAATATCCCACCTCTGATGTCTGCTCTCTATGTGACCTTGAACAAGGCACTTCATGAGAGTCATGCTCAGGAGCAATGTAGTAGAGTATATCGGGCACTGGACCTGCCAACAAGAAGGGCGGGGTTCAGATCCTGCCTTAGAGTGACCCTAGGCATTTAATCTCTCTGTGCCTTAGTCCCCTCATTTCTAATGGGGTCCTTGATGGCTCTTGAGGTCTCTTCCAGCTCTAAACCTATGGACTTATGATCTCACATAAACCTCATAGCAACCCTGGGAGGTGGTACTCTCATTACCCCATTTGATAGATGAAGGAACTGAGGGGAAGTGACATCATATGATCTCACAGACAGAAGTACCAAAAGCAGGATTGGAATTCAGGCTTCAAGTGATCCCCAGTCTAGCACTCTTTCCATTAAATTCTTTGAAGCTGCTTACCAAGCCCAGCACGTGAGAGGTGATCAGTAAGATTATCAGTACTAACTATGATTTGGAAATCAATTTAGTCAATAAGGTTTTTGGTAGCATCCAGGAAAAAGGGGACTGCTATTCCCACTGTACTTTGCCCTGGTCAGATCATAACAAGACTGTTGTGTTTGACTCAGAGTGAGCCATTTTAGGAAGGACATTGATTGGTGAGCTGGAGGGGGACCAGAATGGTGAAGGCCCTCAAGGTCATAGCATGAGGGTCAATAAAAAAAACTGGGGTTTTTAGCCTGGAGAAGGAAAGACTTAGGGACAATATGGGAACTGGCTGCAGCTATTTGAAGGGCTCACATCTGGAGAAGGGACCAGGCTTGTGGCCCCAAAGGTCAGAACTGGAAGCAAAGGGACAAAGTGGCAAAGTGGCAAATCCAGAGATGAGAGAAGGAAGAAAAGTCCCAGAGTGGAATTGTTCTTCCCTTGTGGGAGGTTTTCACACAGAAGCTGTTTGATAATGGATTGGACTGGTTGGTGAATAATAAACAAACAATGGGGGCAGCTGGTGGCACAGTGAGTAGAGCACCAGTCCTGGAATCAGGAGGACCTGAGTTCAAATCCAGCCTCATACACTTGACACTTACTAACTGTGTGACTTTGGGCAAATCACTTAACCCCAATTTCCCTACCCATCCCCCTCCAAAAAATAAACAAATGATGATAACATGGTGGTGATAGTAATAGTGTTTCCATAGAACTTTAAGGTTTTCCAGGCACTTTACACATGTTATCTCATCTGATCCTCATAGCAACCCTAGGGGGTAGGTGCTGTTATCCCCATTTTACACATGAGGAAACAGGCTGGCAGAAGTTAAGTGACTGGTCCAGGGTCACACATAATATATGTCCAAAGTTGAGTTTGCATGGAGGTCTTTCTTGGCTCTAGGACGAGGGCTCCCTCCACTGTGTTATCCCTCATATGCAGGGCCCTTCCAAAGAACTTTGATTTTCTGAGCTTCTTTTATGTGCCCTAGACTTTTCATTCATTCCACTCAGTTTGTCTTCCATCTCAGACTAGTCCTCAGACCTTTCCAATTTGCATATCTCCTTTTTGACATTTCTAATATTTTAGTTGAGTCTCATATTGCTTCATTCTTAAACTACTGCAATTGCCTTTCAACTGGTCTCCCTACCTCCATCTCTTCAATCCATTTGGAACAATGACTCTCAGACTAATTAACCAAAAACATTACTTTAGTCATGTCATCCCTTTGCTTAGAGGCAGGATGGCATAGAGGAAAGACATATCATTCCATTCTGTTCCATTTCATTCTATAACCAATTCTCAAGGGATCACCTTATACAGAGCCTTGTATCTAGTGCTTGGGTTTAAAAAGACCACACCACTGACAGCCCTTGCCTTTAAGAAACTGATATTCTACAGGGCAGATGCAACATGTATGCACCATGGGCTACTCTACTCAAAAAGTCAGAATCAAGATGATATTGTGTTACAAAGCTATACATCTCTTTCTGGAAGGGCACGATTAACTAGACAGCTTTAATCTTCCTCAGGACCCATTAAATAAGAGAATTCTCAATTCAGGAATAGGGTTTGCCACCAGCAAAGCCAGAGAGGCAGGAAAGCTTTCAAGACCACTTGCTGGATGCTGAAGGGATGAGGGGGAATAGAAGGAGATTCAGCTGAAATGGGCAAAATAAACAAACAAAAAACAACCTCTAAAGAGACTCAGTGAAGCATTTTTAAAATAAGGAAAAAAACAGAAGAGCAGAAGGAGTCACAAACAAGTAAGACAGTTTAGTTACTAGTACATAGACTCCCCCCCTTTAAAACTACTTCTTTTTTTTTGCCTTTTGGTGTGTTGGGAAGTCAGGGTAACTGGGGTTAAATGACTTCCCCAAGGTCACACATCTAGTAAGTGTTAAGTGTCTGAGTCCAGATTTGAACTCAGGTCCTCTTGACTCTAGGGCTGGTGCTCTACTCACTGTACCACCTAGCCACCCCAAAACTATATATTTTAATAAGAAATAAAGTCAATAAAGAATGCTAATACTGAGAACCAAGGCAGTCAAAGATTTAGAAAGTCATGCTTTTTTTCAGTTGTTCCAAAATTTTGTCAACTAAGTTTTCCAGTTTTAGAGCAAACATTGCTCATAAATGTCACACATATTATGTCAACTTTGAAAAGAAACCTACATAATATCTGTTCAGCTATTCCATGACAGCATACACACACAATCCTCTTTCTCTTCTTTGTATATTGACATGTTCATATTTCACAAGTTTATAATGAAAAACAAATTTAAATAAAAAACTTTGCAAGTAAAAAAAGAAAAGCTATAAAATATGTGAGTTGCTAAGAAAACCTAACCCAAATAGGCTAATTCTTATTTTTCTCTCCAAAGTCCTCCAGAAGGTGGTTGTTGAGGATCAAGACCCAATTCTCCCTCCAGAAACTCACCTCTTAATATGAGCGAGATGAAGGTAGAAAGGCTGGAGAGCCTTGGGCATTATCACAGCGACTGTTTTAGAACTGTTTGGATCCAAAAGCAACAGCATGGACCCCTTGAGGATTAATTTTTTTTGCTAAAGCCCACCTTTCCATTGATAAGGTCACAATAGGTGATGCTAAAGTGACAGGTTCATACTTGCAAAATCTGCCTCTGCTTTCAGTTAATCATTATAGGTGAAGGTGGAGATGAAGGTACTTTGACATCAGCCAAATCCTTTGATGCTGAGTCACTCCTGACTTAGGTTTTTGGGTCACAGATGAAAGAAATATGATATAAAGAGCACTGGCCTAGAAGTAGAGGGGCCTGGGTTCAAATCCTCTCACATTTACTGCCTGTGTAACTTTAGACAGGCCTCATTTTCCTTTTATACAAAAGCAATAATCTGGTGCTGTTTAGCTTTAATTCTGTGATCCTATGAGAACACTCACTTCAGATCCAGATATTGCCTCCAAGGGAGAATGAAGTCTTCTTTCTTCTACCCTCAAAGACTCCCTCCCTACCCTGCAACTAAGCATTTCCTTTAAAAAGCTAAGCTTACCTTCCCTCACCCCAAATTTGGCCAGTGAGAATAAGCAGATATTTGCAAATATAAGGTTGCCATGGTCAAGTCAAAGAAACCATGCATCTTTTTCACATTTATTTATTTTATTTTCAATTTATGGAATAACATAAGCATCTTCACAACATAGTATAATAAAAATGTGATTGCACATGAAACTGCAAATCTATTATGTACAACTTGCTATCCTTTTAAAAATATAATAAAATTATCATGTAAATTTTTTTTCTTTTTTCCCCCTAGAGATGCCTGCCATTACCATAACTCAGGAATGAAACTTATTATAAGCTGCTAGAAATAAGATTAAAACAAAATAAAAATAAAAACGAGTAATGTCAAATGATCACAAGTCCAAAAAGAGCTCTTGGAAGAACTTAAAAAAGAATTCAGAAACTAAATGAGATATTGAAGAAAAAGGGGAAAAAATAAAGCAATCCAAGAAAATTCTGGAAAGTCAACCAATTGGAAAAAGAGGCACAAAATCTTAAGGAAGAAAAGTAAGTCCTTGAAAACTACAATTGGGCAAGTGGAACTGAATAATGTTATAAGACATCAAGAAACAATAAAACTAGAAAAAATAGAAGAGAATCTGAAACATTTCATTAGAAAGACAACTGATCTGGAGAACAGATTGAGGAGAGACAAATTGTATTACCTGAGAGTTGTGATCAAGACACCATCTCTCTTGCCAAAGGTGCTCAGCAGAGGGGCTGGTGCTCTGAGATGCCGACAATGTCACAGGCAACAGAGAGCAAAGTTCTACTCTGAGTGACATTATGGTAATTGGGAGAGAAGGAAGGATCAGGTTCCCATGGGAATGGCCCCTACTATACTGAGATCATACGGGAAATTAATTACATTATTTACTCAAACGAGCAAGAAGGAGGGATGAGACAAAGGTTTAAGAATATGCCTGTGGATGTGTGTGTGCATGCACATACATGACAGTGAAGTTTAGTGAAAAGAGTTGCTGTGTTATGTGCCAGAAGACCTGAATTCAAATCCTGCCTCTCTCACTATCTGTATGACCTTGGGCAATCCACTTGACATCTCTAACCCTCAATGTACTTATCTATAAAATGTGGGACTTGGACCAGATGGGGCCCAGAGAGGACCAGGGCCTCTGAGGCCCTTGTAGCTCTAATCTGAATGGTTGTTGATTTGACTCACAGAGACCTTGCTTTCTTCTGAAGATGCCACATCTTTTGGCACCTTCTTGGTATCTGGCAGCTCGTTTCCTATATGCTGGCACAGATAGGGCCACAATAGGAGGCCCTGTTTGCCTCCCATGAATATCTCCTCTGGGGAGCTGCAAAAGACAAATTGTAGCTTCTGATATGCCATACAATTTCCCCAATAAGTCTCCTCTAAATTTTTAGGGGAAAGAATCATATCTTTGTATTGAATTACATTGTTGGGAATTTATGGCCAACCTTTGTTCATTACCTGACGGTGCTAAGTCAACAGTATTTGAGGGCTGTTGATAAAAGGCATAAAGGTTAATCAATGCAGGAAAAAATTTCTGTGAAAAGTGAATTGTACTGGGAGAATGCTAACTGTTGGAATATGGGAGGACCCAGCAAGGGCTCAGTCTAGTTTTCAGCTAGTTCACAGGTGCAGGATACTTTATAGTTCACAAAATACTTTCCTCATGACAATCCCATGGCAATGACAAAGAAGGACTGCGTGAGAGCCCCCGGGTTTGGATTCTGATTGCCGTTGACTGCTTGGGTGACCTTAGGGAAATAATTTCCCCTTGTAGGCTCTCAGTTTGCTTATTTATAAAATAGGTTAGTTGGACTAGATACTAGATACTCACTAGTTTTCTTTAAGGTTGAAAGCCACTGCCAATTAGCAAACTAGATGCTAGGGATATAAAGACAAAAGTCTAATTCCTGCCTTCAAGCAGCATACATTCTGATGATCTGTGAAATACGTTTGAGGATAGCATTTTGTAAACCTCGAGGCATTAGAGAAATAAGGGTTATTGTTACTGCTATTATCAGTACTTCTTATGTGTCCTCCCTCCCTTCCTTCTAGTACTGGGCACCCAGTGGGCCCTTAAATATGCTATGGGTTGAAAGAAGGCACGTGTGCTGGGGGATGGGAGATGGGTGCTCATGCTTCCTCCTTTAGTAGAGGCCTAGTTATGAATTTTTCCTTTGACTCTTACTAACTGTGTGACTGTGGACAAGTCACTTTATTTCTTCATCTGTAAAATGTAGATAATAATGTTTCTCAGGGATGATAACAATGACCTTTCAGGGATGTTGTCAAGCTAATGTATTGCATAGAGGTTGATAATCATTAATTTATTAGAGAGAGGAGAGTGGAACTGCTACAGCCTTGGGACTTAGAAGGGCCTTGAGAGGTCTTCTATGCAACCCTGTCACCTTACAGAGGAGGAGGCTTGGACGGAGTTGAAGTAACTTTTCCAGGGTCACATTGATCCAGGATTTGAACCCATGTTCTCTGCCTCCAAATCTGGGGCTCTTCTGTGATATCAGGCTGCCTCCATAAAAAGCCAGGGAAGTTTTCAGTAACATGTTTTTTTCAACCAAGAGTTGAACCCAGAGTTTCAAGGAAACAGTTAAAATGACTTTCAAAAACACCAGTTTCCTCAGGGTCTTGAGAGCAGGGACTGATTTCTACCTTTGTGCTTGTGTGCCCAACACCTGACCCAGTTGCATTCTATGGGACTTAGTAAATGCTGAATTATCTGAACCCAGTGGCCAGGAGTTCTGTGTCAATTGACCATGAAGAGATTCTGAGTTTCAAGTAGCCATTTTCTCCTTGACTTTCCATGTAACCTGTGCATCCCTTCTTGACCAGCCTGCATCTCTGGTTATCTGAAATTCCACGACACTGACAAGGGTTATGGGAATTCCTTTGGAGCAATGTCTGACTCTTGTCTGGTTCTCCTCCCACCTCCTTGACTGCTCCTTTGCAGATCATATTCTCCAGGTCATATCCTCCCAATTTAGTGTCCCTTAACCTTCTGTCCTGGGCCCTCTTCTCCTCTCCTTCTGTATCACTTCACTTGGTGATGTCATCTGCTCACATGGATAATTATCATTTCTATGCTAACGATTCTAAGATCTACTCTTCCTGCCCCAGTCCTTCTGCTGACCTCCAATCTTGCATTAGACATCTTGAACTAGATGTCCAGTACACATCATAAATCCAATGTCTAAAATAGAACTCATTATCTCCCCCCTCCATCCCCTATTCCCTTGTTACTGTAGAGGACAACATTAACTTCAATCAAGTTAATGGGTATGCTTAGCCTAAAGAAGGAAAGATGTAGGGGCAGGGCTATGTTCCTTTCTGTTTTTGTATTCCCAGTGCTTACAACAGTACCTTCTATATAGGGGGCACTTAAAAAACATTTTTAATTAAATCAAATAGCCTGAAATCAACCAGAAGTTACTCTGTGTAGCTACCATGAAGGACTACAATATTTTCACAAAAAACTTGGAAATGTGTATAAGTCTGGTCCAATTGAAAAAGTGTCTGTGGGCCAAGACTGTGCATAACCAAGTCAGACGAAGTTTGTGTTGAATTGTACTTCAACCCAAATTCATCTCTTTCCATCCGGTTCAGGACTATCTCGCCCATTTTATCTAAGCCAATCTGACCCAATCTTATCCCAACAATTCAACAACCATTTATCAAGTACATTTTGTATGGTAGGCATGAGGATATGGTGGGGGGGGCATGGGTATTTCAAAGACAAAATAGAACGTCTGTCCCCAAGGAAACTGCCAACCACTCAGAGAAACAACACGTGCATAAAGAAGCCAATGTAAAAAAATACATATTTAGTACAAATCAACTTCAAGGTGAGGCCTAGAGCCTCCCAGGGATTCTGAGCTCACATGGTCTGGATTCAGACCTGGGGGCCTGATCCCAGAGAGCTTAGTTTCTCTCTGGTTTGTTTTCAGAGTTTTAGTCCAGGAAATTTCCAAAATAGAACAAACCTTTGTTCCAGCACATGTCTAGCTCTTCTCAGATTGAGTAATAAGGCCCTCAACTCCTGAATGAGCACAAAACAAGCTACAATCACCTTGGTTCAAGGACAGCCTTTGTCATTCCCCTCCCCCCCTCCAAACACGTACTATTCAAAGTACTCCCAGGAACTCAAGATGATGCAATGAAGTGAACACACAAATAACCCATCCTTCCTCAGTCTTGCCAACATCCTGACCTCCAGGGACCTCTATGGAAGGAAAGCTGCAATGGATGAGGACACAGGAAAGCATAGACTCTTCCCAAGTGTCTTGAATATACTAGCTGGTGGTCCCCAGGGGGTCTTGCCACATGTGACGCGGATGTCTCAGCTTGTTCCTGGACGAGACATTGTCAACAGCCCTGGGACCAATTATTTTGTGACAGAGTAGAGTCATTTCATGAGTTATCAAGATTATATTTCAAACATTTCCTGATGGACATATTTACTTCTCTCATTTCCAATTATAACTAGATCTTCAAAGCATTATTTTTTGAGCCTAGCTAGTGTTCACAGGACTATTTCTCTCAATTCTCTCATCAACCACATGGTTTTTGCACATTAGCCAGACCAAGTGGAGCTGTGTCCCAGAAGTCCACAACCTATGTCCAGGATTCCCCTCCCACTTGCTTTCCCTCTTTCTTATCGGGTGTCTTCCCTCTGGGTCAGGTAGATGGTAATCCCTCTCTTAATGCTATCCCAATGGGCTTCTGGGTTTAGGGACCCAGGCCATTTGAGGAACACAGGATCACTTATGGATCAGTGAGGGGCATGCCCATATATATTTACCTCATTAAGAATCCCCTCTCTCACAACTAGGCATATAGCATTTATCAATGCCTTCTTGTAAGGGAAAAATGACTACCTTTTGATATAGCCCACTCCACTTTGAGATGGCTGGACTTGTTAGGATGTTTTCCTTTATATCAAGAAGACTAAATTCACCTCTTAGCAACTTCCCCATTACTCCTAGATCTCCTTTCTGAGTCTAAGAACAAAGCTAATCTCTCTCCCACACGATCACTCTTCAAGTGCTTGAAAAGAGCTCTCATCTCCCCGTGATCTTCTCTTCGGTAGGCGAGGCAGCCCTGGTTCCTTCCCTCAATCCTTTTTGACGTGACCTTGAAACCCTTTGGCAGCCTCTTTGACTCATGTTTCAAAGTCCTTTTAAATGTCTAAAGATATAATAGAAATATCTAGGCTGACTGTAATGCCACAGCATTTTGTTTTAAAAGGGTCTAAAACAAATAACCTCCACCAGAAGCAAAATAGGGATAGAGATAGAGGATATTCTCTGCTCTTTCCTCAGATCAACCAGTTGATAAAATAGCATTTTTAAGTGCCACACACTGTGCTAAGTGTAGGGAGTATAAAGAAAGGCAAAAGACAGTCCTTGCTCTCATGGATTTCATGGCCAATTTTTGTTCAGATGTTTCAGTCATGTCCAACTCTTCCTGATTCCATCTGGGGTCTTCTTGGCAGAGATACCAGAGTAGTTTTGCCTTTTTCTTCTCTAGCTTATTTTACAGATCAGGAAACGGAGGCAGACAGGGTTAAGTGACTTGCCCAGGGTCACACAGCTAGTACATGTCTGAGGTCAGATTTGAACTCTGGAAGATGAGTCTTTTTGACTCCAGGCCCAGTGCTTTATCTACCGCACCACCTGCCTGCCCCTCGCAGTCTATTGGGGAACATTATATACAAATGACTACATATAAACAAGACAGATACAAGATATATTAGAATCTCAGAAAGAAAACCCTAAAATTTGGGAGAAATAGGCAAGGATTCTGGCTACAGGTTGGATTTATCTTAGACTTGAAGGAAGGTGAGGAAGTCAGGAGGCAGAGATAAGAAGATTTCCAGGCATGGAAGACAGCCCAGGAAAATGCTTGGGGTCAGAACATGAAGTATCTTGTGCAAGGAAAAGCAAGGAGACAAGTGTCCTAGAATATGGGCAGGAGAGTAAGGTGGAAGAAGATTGGGAAAGTGGGAAGTGGCCAGTTTGTAAAGGACTTTAAAAGCCAAACAGTGGCTTTATATTTGATCCTATAGATATTGAAGTTTATTGAATGTGGGAACGACTTGGTCAGATGTGCTGTTTAGACAGATAGGTTTTACAGTTGGGTGTGGGAGGGATTGGAGTCGGAAGAAACTTGAGGCAGGAAGAGCAACCAGCAGGCTACTGTGATAGTTCAGGTGGGTGGTGGTAAGGGCTTATATCAGGATAGAGGCCGTGTCAGAGGAAAGAAGGGGACTTATGGAAGAGATGTCAGAAAGGTGAATATGAGAGGACTTGATAACTAACTGGATATGTGGGCAATTCACAGAGAATGAGGAATCAGTGATGTCATCTAGGTCATAAGCCTGGGTGACTTGGAGTGTAGTGGTCCCCTCAGAAGTAACAGGGAAGTCAGGAAGGATTTTAGGGGAAAGATAATGAGCTTAATTTTGGAGATGCTGAATTTAAGATGTCTAGGGGACATCTGGTTCAAGATGTCTAAAGGGCAGTTGGAGATGCAAGACTAAAGATCCAGAGAGAGTTTAGGCCTGGTCAAGTCATATGAATAAGGATGATAATTGAACATGTCAGAACTGATGAGATCACCAAGTGAATCTAGAGGAAGAAGAGAAGAGGGTTCAGGACAGAGTCTTAAAGGACACCCATAGTTGGGGCCTTGAGCAGTGTCAGGAAAACATAGAGAGAAGAGAGTATTAAGGAAAGGAAGGTGATTGCCAATGTCAGAGGCTGCAGAAAGGGCAAGAAGCAAGAATATTGAGAAAAGGCCATTCAACTGGCAACTAAGAGGCAATCAGTAGCTTTGGAGAATTTAGCCACAAAGGGTAGTAGAGATATAATACAGTAGATAGTAGGGATGGATGAACCCAGTGAGCATTTTTTTAAGGACAGGGGAATCATGGGTATGTTTGTAGGCAGCAGGGAAGCAGTCAGTAGATATGTAGTAAATGGAGCTTAGTGAGAGGGTAGGTATGATAGAGGGCTCAAGCTTCCACCAATGGAATGGAATCAGATTACTTGTGCTCGTAGTCAGGTTTAGTGGCAAGGAGAAAGACCAGCGAAAGGACGAAGGTGGAGATAGTGGTGGAAGGCATTTGCGTTATGTGAGGTGAAGGACAGGAGAAAAGATGAGGCCTCCTGTGAACAGTCACTTTTTTCAGTGAAATATAAGGCAAGGCTCTCATCTGAGAGGGCTGGGGGAGGAGGAGCAGTGGGAGGTTTGTGACTGAATAGAGGAATGTCAAAGTTCATGGACATGCATATGGAACACTTGGAGATGGCAAGATCCAGACTACCTCTGTGTATAGCTGAAGTTCAAAGGGCATTTGAAATGAATAAGTGGGAACCAGGATGGTAGGATGTCTGAGGGAGTATCCACATGTATATTGAAGTTGCCTAGTGTGAGGGCGGGCTTTGCAGAGGAGAGAAAGATGGTGGGATAAGCACTGAACTCCCCTAGTGTCCTGGAGGCTGGTATACAACAGACAAAAGAATCAAAATTGATTGATGAATATTGATTATGTTGTATGGACCTCAAAGGAAGAGAAGCCAGTCAATGAGGATGGCAGAAAGAAAGCCTGCAAGTGGACATGGGGAATAAGGAGTTTTCTAACTCTCACCACTAGTGAGTTGGGGCTAGAAGTGATAGCTCTGCTTGTGCTGGAAAGGGTGATCAGGAAAGCTGCAGCATCAGGAGGGAGCTAGGTCTCAGAGAGTACAAGAAGATGGAGGGAACAAGACAGCAAAAGAACGAACTTGAAAGCTTGTTACCTATGGGGCAGAGTGGAAGTGTTGGGTAACTTGAGTGGGGTGTTGTGTGGGGGGGTTGGGTCGAGGTGGATGGAATAAGGGTGAAGGTTAGGGTTGGGTTAGTGCTGGCATTATGGTTAGGGTCAGCGGGGAATGGAGAATGGAGTTTGAACAAGGCAACTGATGACTTCAGAATCATTGGAATGTAATGGGTTGATGAGACCAAAGGGTGGATGTGGAGAAAGGTGACCATGAAGGGCCCTGAGGAGCAAGCAAGACAAAACCTATGGAGCTGCAGCTGCCCAGAGATGATGCCAGAGTATCTGGAGCACAATGGAATAGTGGCTTATGGAGGCAGGTGCAGGGAAGGCATCCTGGTGGCGGCAGTGTGTATTAGATGCTATAAACTTCCCAGGGTCTAAAGAAAACTGATATAAATACCACTTGGCTCATTTTCATTCTCATTAAAATTTGTTTCTGGGCCATGATCTGATTTCTCTCAGGAAGTGAATTAATAAATAAATGCCATGATCATTGCAAATTTAGACAATCTGGGCAACATTCTTGGCAATATCGCCTTGACAAGCTAATAGAAAGATATGGAATCAGAATCATATTTTTTGGAGCTGGGTGCTCTGATTATATCTAATTCAAGCCATGCTCCAAAGCATCACTGGGAAGCCATCATTTAGTTTTCTTCTGAAGACTTCCCTGTAGAAGGGGCACATTAAGCTTGGCACTTTGGAAAGTGATTTCCTTAAAAAGTAGTTACATGAAATGCTATTTAATTGTACAAACAATTGACAATTTAGCATTTTCCACCAATTTGAGCTGCAGAAGTTTTCACAGCCTTCACTGATTTTTGTTTAGGTGCTGGCTTGGTGGGTGCTCTAGCAGTGGAATATATATGTACACACATACATACACATATGTATGTATACACACTTGTGTGTGTATATATATATAGCAAATGCATGTGTGTATATGTGTGTGCAAATGTATATTTCTAGTTTTTGTGTTTAGCCTTTTTTGCTTCCACTACAGTTTGATAAACTTGTTCATGATGAACTTTCAAACTTTAGGTTTCTTTTAGGCCATTACATCAGCAAGGGAAATCCTAATGATGTACCCCCCCTCAAAATTTTTACAGCTTGGTAGGTTCTTTTCTTTTGAATCTCTTCCAATTGGTTTTTCTTGTGTTTTCTTCTGTACAAGGTTGATGTGTTATGAATTCCACTCCGAAAGAAAAGCATACTCTATTTTGATGTTCAAGAATGGGAAAACCTTCGTACTGGTCCAGGCATTTGTAGCTGACTCCCAATCACCCTGAAACATGTATCTTAATGATTTCAAAATTTTAAATCATTTACACTCTCCAGATTTCCTCCCCTTCCTTTTATCCTCTCAGAGCCATCCTTTATATCAAAGAACAAAGAGGAAGAAAGAGTTCAGTAAAACTCGGGAACATCCTGAAAGTATCTACAGGGCTGCACTTCCAGACTCCAAGCAGAGAGAGGGCTTCCTCCTACTTCTACTTTAGGTCCAAGTTTGGTCATTGTAATTTGTAGTGCTTCTTCTCTCCCTTTCCCCTGAGAAATACCTTATATCCCCTGAAGTCACACCTTGTGATCTTCCTGGCTGTGGTACCAGGGACATGGTGAAGAGCTGCATACATTTTTTTTTGTTTTTAAGTTGTTATTATTTTCTTTTTTTTACATCAACATCATTTCTCCTAGTAATTAATCCCCACTCTCTTACAAAGAATCATCTCATATAATGAATAAGAGTTTTGAAGACAATAAAAGGAAAGGAGATTCAAAAAACTCCACAACTAATTAATGCATTGAAAGTATGAAATGTGTGCTGTCTACTAGCCTGCAGACTTCTCATCTCTGCAAAAGGCTGGGGTGGAGGTATCTTCTCTTATCGCTCTTTTAAGACATCTTGGCCTTTATAATTTTCATTACTTCTTTCTGATGTTTTTGGTGGTTGATTTAAATGAACGTCGCTGTCCTTGTGAATAGTTTTCCCAGTTCCGCTTCCTTCTCTGCATCCACTGGTGCAGTTCATTCTATGCTTCTCCGCATTCATCCCAGTTGTCATTTCTCAGGTTGCTGGGAGTTGTCTGTGGGCCATGTGTTCCTCACCGTGTGGGAAGGATGCTCCTTCTGCTTTGCACCCTTAGTTTTGCTCCTTTTTTCATGATGAAAAACCCTGACCTTATAGGAAACCAGACTTCCTAGGGGAGGTTCCGGGCAAACCAGAACGATGAGATTCATCTGCTACAGACTCCTCTTGTGAGGCCTCCTCATGGCATGGCAGGGCCCCTGAGTTCTTGAAGACCAGGCCAGTGGAGGCCAAGTCCGAGCAGGTCCTACCGAGCTGGAAAGCTTTTAAGCAGAATCCCAGCAACAAGTGCCTTCTGCCAAAGGAGTAGTCCAGATGAGTCTGGAGAAGCTCACTGTCATGAGGATGGTGAGGTGGTGATAGATTCTTTGACCATGGCAACCCATGCAACAAAGGAACACATTACATGGCCCTGAGTTCTGGGCAGCCCCCTGCTGCTTCTGCAGTGACAGTGATCAAATCCTGGAAAAAGCAGCAGAGGGGGCTAAGCTTTGTGGTTTTTTTAGACCACCTGTAAGCCTTGTTTTATGCTTACATTTACATTATGGTTGATACTCAAAATTAAGATCTTTTCCCACAGTCATTTATTCCATATATTTCTGGAGTAACTCAAGTATGTAAATATTGACATTCTGACTATAAATTAGAACAAAAGACAGAAAGACGTGGCTGCTACATGCAAGGACAGCACCATGTCTGTGATCCTACGGTGAACTGAATTGTGCTGAGCTATTAATAGGTGCTAATGGTTTAATGTATTACCAAAGTATTTGTATTTTGCCAGGGGCCTTCTGGAGATACAGTGCCTTAGCCAAATGGGAGAACTATAATGGTGGGTGATTCTGGGCATTTGGACTTGCCTTACATCACACATCCAAAGCAGGACTGGCTTTGCAGACATATCTACATCACAAAAATCAGCTAATCAGTCTGTCAGTCCCTTCCACTGTGGAAAAACTAGATTTTCAGCAGAGAGATGGCAATTTCCTTTCCCTTAAATGCTGTGTCACTGCCCTGCCCTGAATTCAGGTTCCCTGACCAATGGATACCTGCTGCTACACAGGCTACCACCCATTTCACCTCAATATTTCACCTCATTGCCTTCTTGTGAACTTTATACACTCTAGAAGCCTGGAGTCTGCCTGGAGTTACATAATACATTTCCTTTCATCCACAAGTCAGCTCACTTTCTGGCTACATCTGACAAGGTGGGGGAGTCATGGGTGAGTGGAAATGTGTCTGAAAAAAGATCTGGGGGCTTTAACAAATGACCAATTCTGATGCATGATAGGGTCAGAGACTAGACTTGGGATTTCATGGATATGGGAAACTTCTTTATGAAGAATCTCCCTTTTCCAAAGCAGGTCAGCAGCTACTGTGCAATCTACAGCCTTAGAGAATTACCTGGGGAACTGAGAAGCTAAGGGACTTTCACAGGGTTATACAGTGAGTAGGTCTCAGATTGGGGACTAAAAGCCAGTTCTTCCTGCTATTCATGTAGGTATCTGACCACTCTATTCAAAGGTATGATATGGCAGTTAAGAAAAAGCTAATGCTCTTACCTATGATCTTAGACTGTGTAAAGAATGGCATGGTGTCCAAGACTAGGGAGGTGAGAATTCTAGTTTAGTCTGTTCTGGTGAGGACACATCTAGGACATTGTGTTTGGTTCTGGGCAATACATCTTGTGGAAAGTCACTGATGGATTCCATGGTTTCTAGAGCAGCATTCTACCTCATGAGAACAAGTTGAAGGAACAGGTTAGATTTGATTTGGTGAAGAGAAGACTTATCGTTACAGGAGATTTGCTTTTGGTATTTGATTCCCATCTCACAAGGGGAAAGGATTAGGCTTCTTCTGCTTGACCCCAGTGGGAAGAGTTAGAAGGAATGAGGGGGAAACTACAAAGAAGGAAATGGATTTGATATCAGTAAAGAATTCCTGATGCTCGTAGTCATCTCAAAGTGGCCAGGGCAGCCTCTGGAGACAATAGGTTCCTGCTCATTGGAAGATGTCAAGCAAGGCTGGCTGCCAACTCACTGGGATTATTGTCAAAGGCAGTTTTCTTCCAGGACAGGTGATATTGGATGGCCTTGAAGGCCCCTTCCAGTCATGAAATGCTAATTCTTGGATTCTGTCCAGGACCCTGGCTATTCAAGAACATAACCTTGAGGGGAGATGGAAGGGAGACATTTCCTCTCCCAGGGAGGCTTCGTTCCCTTGGGTCTTAGCAAGTCCCACGAGACAAGTTAGAAGTCTCCTTCAAGTCCTCTTCAATATCCTTATGGCTAATAATATCATTGCAGATGTTTCCTTCTACAGAATCAGCAAGCTGGCTTTCTCTCTTCCATTTCATGTACACAGAGATATTATGTTGTCAGAATGACCAATAAACTCATGTCTTCTGGGGAGAAAAGCCTCTGATGAAAGATAAACACACTTATAAACATGCCATGGAGGGAGGAATTCAGAATGTTGTTTGAAGAAGACAAATCCAGGTGGTTTGTTGGCTAAAAACATTAACTTCTACCTCCCTCTGAGAGTTCTTCTGAGTAGTGATTAGAGGTTATCTTCATATTCCTCAGAAGACAATGATTCAAATTCACTCACTCTCCACTTTTTCTTTACTGCTCTGGTCTTAGGAATAGCTTAAATATCAAAGCACAGTGAAGGACCTCCTGTCCCTGTCATATGGGGTTACTTAAGGGATCTGGGAGTGCTTGACCTGAAGAAGAGAAGACTCAGGATGCCTCCAAGTATCTGAAGTGACGTTAAGTGAGGGAGGGATTGGGCTGGTTCAGTTTGTCCCCAGAGAGCAGAATCAGGAGGACTGGGTAGAAATTGCACTTCATATCTGCTGTTCTACCTTGTTTCAACTCCAAGGAATGAGATGCCCCTCCCAGGATAAGCTCATCATTTCTCAACTCATCACCATGCTACTGACTCTAGCCTTGATTGACACTGCCTCCCTCAACCTCTTCTCCCCTTTGATTGGAGGGCTTGAGGGTCGAGTACCAAACTCCTCCTAATACCTTTCTTTATAGAGAGCAGAAACTGAACTGTCAGATCTCTCCAATTTGCATCTGCTTCTCTGCCAGAACAAGATGCTCCCCCATCCCAGGTCCCTCTTGGACCCACCTCCCACTTCCCTGCCTACTTTTTTCGTGTTGTCTCTCCCCTTCAATCTTATGCTCTTTGAGAACAGGAACTGTCTTCTTAATTCATTGTATTCCAAGTGCTTAGGGCAGTGCCTGGCACATAGTAGGTTCTTAACAAATGTTTATTGATCATTGGATATTTCAAAGAGGCAAATTTAGGATTAATATCAGGAAAACCTTCCAAATAATTGCAGTTGCCCCAAAGTGGAAGCAGCTTCATTCAAAGGCAGTGAATTTTTCATAACTGATGTCTTCAAATCCAAGGCTAATGACCACTTGTTGAGGCAGATACTAGTTAGGCCAGATGACCTCTGAGGTCCCTTCCAACTGTGAGATTCCACGAACCTATAGACACTCCAACAGTGGTCACAGGTTGATCCTGATGCCTTCTGGGGTCTCTTCCAGCTCAGGTACAAAGATTCTGTGAAATACACTTGCAATCTCTTTCTTAAGGAACCTGGTTGGACCTGGCTTCCAAGCTCCCTTCTCCAGCCTTTTCTCCCTCCCATCCTTACCTCTATCAGTGTCCATTGTTCTATGTCAATCAGTTCAAATTTGTTGAATATACAGCTGCTACCTCGAGTTAAGCTTACAAAAATTGGGGCAGAAGGTCTTCCAACCAATTGAAGTCAAGAGAAAAGATAAATGATTTCCTTTTATCAAATTCTTCTACACCAATTTAATTTTGGTAACCATAAAAATCCTATTTTTTAAAATAAAAAGTGGGTAATTGGGGGAACTCAATCTCTGCCATACTTTTTTGCCATCAATGTTTTTATCTATTCCATGGGTCACCATGATATCAAAGCATTATTAAGGTTTGATGGGAAAAGGAAGTGTGTGGTGGAAACAGAGGACAATGTAATTTCATCAGTGTGGGGAACTCTAAGATGCAGATTCGTAACTGTTCTGTAATTTACAATCTTAGAGAACTGCCCAAGGTCTTGAGAGGTGAATCTGCTTGCTCATGGTTACATAACTTTGGCTTTCAGAGATAGGATTGGAATTCATGTCTTTCTAATTTCAAGGTCAGCACTTTCCCTACTTAGTACCTAGTTAGCAAGAATAATTAGTTCAATTAGGAAGCTACTTGATAATAATATCCATTTGTAAGTATATGTATTTAGTATAGTATACTATAGTAATTATTATAATTATAATAATAAT
>NW_027186352.1:14180067-14229703 GCF_028583685.1 Petaurus breviceps papuanus
ATATAAAGTAATTATATACCACTATAGTAATTAATTCCTCCTCTTGAGCAACTAAATTTGCCTTTATGAGTTTGTACATTACTTTTATGTCAGGAATTCTAAAATTTGATTCGAGTTGCTTACATGTTGTTCTGCCTGTTCTCCAAAATTAACAGCAACAGTTTGACCTTTGCTCATGTCCCTCTTGTCCTGTACCTCCCAAGACTCTTGAAACCTTCTCCAACTGGTGCCTCACCTCCAGGACTTCTTGACTACAATTATACAGCTGCCAGCTTCATCTTTGTCATAGACAGGATGGAGCAGTTTACTTCTCTGTTCAAAATCCATCAGTGATACTTTACTAACCACTGACTAAAGTCTGGAGTCCTGAGCTTGGTTTATAAGACATTCTGTAATCTCACACCACTCTGCCTTTGCAGGAAGTCTTCCCTATGGGTATGGCAGTTCATTTGCATTCTGTTTCCATCTAAACTGAAGTCCTCACCATTCCCTGAACTTGTCCAGCTGTGGCCTTTGCTAATGCTGTCCCCCATACACAGGATGCTCCAAGGATCTCATCCTTGAGAAATCCTTCCTGAACTTCAAGATCCACCTTCAGCACCTCTTTCTCCAGGAAGCCTTAGCAAATTCTTCCAGTTAGTATATTTCCTTCCTCCAATTTCACACAACACTCTGCAGCCATCTTGGGGGTCTTTATGTCTTCTATCCTGTACCAGAATTTCTGTCCAGCTTTGGTATCATATGCATATGTTTAATAGACTTCAATAGAATGTAAACTCTGTGAGAGCATGGGGGGATTGTCTTCTTTTATCTTCTCATTTCTCCAATTGTTTACCACAGTATGTGGAAGAACTTCTGGTTCCTTTTACCAATGTGGAACAACACCTATGTGCAAACTTGCAGCCTTAGAGAGATGCCTGGGTCAACTAAGTGATTTTTCCTGGGTCACACACTCAGTGTATGTTAGAGGGCAGACTTGAACTCAGGTCTTCCTGGCATTTTCTCCACTCAGCAAGCTTCTCATTTTGTACATAGTGAGTTTTAAATAAATCCTTATTGAATGAATGAATGTTAATTGTTGGAGAAAATAAGGGGAAAGGAGAAAGGTTGGCTTGAATTGGAAGGATATGTGAGGTTCCCATAATTAACACATCTTTCTCTTATCATTCATTCATCAGGGGAACAAATGCCAAGGGGAACCCCTAGGGAGTAGCACATGGATATCTCCTCCCTCCAGGAATGTCTGGCAAGCCTCTCAGAAAGTATTTCAACTCCACATTGCAAGGGATGTGCCTCTTGGCTTAGCCATCTGGCCCTACACCCCCCGATCAGCTGTAGTGAGAAGTTTGGGGGCTGACCTGCCACAGGATCTGAATATTTACCTCTTTAGTTTCTATTATCCCAAACTACAGTCTTTAAAATCTGTCAGGGGTCCTGGAAATGTACTTGCTTTTGTTTTTTCAAGTTGGAAAGATTGAGTCCTAGTGAATGTTGTATTGTACAAAATTGCAGCAGGATCCTCTCTTGGTGATGGAAAGCTTGCTACAGTCACTGCATGGGGTTGAACACTATGAATAACCTATTTCTCACTTACTGGTATCAGATATTATAGTCCTATTACTGGGAGCAAAGCAGAGAGTTGTTTAATTGGTGATATCAACTTGTGTGACCAAAACAAGAATTACCATCCATACTTAAGTAATGTTTACTGAATTAAAGGAACTCAATGATTGATGGCTTACTTACTTTTTCTGGACAAGTATCATAAGAATAGGAAAATATTTTCATTTCTGATAGATTAAAAAATAATATTCAAGACTGTTAAAACTCAATCATTCAAGCCAATCCCTTCTCCCCTTTTGCAGATGAAGAAACTGTAATCCAAATAGACTTTCCTGATTTCTACCTCTATCCTTTGACTGAAATTACCCTCCAAAATTACCAATGGTCACCCAATCTAATAGCATTTTCTTAGTCCTCCTCCTTCTTGAGCAATCTGTATTACTTGACAGTTTTTTTTCCACACTCTCTTCCTGAATCATCACTTCCATGGATTTTCATGAGACTGTTTTCTCTTGGTTTTCTTCTTGTGTACCTAACCATCCCATCTCAGTCTCCTTTGCTGGATGATTCCCCATCCTCAATTGTGGGTCTGAAGTAAAGCTCTGTACTTGATCTCTCTCCTACCTCTTTCTCTCCCTCTCTTTCTTCCCTTCCGCCTCTCTCTCCTTCCCTCTATCTTTCTCTTCCTCCTGTATATCTCCTTCTTTCCTTTCCCCTATCAATCTCTTCTTTCCCTCTCTCTTCCTCTTCCCCCTTCCCTCCCTCTGTCCCCTCACTCTCCTCTCCTTTCCCCCTTTTCTCACCCCATCTCTTCCTCCTTCCCTCTCTTCCTTTCTCCCCTCTCTTTTCTTCCCTCATTCTTTCTTCCTCCTTTCCACTCTCTTTTCTTTATCTCCTTCCTTCTTTTTCCTCTTCCCCTTCTTTCCCTCTCTCAGTCCCCTCTCTTTCTCCTCTTTTCTTCCTCCCCCTCTCTCATTTCATTTTTTCCCCAGAGCTCAATGATCATCTCAATGCTGATGACTCAGACATCTTTATAACCAGCTCATCTCTCTTGAGCTCTGATTCTGCATCACTTATTGCTTTTTGGAGCTTTCTAATTATATATCCCATAGACATTTCAATATGTCCAAGGCAGAACACATCATCTTTCCCATTTAACTCATCCCCCTTGCCACCTTCCTTTTCTTATAATTTTTATTTGCAGCCTTAGTATTTAGTAAAGTATCTGGAACATACCTGGGGATTAATAAAAGTTTACTAAGTGAATGAATTAACCCCTCAGTATACAGATGTGGAGTTTCTGATAAGGGGTACCATTATCCTTTCAGTCTTCCAGGTTTATACCTCAGAGACAACTAGACCCTTCATTCTTCCTTGTTTCCCAATAGTCAATCAATATCCAAGTCTTGCCAATTCCATCTCCACAGTCTCTCTTGTATCCATCCCTTTCTCCTTACTCACATAGTCACCATCCTAGTTCAAGCTCTCATCACCTTTCACCTGGACTATTGAAATAGCTTCCTAATGCTTGATGATGCTTAATGTTTTTCCTGTTATCAACCCATCCTTCCTATAACTTTCAAAGTAGTATTTGTAAAGAAAGGTCTGACCATGTCACCTCCCTGTTTGAAAAGCTCTCATGACTCCCTTTTGCTCCAAAGATAAGGTACCAAAGCCTCTATTTGGCATTTCAAGCCCTTCAGACTTTACAGGTGTGTTGCCCATTACTCTCTATTCTCCCTTACATTCCAGCTTAACTGGACAACTTTCTGTGCCCTGTGCTTAGTGTTCTATCTCAGGCCTGGTCCTCTCCACCTCTGACTCTTAGCATCCTGTTTCCTGTAAGCTTAAGCACTACATCCTTCATGCAACCTTCCCTGATAGCACAATTTCTGTGGTCCTCTAAACAAATGACTTCATATTTTTACTATGTATAAGTGTACATATTTTCCCTTCCCAAAAGAATGCGAGATTCTTAGGGGGAGTTACTGAACATTTTTTGCCTTCTCTCTAGCATTTAGTACAATGCCTGCCCCATAATAAACACTAAATAAATGCTTGTCAAATGAGTGAGTGAATAGAGTTTTGGACTGGATTTCTGATGGGAAGACCAGTGTTCTGTCCACTGCACCATGCTGATTTATGGTATGGCAAAAGTGAAAGAAACTAAATGGTGTTTCTCCTCCTCCTCCTCCTCCTCCTCCTCCTCCTCCTCCTCCTTCTTCTTCTTCTTCTTCTTCTTCTTCTTCTTCTTCTTCTTCTTCTCCTTCTTCACTTTTTTGGAGGGGAGAGGGCAGGGCAATTGGGGTTAAGTGACTTGCCCAATGTCACACGGCTACTAAGTGTTAAGTGTCTGAGGCCGTATTTGAACTCAGGTCCTCCTGACTCCAGGGCTGATGCTCTATTCACTGTACCACTTAGCTGCCCTGTAAATGGCGTTTCAAATTAGTTTGTGGTGGGTCTGAGAAAATGTACAAACCCCAAATATCAAAATGATGCTTTATTTTAAAGAAAGGGAATCCCATGGGTTTGAATCCCCAATTGTGACCTTGAACAAGTCACTTCCTTACTCTAGACTTCAGTTTCCTCAACTATAGACAATATGAGTAGGACTGGGTCCCTTTCAACTCCAAATCTATCCTAATTTTATACTAATAGCTTTGCATATTTTTGAACATTAGATCAGATTAGGGGAATAGATGGACAGAATAATGAAAATCCTACAGTCTTTCTCCTACCTCATCCCAAATTACAAAGAAAATCTTGGATGACAATAACAGTCACCCATTTTGGAATTCAGCAAAATCCTGAGCCATGAGGCTCTCAATTCATTGAATGCAATTACCCAACATCCTGAAAAAAGCCTACTTAAAGAGAATTTCACTTCCATGATTACCACAGAGACCAAGAGACCCTGGAGAGATGAGACCTCTGCTTGGATTAACCAATTTCCCTTTCTATTCTGCTTCATACAGAAGATTTGATAGTGGAGTAAAAGCATCTCTTAAGGAGAAGAGGAGAGTTTGATTATAAGTTAGAGAAGGGAAAGTGAGATGCTTCTTTCTGCTTGCTTTCCCTGGGAAGAATTGTGACTGTTAGAGCTACTCTTTAGAGGAACCTGGTTACTGTTTCCGTGAATAAGATAACAAGTGGTGTTTATCATTGGCCAATCAATACTGCCTTGTTTGAGCTGTTGGTGTTACTCAGAAGCACAAAAGATAATGCAAACCATTGAGCAACAGTGCTAATCCCCAGAAGGACAGCATCATCTCTTCCCTCCCTTTAGACTTCAAGAGCTTTTTGATTTCTTTTTTCTTAAAGAAAATGCTTGATTCACACTTTAAAACACACACATAATTATCACTTCCTAATGACTTCTTGCTTAGCAGAAAAAATCCTTGTAACAAAAAAGTAGAGGGATTGGAACTATCATTTTAGTAGTATAGGCAATTCCCAGGTGAGTCGAGTTCCTCCACCAGTGCAGACCAGTACTTTCCCTACACCTTATAGTCTTAGAGAGTAGCCTAGAACACAGACACATTAAATAGCATACAGTCCATATAGGTCAGTTGTGGTACTGGAACCTGGTCCTTATCCATTGTATCAAGAAACTTTATGAAGTATGATACATCCTGTGTCAGAGGACAATGTGTTAAATGGATGTTTGGAATGAAGAAGCTGAGTTAAGCTAAAGAAAAAGTTAATATATTGATCACGTCTTGACAATATATGTGTTATTCCATATCTAGAGTCTACCATCATAGCACTGTTAGTGCTATGATGTTGTTATAGGCCAGTATGCTATCTGTCTGAATTTGTTTAGATTGGTTTTGAAAGGTATCATTTTTGATCATCCAGATGTGGGAATAA
Organism: Petaurus breviceps papuanus; assembly: GCF_028583685.1. Lineage (NCBI taxonomy): Eukaryota > Metazoa > Chordata > Mammalia > Diprotodontia > Petauridae > Petaurus > Petaurus breviceps. The sequence goes on from NW_027186352.1 coordinate 14,185,501, forward strand.
CCTATCCTCCGTCAACAGGGGTTCTTTTGGATCACAAAACAAAGCATATTTTGTCTAACTGTGAAGATTTTCCTTAAAATCTGTCCAAATCTGGAACTATGCTCATAGTCCCATAGAAGTAACATGATTACAAATTTGGTACTAATTATTGAATCCTTTGTAATGGTTCTCTTCAAATTGTATTATTTTATGTGGATGTTTGTGAAGCATTAGATATTGGGTGAGTCCAGTGAACTGGACCAGATAAGGACATGGAAAATGTCCTGTGTCAATGGTGTGGGCTCTCCATTGCTTGATGAGTCACCCTTTACTTTGATTCTTTGGTAATTATGGTGTTGCAAGGTTTGTAGCTTTGCTGTATTATCAGAGTAATATTTGTGTTAAAGAGATGGGTCCTTGTGCCAGGGAACAGGTTGGGGTCATTGAAACTACTGGTCAAATTTCCAAATTCAATCCAATGTATTTTCACCTCCTCTTTAATTCTGGTCCAGCTTATTGTCTATCCATCCCACATGTGTATAATTATGGTCTAACTCATTAGTTTTTTAAATAAGCATTTATCAAACACCTACTATGTGTTTGGTACTTTCCTGGGTGCTTAGGGTATGAAGACGAAAAATGAAACAATTCTTGTTAAAAAGAAATTAACAATGAATTGGCTGCCCACTATGTGAGAAGAAATAATGGACCAGAAAAGGAAATGGTCACACCATGTAGCAAGAGAGAATGATGCTAGAAGAACAACCTGAGTAATACACTGGTCCCCCTGGGCTGTAAGGAGTTCTAGAGGAAGACCTCTGGCATTTTGGAGAGATCTTCTTTGGATGTCAGAGGGAGAACATGCATAAGAATTATATCAGAAGATATCGATATATTGAGAAGATATAGTTTATAATGTGTACCAAGGGAAGGAGAAGCCCCTTGACATTTTGAAGTGTAATGTGAATTTCTTCAACTGAAGCAATTTATGAAGACACCCTACTCAACTCTGGAAGGGCTGCTATCTGCATTAGCGAAAGGAGAGCAAACATTGATAAAACTGCTTCAGAAGCATTGACAATAGATGATATTCCTCTAGTACCCTTTGGTTTGCGAAACACTTTCCTTACAATAACCCCTTGAGGCAAGGTTAAGAAAATTTGTGAAGCAAATATTATTAGCCAATTTTACATGAAAACACTGAGGTTTAGGGATGTTCAGTGACTTGGCCAGAGTCACACAGCTGGCATGTGAAAAATCCCAAATTAATCGATCCCAGCTCTCTGGATGCCAAGTCAACCGTACCATGTAGATTTTCAGCGGGAGACCTGGATAAGAAAGTCTTTTTGTTACATATGTATATGTATTATATGCTATATATGTATATTTGAGGCACTTTACAAATGATTTTTTATTCTGTTCAGATAGAATATAGAAGTAAAGTCATTGTGTCAATAATGCTAACTAGTATTTATGTAATTAATTAAACTTATGAAGCATTTTACATGTATTATCTCATCTGATCTATTAATCAACAAAATTTATTAAGATTTTAGTATATGTCAGGCTCTCTACTGAGTGCCATGGATGCAGAGATCAAAGTGATGCAGTCCCTACCCTCAAGAACCTTACATTATAATGGGAGAGACAATACACACATACATATATGTATATGTGTGACCATATGTAAGTATGTACATAATGTATTCAAATGAAATCAAAACAAAAGTAGTACAAAAAATGTCCAAAAAACAAATGAAGATGCTTTTGGGAATCTGGGATGAGAGAGGGGCAGAGAGAGGGTATGGGTCTAGATCTGTGACTTCATCCACACTTGGAGATTATACCAGGCTCTAATCTCCATCCACTGATACAGATGAGAAACTTTTCCTTAACTCCTAACCTTAGAGAGTTGATCCAGCCACTGAGAGATTGATCTATCTACACAGCTAATTAGTCAATCAATCAAGCATTTACTAAGAACCTACTATGTTCCAGGCACTATATTTGGCATTGGAGATACAAAACCAAAAGAAAAACAGATAGTTTTTGTTAGAAGCAGGATTTGAACTCAGTTCTTCCTGACTCCCAGGCCAGCTCCCTGTCCATTAGGCCACACTGCCTCATGAAGAGTTAGCCTTGTAAGGAGCAAAGTGCTCCATTTGTTTTATCTCTTTACTAGATTCCTTCTTCCTTCTTCCTCATCTTGCTGTATAATGAGTAGGGGGAGGAAGTCATTAGTGATATCTAGGCATTATCAATATCTCTCCAGAAATTGAAGTCCCAGAAAATAGACCTGAGGTTTGCACCTAGGGGGAACAATGGATAGAGCTCCAGACCCAGAGTAGGAAGACCTAGTTCAAATCTGGCCTTAGACACTTACTAGCTGTGTGACCCTGGGCAAGTAACTTAACCTTGTTTGCCTTAGTTTCCTCATCTGTCAAATGAGCTGGAGAAGAAATGCCAAACTCCTCCAGTGTCTTTGCCAAGAAAACCCCAAATGGGGTCACGGAGAGTTGGACACAACAGAAACGACTGAGAAACCATTTGCATGTCTATCTCACATTTTGGACAAAGTGAAGGCCTGGGTGCTTGGAGAAGTGCATCATATTATTGGTATCAATCAATAAATCAATCAATTGAAAATTTATTAAATCTCTACTATGAAGAAGTCCCTACGGATACACATGCTAAGAATGAAGCAGCTCCTACTCTCAAGGAGCTTAAAGATGGCCAAGATGTGTTCATAGCTTAGATGGCCAGAGTGCTTTAGTTAAACCCATAAAATATAGACCAACATAGAAGAGAAAGACCTGCAACATGGTTAGTGGATCCCCCTGGATTTGATGAAGCCAAAGAAGAAAACTCATTCCCTGTTAGATGAGACCAGAGTGAAATAAGACTTTTGGTCAGCAGGCCTCTAAACCACTTCAAGTGAGTGACTGTCAAACTGGGGGCTTGGCGCTTCCTGAAAGAATATTCCCAGATAGCTGGCTCAAATTCTTCTTGCTAATAATGCCAATTAAAAAAAAGTATAACCTGACTTTCATTAAGGAGCTTGATGAACCAAACCTTTTTTTTTTTTTTTAAGCAATCGGGGTTAAGTAACTTGCTCAAGGTTACGTGGCCAGTTATTTCTGGGTGTGGTGCTAAGTATCGGAGCCCAGATTTGATCCCCAGGTCATCCCGACACTGGGGCTGGTGCTCTTACTGTGCCACCTGGCTGCCCCTAAGCCTTTCTTTTTCAAATGAGCAGTTGGAAAGGGAGAATATTGTGAGTGAGCTATCTGGGACACACCACTAAGCCGGGTCACTCTGGAAGAGGACCATCTAATGATTGGCCTGGCCCATCTAAGCTTTAACAAGTCCAAAGCATATTTTCTCCCAGCACACCCCACTCTTCAGTTCTTCATTGATTCATTCATTTATTTGGCCTGAGTTGAAAGTGTTCTACTTAAGGGCATCCATCCCCTTGTGCAGAGGGAGATTGCAATAATGATAACCATGAAATAATTATTATTCCTAATAATAATTACTAAGCACAGTACAATTGACTTGGCATCCAGAGAACTGGGTTCGTTCAGGTTTGAGTTTTTTCCCATATGCATTGTGTGACTCTAGGCAATTCACTGAACCTTCCTATGCCTCAGTGTTCTCATCTATAAAATGGAGTAATAATAATTGCCCCACAAAATTGTTGTCTCTTTACCTCAAGGAGTAATTTTCAAGGTAAACAACAATGACAACAACACAATAATGACTTACATTTAATAGATCACACATAGGGTTTTCAGAACCTCTACATACATTAGCTTATTTGAACCTTATAAGGTAAAGGCTATAGTTTTTAACATGCCCATTTTCAGGAGGAGAAGATAGGGCTCAGGGGTATGATGAAATTATTTTCTGGCGGCTACACAGTTAAGAAATATCAGAAACAAGATCCGAACCCAGATTGTATTGACTACATGTCCAGTCCTATCTCTGTTAACCACCAACACTGATTAAGCTCCTTATGTGCTAGGCTCTGTTGTGGCAGTGAAGTCAATAAGAACATACCCAGAGTGAGGAGGGAAACATTGAGGAGCCAATAATTAGTTGGAAATTGGAGGCAGAGTTTGGGAACTGGTCTCTTGAATCCTCAACTATTTGATATTTCTAAGCAAGCAGGTCTGCAGCCCACCCTGCACCCTGTCCACTGCTATGAATGGGTCAGATCCCAGAGTGCCAAGTCAACACTTTTTCCCTTCTCAGAAATGTGCTTCGCATTTTCAGCTAAAGGGCAGGCCATCCTATCACCCAGTGACACAATGTGTCCAGCGCCTCCTTTTCCTTTAGAAAGAAGTAAGACTCAGTTATCAGCTGGTCCACAGCCCTTTTTAGTCCAAATGAGGCTCCGAGATGCCCTCACCCAGCGCCCACTTCTCACCCATTGCACAGATCCTAAGAATTCAAACGACAAGAAGCAAAGCCCAGGTACCATACCTGAGCCCTTCCAGCGATCCCCGCCCGGAAACTCGTTCCTTGGTTATGGAGAATTGGCAGCAACGTGTCGCTCTGCTTATGCCCTATTCATCATATCAAACTCCAAAGGTTCAGTGCCTCTGAGTTTGGTTTAGAATCTCAGGAAGTTAAACGTTAACTCGGCCTATCTCCCCTGGCCCAGCAGCCCTTTGACCAGCTCACCAGGTCACCAGAGTCAGACAGAAGTTCTGAAGTCACACTTGTTTACAGAAACTGCTGAATTTTGTTTGAAAAACAAGTCATCCCAAATAATATCATTTTGAAGCCCACCTGTGCCAACAGAAGGTACCCTAAATTTCTTATTAGGAATCAATCATTACTTTGAAGAATGAATACTTACAAAACCCTTCTTACTACAAACTAATATAGGATGAAAGATTTAGAACTGACAGGGATTTTCGATGCCTTCTAATCCAACCAACCCCCTATTTTACAAAGGGGGAAACTGAGGCTAGGAGTTCAGCATTGTCATCACGATTCAGAGGTGGGATTATAACTCAGGCCTTCCTGATTCCAAGCACTGGCCTTTTACACATTTTACCATGGGAAGGACCCTTGGTTGTCCAGATTGCCCATTTCTTAGATGTTCTAAGTATGCTAAATGTAGTAGATGATGTAGGTGAATGCAAAAGTCCCGGCATAGTAAATGCAGAGGTGACTGTGATCCCCACATGAAGGGGGCTTCTTTTCCCTGTCTTCTTATGAAGAGGATTATTGGAGACTTTTGGAGAGATCTCTGAGTGAGCAGAGCAGACAGTTCCTTATTAAACAGGTCAGGATGTGAGAGGAGAGATCCTAGTTCAATACTGCTCAAAACCTCTGTGGTAACTGTTTGGTTCAAAATTCAATTTAACATTAGACAGCTATTTCATTGCCCTTTGCCTCAGTTTCCCTATATGTAAAATGAGGCGCTGTAATGAATGGCCTCTCAGCTTCCTTCTAGCTTTATGATTCTACAATCAACAAATATTTATTAAGGACCTACTATGTGCCTACTCCCTAAGGACCTACTTCTGAACACTGGAGATAGAAAGACAAAATTAAACAGCTTCTGCCTTCAAGAAACTCTTTTCTATTGTGGGAGATATAGCATCACATAGACGCATAAATATACAGGATATATGCAAGCTAATACAAATAATGTCAATAGAAGGGAGGGATCATGTAGAACGGTGGAAATTCTATGAGGGGGCTAAAGAGAGTCCTCCAGGCATAGGGGGCCATTTTGTTGAAGGATTTCGAGCTGGGAGGGACCAGGCTATCTATCCCAATCCCTTAATTTTTATAGGGGATGTAACTGATGGCCAGAAGTAACTTATACAATGAGGTAGTGATGGAGAGGGGATTTGAACCTGTGTCTTCTGACTCGAAATCCAGCTATCTTCTCCATTGTACCAGAGCTGCTTGCCTCCCACTTTCAATTCATTTCGATACAAAAAATACATTTATTAAATGTCAAGCCAGGCATTAAAGACTCACAGAGAAGACTAAACCAGACCCTGCCCTCAAGGAGCTTTCATTCTTCTTGTGCCAAGGCAGAGAAGTGGGAGATAAGATGTCATGTTCAGGGGTATAGTCAGCAAGCCAGTTTGATTGGAGCAGTTTGCTCTCTTATGAAAACCAAAACAAAACAATTCTATTGTCAAGGAGAGAAGCTGCAGATTCCAAACTCCTTGATACCTGGGCCCCAGCCTGTATCTTTAGTTTGCCTCTCTGTGAAACAAAGCCCATTTCTTTTTTTTTAATTCAGGGAATAAAACAAGAATTTCAATAACAGTATAATTAAAAAGATGATTGCATATGAAACTGCAAATCTACTATAAACAACTCGCTATTCCCTTCAAATAAGCAATACAATTATCATGTAAATTCTTTTCCTTTTTTCTTTCCTCCCTCCTCCTCCCACCCTAGAGATGACTACCATTAGACACAGATTGTGTGTGTGTGTGTGTGTGTGTGTGTGTGTGTGTGTGTAATTTGGGCATATGTAATAGTCCAAATAACTTCTTTGCTCAAAGTCATTCTTAAAACAATATTTCTGTAACTGCACACAACGTTCTCTTGGTTCTGTTCATTTCACTCTTCGTTATTTCATGCAAATCTTTCTATGATTTTCTGAGATCATTGAGCTCATCATTTCTTATAGCATGGTAGTATTCCATTACAATCATATACCACAACTTGTTCAGCCATTCCCCTATTGATGGACATCTCTGCATCTTCCAGTTCTTTGCCACCACAAAGAGAGCTGCTATAAGCATTTCAAACATATAAGTTCTTGTTCTCTTTCCCTCTTCATCTTTAGACAAAAATTTCTTTTTGAACAGTGCTCCTGAAAATTGAGGCTCCATGGCAACCCACTCTGACACTTGGGTCCTACCTGGATTGGCAATTCTATTCAGGAATTTGAGTCTCATTCTCTGTAAGCCAGCCCTCAGTGCAGTCTTCTTCCCTGGGGAGAGGGACCCCAGGGTGAGGCAACTAGCTGTAATATTGAATGCCCACAGAGAAACAAATGGACTTGATAGAACTACAGAAATAAGGGATGAGAGGGAGAGTCAAGGAATCCTGGAACACAGGCATTGTGATTTTATTTGTTTACTTCTAAACACGTTCTCCTGTCAGATGGAGGTCTGAGTGACTTCCTCTGCTCCCACAGTGGTGCCTGAATGGGTAACTTTTAGAACAGTATGTGTGTAGATAAACAGTTCTCTAATAAATTTTAAAAAACCTCAGAGGCAGCCACCATGGTGCAGTTTGGTAAAGCACTGGCTGGGCCATGTATGGCAGGCAGCAGAGTGCTGATGTAGGTGGAGTCACTGTTTATGCAAACATATATGATTAGTGTGGTCTCTCAGCTTCCTCCATACACATGATCCTCATGGACCAGCAGGGTTTAGCAGCTGAGACAGCAACAGCATTCACAGAAACACAGAGTCTGAAAGTTGGATCAGAGACATTAGTTAAGTCAAGTACATCAATCAATCAATAAACATTTATTGAGCATCTATTGTGTGCCAGGCACAGTGATAAATGTTGGAGAGACAAAAGAATGCTGCCCTCAAGGAGCCAGCATTCTAATGGAGGAGACAACATGCAAACAACTATTAACAACACAAGCTTTGTACAAGATAAATAGGAAATAATTAGCAGAGGGAAGGCTCTTGAATTAAAAGAGACTAGGGAGGTTCCAGCAAATATGTAAAGCATTTATTAAGCACTTACTACATACCAGACCCTTGGCCACTAACTGGGGATATGAATACATTAAAAAAGAATGACAATCTCTACCCTCAGGGAGCTTACACGCTAATGGGAGAAGACATTCCATAGGCGGGGAAGGGTGGGGAGAAGGTCCCTCTGCAGGGGCAGAGTGGGGAAGTCTGGAGAGTCAGAAGAACCCTGAGAGTAGAAGGGTGTCTGGCTTGAATCATTCCACAAAATGCATGTCCCAGAAGAAACTCATGAGTGGGAGGGGGAGCTGCTGGGGCATAGGGATCTTCCAGGGTGAGAATGCAGTTGTGGTGTGGTGGTAACGTCCAGAGGGTCAGAAGTAGAGCTAGGAGAGAAAAGCCTTCAAGTTGGAGGCAGGCTGGAATGTAGGTAGAGTGTTATATTTGGAGTCAGAAAGACCTGAGTTTGGATCCTGCCTCTGACACTAGCTGTATGACCTTGGGCAAGTCACTACCATTCCTGGCTGTTTCTTCCTTTTCAAATGGGGACAATATAATATCTCTAGCCCCTACCTCACAGGGCTGTGAGGGTCAAAGGAGATTATGGTGGGATGTAACATGCTTTGTAAATCTTAACGCATTATATATGAAATATGAGATACTTCTATCATCAATGAACCCTTAATACTTGTGGAAATAAAATTAAATTACACAGTTTTGTCTCAGTGAAGCTGATAAATGTGCATTTGATGCATGTGAAGAACTTTGTAAACCTTATGGCAATGTCATCTATTATTATGACAACCATAACCTGTGGAGGACCTTAGAGATAGTTCTGGTCCAAGTTTACAAACTCTCAGTCTACCAACAAGGAACCAGAGACCTAGGTAGGGCAGCTGGGGAGGTAGAAGAATGAGGTGTCTGAGGTCACATTGTTTTCAAGAGGAAGAGAAAGGACTCAAGCCCAGGTCCTCTGACTTCAATTTGAGCACTTATCCATATAGGAGGATGGCTGCTGGGATCCCTTTCAATTGTCAACCTCTGTGATCCATAGTCATCCTCTCATTTCATCTGAAGCTAGCAATAGTCCAAAGACACGTCTCTATCCCACTGTGATTCTTCTCTATTTAAGGCTGTTGCACAGGTGGATAAAGTGACTACTTTTGTCATCAAAGTATTAGGATGTCAACTCTTCCTCTGTAGGTTCATGAAAGCATCCTGGGTACAACTCCGGTAGTAGACACTGAAAGATAAGCAGCCTGTCCCATTCCCATGTTTGATCTCTTCGACTGGGTCTCCATATTTGGAAAGTCATTCATTCCATGTGTGAAAGAAAAAAGGAAAAAAAGAAAAAAGAGAGGGAGAAGGAAAGAAGGGAAGAAGGAAGGAAGAAAATATGGGTTGGTGATTAAAATTTTTATGGTAACAGTTATTAGAAATGTTCTTAAGTTTTTAAAAATCCATGTTATATCTGGGTGGTTGTGGGCAGTAGTTAGGTCTGTGCTAATTGTCCACTTACAGTACTATTTATTGGCTGAGCTCTCTAGGATGTTTTGAGATAAATATTTGTAGTATGTAGATGTTGGTATCTGTCTGTCCATAAAAGGTAATGAGTTTCTTATGTCTAATTCTAGCTACATGCTCACATTTTGAGAGGTATTCAGTAGGTGAAAACCTTTTTTTTTGCACTACTGTGTGCCTGCTCAACTTGTCCTGCTTATCAGGTCGAGGCTATCATGTGGTGATACTTCACATAATAACATTCCCATTAGAGACCACTTCCTGGCAGCCTGGCAGCTCACATACAAAACGAGAAAGGGCTTGCTGCACTTTAAACATGTGTTGGTTTTGTAACTGGAGCCATCTAGTGTTAAGCTGATTAAAACAAAACCACACACTAAAATATCCAGCCAAAAGCTCTAATTTGGTTCTGGTGGTAACCTTGTTAGACCCTTTGGAAAGCACACACTGGCAGCCAGAGCTGAGAGAAGCCTTGAGGATTCTAGTTCTTCCCTCAAGTTCAGATCTCATCTCATCTCATCTTTGTATTTTATTTTATTGATTTTTTTTTTGCATTCTCACACTCTTTCTTCAGACTCATTTCTGCCTTTTGTGACCATCCACATTAGCTAGTGGTGCTAGTGGGGACAGGAAAGAATGCCTTCCCAGTGACTGCTTTGTAGGAAAGGAATATTGTTTCTTCTAATCAAAGCATTAGAAATCGGAAGCTTTGGGGGATGGGCTGTGCCAGAGGACAAAGGTGGCAGAGTTGAGTAGTGTCCTTAGAGGGACTTAAAGGAAAAATGACAATTATCCTCACGGGCTGCAAAGAAATTTGGGAGATCATGAAATGATGTAGTACATAGAGATGGAAGGACCATATTCACCCTTTAAAATAAAAAGCAGAACCTCTAGCCTGGAGGGGTCTTAGGGCCACAGAGTCATGGGGTCGTAGTTCTAGAACTGAAAGGTTTATCAAAGGTGGTTTAGTCCAATTTTTTTTCATTTTACAAATGAATACCTGAAGCCCATGGAAGTTAAGCGACTTGTCAAAGGTCACACAAATAGTAAGCAGGAGAAGCAGGATTGCAATCCAGATCCTTTGACTCCATTGTACCACACTGCCTCAGTTTACAAATGAAGCAACTGCCAACTCACATAGTTAGGTAAATTCATTCAAAGTCAGACAGCTGGTAAGTTGCAAAGTCAGGATGGGAAGCCAGGTCTTCTGACCATCCAGTCCATTGCTCTGTATCTGGGAAGGCTTAAACTATTCCAGCCTGAAAAGATTCTCTTCTTTTGTCGTTGTTGGAACTCTGTTTTTTTTTTTTTTGAAGAGGACCAGTGACATCATGGGTGAACTGGATTTAAGAAAGGCAGAGTTGCACAAAGTCATCAGCCTCGCTCTCTTTTCCAGGGTCATTGACGTCCAGTGGCAGGACAAAAGTCGAGACAAATGATGAGAGCCCAGGATGCAGTGGAAGACCTTGGTGCCTTTGATATCTGACCAAGCTTGGAGCTCTCCACAGTGCCTGCTTTAGCCACCTTCACGGTTTGTTCCAAATTGTTCTCATCTGCCCATTCCACTGGGTTAAGTCCTCACATGCTTGAGGTAGATGCCGCGATTAACTTACCAATGGGTCTGAGGCCCTCTGGTTAGCCTCAGCTTGGTTTGTAGCCCATTTGCCCAGATGGTTTTTGCTGGGGTGTTAGCACTGTGAATGCGATAGCTTCTCAGAGTCACAAGTGAGAATTGGGTGGCAGGCTGACACCACAGGTGAATGTGGGGTGTTTGGAGAGGATGAGCCCTTTTGGGCTGAGGGCTTCTTGAGCACTTTTCAGGGCTCCCCACCTGATCTACACAATTCTTACCTATTGAAAAAGAGTTTTCTCACAAGTCATAAATTGAACTAGACCCATAAATTTATTCAATTATGGGAATTGTAAGAAAACTTTATTGCATTGTTTGAATGTATCCCTGTATGGCTGGCAAGCTGAACCACCTCTACCTGATGCTTAGAGACCCTTAACTAAGGACCTAGGTCATACTGACCAGAAACCCAGTCAGATCCAAAGACTGATGTCAATTTTCTAACAATTACAGATCTCTTACAACCCATATGTCCTACCTGAAAACTGGCCTCATCCTGATTAGTCAGATACTATTTCCATGTTCCTTTGAGTGTTCACAGCTCTTGGGGGGAGTGGGACACTTCTTTTTCAGGGAATTGCACCTGTTCCCTCTCTCCCTCCCAACTTGGAAAGTCCCTAATCTTTCATCCAATTAGAAATAAGATTATCCAATGTTATATTATTTCCTTTTAATTAATTGGTCTTACTTGATTAATTGTTTTTAATGTACAAAAGTTTGTCTCCCCCTATATTCAGGGTCCAGGCCTAAGCTGAGGAGGCCTGGTCTTTATTTGTTTGGCAATTGGCATGCATTGCTTAATAAATCAAAATGCTCAGAAGCTCAGACCTTTATTTTCTCAGTCATTTCATCTTGCACCCACCATGGTAAAGATATCCACTATATATCCCTTGAGTCTTTTCTTCTCTGTGTTAATATGCACAGTCCTCATATTATCATGGACCTAAGGCCCTATATTATTCTAGTTGACTTCTAGACATTCTCCAGTTTAATCAATGTCATTTTTAAAAACTATGGTTCCAAGAACTGAATAGTTTGCTTCAGAAAAGATATAACAAAGTCAGAATAAAGGGAAATTATTGCCTGTCTGTTCTAGACGTTATGCCCCCTTAATGCAGCAGAAGATTGCATTAGAATTTTGCAATACCATAACATATTGAGTTCATATTGAGTCCACTAAAACCGACAGATCTTTTTCAGAATAACTGCTATCTATCTATACCTCCTCTTCTATCTACAAAGTTGGCTTTTTTGGTAACTAAAGGCAAGATTTCACACTTACTGCTAGTGAATTTCATCTCATTAGATTCAATCCGATATGCAGACCTTTTAGATCCTGACCCTTTCATCCAATATGTTAACTATTGTTCCCAGCTTCCTGTCTTCTGAAAATAAGATGCACTCCAGACTCAGAGCTCATATCTTGGGTTTATTTTGTAAGAATTCTTTAAATGCCTCTCTTTCTTCATGGATGACTAGACTCACATTGGTAAGATATATAATTTTGGTTGGCATTTTGAATTCACTTGATTTTCAATTAATGTTATTACATTTCTTTTTTGTAGTTTCAGGTGGGTTCAGAGTGGTATTGTATTATGAGAATTACCTTTCCTTTGTACTTTAAGGCTTCTTTCCACTCACTTGCAGAATTTGTTGTTAGTCACCGGAATTGTTAAACTTAATGACTGTCTTGGAGTTTGTTACAATAGGATTTTTTTCTGGAGGTTATGTGTAGATTCTTTTGATCTATGCTTTGTTTTCTCTTCTCAGAAGTTCTAGGCAGCTTTCCTTCATGATTTATTGAATTATAATGTTTAGGTTTCTGTGAATTGTGTTCTTCTCGGAACCCTTTGATTCTTAAGTTGTCTCTTCATACACTATGTTCAAGAGTAATATGTTTTGCTTATATAGAGATATGTTCTTTTAATATTATTGCTTTTTTAAACTTCTTTCCTTATAGATTGTTTTTTGGCTCAGTATATTTGTATCCCATAGCTAAAGCTCTCTCTTTTGGTTCTTTTGAAAGACTTGCCACAATTGATTTTTTATTTAGTTAATTATTTTAGTTGCACAGACCAGACATTTTGCCATGTGTTCACATGCAAATTCTTTTCTCAAGATTTCAATTTGTTTCTTGAACTATTCTGGAACATCCTGCTTTGGTTCCATGCTGTCCTGAGAATCTACACGATTGTGTGTTTCATCAGGTGTTGATTTAATTTCCTTTGTCTTACTTCCTTTATTTGGAGATATCGTGATCTTTTAGATACCATTTTACTCATCTTCCCTTCTAATTTTAAAATCTTCTCAGTTGATTTTTATGTATGTTATGGCTAAGATTCAAGCCCAGGTTTTATGAAGTCGGGTCCTGTGTTCTTCCTACACTGTCACAACTGTTTTTTAAAAAAATAGTTTCTCAGGGGTGGCCAGGTAGCACAGCGAGTAAGAGCACCGGCCCCAGTGTCGAGATGACCTGGGGAGCAAATCTGGGCTCAGATACTTAGCACCACACCCAGAAATAACTGGCCGTGTAACCTTGAGCAAGTTACTTAACCCCGATTGCCTTTAAAAATATATATATATAAATATATATATATATATTTTTTTACCTCTATATTTCAGACTACAGAAAGTTCAAGTGAAGAGTTACCCAAAGGTCAATAGGAAGGGAATAAGCATTTATTCCTAAGCGCCAGGTAACTGTGCTTGGAGCTTAACAAGTACTATCTCCTTTGATCCTTCAACAAACCTGGGAGGGCAGGTGCTTTTATCACCCACACTTTACAGTTGAGGAAACTGAGACAAACAAAGTTAAGTGCCATGTCCGAGATTACACAGCTAGTAAGTATATGAGACTGAATTTGAACTTACCTTTCTAACTTTAGGTCCAGTGCTCTGTCCACTGAGCAACTTTGCTACCATGTAACAGAGAGGTCCATACAGGGTGTGACTAGTATACAACACATTACACATGAAGAATTGTGTAGGAGAAGTGGTGTAAAAGATGTCATTCAGCGAGTATATATTAAACTCTTCCTATGCACCACGGTGTATGCCACAAGCAGGGGATACAGTAACTAAGGGAACAGTGAAATGGTGTCTGTGCTCAAGGATTTTGCCACGCTGGAGCTTACACTCCTCATGTCAGAAAGATGTAGGGATGGAAAAAATGGCCTAGTGATATAACAAGGACAAGGAAAAAGATCCTGAGTTTATAAGCAACGTTCCCCACCTGTGGGTCTCCTCACTGCATTTCTCAGCCCTGTCCCCCATATTACACTCCTATCTCTTCTCTGGGGCCAAGTTTATTCTTTTTTTTCTTTTAAAATTTATTTATTTTTAGTTTACAACATTCTTTAAAATTTTGTAACATTCATTTTTGATTGTGTTGAATTGCCCTTTCCATGTACATTGTTATTGTACATGTTGTGTTCCTGGTTCTGCTTACTTTGTACTACATGAGTTCATGTCTTTCTATGCCTTTCTCTTTTAATATGACATCTAGGCCCAGGGGCCTATAGATGGTTAGTGGCTACATCAGGATTCAAACCCAAGTTCCCAGACCTACAACTCTGTCTTATAACAGCTACACCATGCTGCCTCCCCACAAACACCCATTTCTTTTGATTCTCCTCTGGGTTGGAAAGCTATGGAAGACACAGAACACCATGACTCTTTTCTGAGTGGTTTGTAAATCTTCAATCCATTCCAAGAAGCATTATTAATGTCCTATGTGCCAGATACTGTGTTAGATCCCAGAAACACAAAGACATAACCTAAAGTAGTCCCTGACTTCAAAGAGCTTACATTCTTTTGAGGAGCTACAAGATGCGCCCAGATGAATATGGCGTATGTACAAGGATTTTTCAAGAAAGAGAAAACACTCGTTATTGGAAAGATCATGAAAGGTCTCACATATGAGGTGGTACCCAAGCTTTGCCTGGAATTCTTGTGGGATAACAGTTCAAAACTGAAGTATCTAACATTAATATCAATACCACAAGCAAAAGGAGGTTAAAGAAAATGGGTTTCAGGCCTGCTAATAAATCCAATTATTTTCAATGGGAAGAACATTTATTTTGAATCATTGTTAACTTTGGAAGGCTGTCAACCAATTGCAGGCTTATTTTAAAAAGTGAAATTTATACCCCAAGAGAATAAACTTGATTTGTTCTCACTTATGACTATACCTAGAAAAACTAGAAGAAGTATGGCTTAAGATGTAGACAGCATGGTATAGAAGGACATGAGCTAGGTTTGGGGGCAGTGATTCTAGACTCAAATCCCTATTTACTGTCAACATAACCAACTTTCACCTTCCTGGGACTCACCTTACTCATCAGTAAAATAAACAGGATGGACTAAATAGTCTATTGGCTTTCTTTTGACTCAAAATCTCTGATGCTTTGAAATCTCCATTAAGCTATGAAAAGGATAGTTGTCTTCAATAATTTAGAATTCTCCCCAAATTCTTGATCCTTAATAGTTTCCTGACCCCCTCTATTACCCTAAAACTATCCCCTCTCATTTCTCTATCATCTCTCCTTCCTATGTGCATGGAACCATTACTTCATTTTAGTCATACTCTAATGACACATGATTCATAGTGAGAGCAAGATTATAGTTGGACACTAACAATGCAATGATTGGGAGAGAGGGGAAAGACTGAGGGGAGTGGTATGTGTCTGTGAAATTGGAAGAGATCAAATATGCCTTCTGCTACTTCATTCGGGGCTCTTTAGTATCAACATTGAGAAAATCTTAAATAAAAAGAGTTCAGAACACAATAAACAGTGACTGTGTGACAAATGATGTTATCCTTCAGTTCTAGGTACCTTGGCACTGCCCTGTGGAGAAGTCCCATGCTTCTAGGCCTAGTTTCTTTTTCAAGTCTCCCAAGACTTGGATAGTGAATATGAATAAGAGTTGGAGGGAAAGGACTTTCTGGGGGAGAAATGGGGATCCAAAAGGGCCCAAAGTGGCAATATTGGGCATTAATCAATTTGTGACAAGTGCACATGGTATTAAAATGGCTAGCAAAATGTAAAAGTCATTTCTGAATGTTTTATAAAGCTGGATAGCTATGCTGGCATGGAATCATAAAATGTTAGCAATAAAAGAGGTCTTAAACGTCAATTACTCCAGTCTACACGTAGACGAGACTCTGTCTACAGCAGAATCATCCATCTGTCTGTCTTTAGGGTGACTAGCTGCCCCAGCAGGGTCTGACAATCACTCAGATATGGGATTTGAGAGAGGTAAACAGCTGAATATAATGGCTGGGTTGTGAGTTTGAGGGACTAGGAAGAAGATGGTACCCTTCATAGCAATAGAGAAGTAAGGAAAAGGGGAAGGTTTGTTCAGAAAGATAATGGGTTCAGTTTTGGACATGTTGAGCTTAAGACATCCAGTCTGAGATACCAAAGAGGCAGTCAGAGAAGGAAGAACAGACTCAGGAGTAAGTTTAGGGTCAGACAAAGCAATCTGAGGTTAATCTGCAAAGAAATTATAGTTGAATCCATAGGAGCTGAGGAGATCACCACATGAAATAGTATGGAGAACTCAGGACAGAGATTTTAGGGGCATCTACAATCAATGGGCATGGTCAGAATGAAGACCTAACAAAATGATTGAGACAGAGTGGTCAGTCAGGCAGGAGATGATCCAGGAGAGAGAAGTGTAACAAAAACCTAGAGAGAAGAGAGTATTAAGAACAAAGGGTGATTGACAGTGTTAAAGGGGGTAGAGACATCCAGCTGAGATCTGAGAAAAGGACATTAGATTTGTTACTTTGGAGCTCATTGGTAACATTGGAGAAAGTAGTTGCAGACTTCATTTTTTTAATCCAAGGGCATAAATGTACATTTATCCATATTATATTTAATCTTATTTACCTCATTGTAAAGATCTTTTTAGATCATGACTTCATTATCCAATATATTAGTTATCTCTCAAGTTTACATCATCTGAAGATTTGATAAGCTCACCATCTATATATTTATCAAACTAATTGAAAACACTGTTAAATAGTATGGAACCCAGAACAGATTCCTTGGGCACTCCACTACGGACCTCTTCCTCAATTGACTTGAATACAAGTCGTCGAAGCTGGCTGATAATTTGGATGATGATATTTTATGAGAGAAATAGAAATGGTTTATTCATTGTCAAAAATGCAAATAAAGAAACCCACTACTTTTCCTGCAAACTTACAAAAGGACTGACAATGCCTCAGGAATGCAGCAAGTTCTTAATCTCTTGATTTGAGGTCAAGTTTTACAGATAGGCAAAAGGTCAACACTATGATGTCTGATAAATAATGTTTTCATGGGTGAAAGTTCATATTTACCAACAAGTCATACAGGTTCAAGCCCATCAAAGAATATGGATGACCTTGGATTTGAGTCCTGGTTCTGTCAATAACTATGACTTTTGTGGCACATCATATCCCATCTCTGAGACTCCTTCAGTTTCCTTATGTTCTCCTGTCTCTAATGTTTGGATTTTTGCTCTGTTCTGCGCTACTCTCCTTCCACTCTACTGTTCATAGAATCAGAGATTTCAAATGGGGAATGATGTTAGGACCCATCAAATTGCATTCCATTCCATTCATAGGTTAATTGACAGAATTGCCAGGAACCTGGAGATCTTTGTCCTCTAACTCCTTAATTTTATATATTCATCCTAATTGAACACATACTTATAAGGACTTACCATGTGCCATTGTTCTATGTTAGATCAAGAAAACATAGAGATGAAAAAGTAAGAACTTGGAGGAATGGGAGGAAGTCAATGAGGGTAAACTCAAGCTTGACAGATGTAGAAACTTCCAAACAGATCCAGGCAAACCCAGAATGGGTGCTCGAGAGTGAGTGGGTTCTTCCTCACTAGGGGTCTTTGCCCAAAGGTTAGCTGAACAATTGTCTGTCTTGTAGAGGGGATGTTTGTTGAACCATGACTTGGATTGTAACTCAGTGAAGACAGTTTTGGTTTTGATTTTGTTTCCCTAGTACTTATTGGGTAGCTAGGTGGCACAGTGGATAGAGCACCAGGCCTGGAGTCAGGAAGACCTGAGTTTGAGTCCAACTTCATACATTTGCTAGCTATATGACCCTGGGCAAGTCACTTAACCCTGTTTTCCTCAGTTTTCTGATCTGTAAAATGATCAGGAAAAGGAAATGGAAACCATTCCAAAACCTTTGCCAAGAAAGCCCCAAATGGGGTCATGAAGAGTTGGACATGACTAAATAACAACAAGTACCAATCACATAGGAAGGAGGTATTTACTAAGTGTTTGTGGACTGATCCATTGCCTAGGTGGCCTCTGAGATCCCTTCAAGCTCTGACATTCTGTCTTAGAGGTCAGGGTTGAGGATATGCTCACAGAGGAGCATAGAATGACCTTCCTGGCATGACTCCTGGATGGGGAGACTGGATTAAGATGGATGGCATGTCTCTTTGCTTTGGCCAGCCAAATTTTCAATGGACCCAGCACTGAACATTTTTTGACCTGGTTCTGGGGTCCAATTATTTCTAACCCATTAACAGAGCACAATGAAGCTCAGTGCAGCATGGAATAAGTACTCTGCCCTCTAGTTCTGTGTGATTTCCCACATCACTGAATCCTTGTCCCTTGCTGATAGCTTCTTCTCACTCTTTGAGATCCTTTAGGACAGCAGCTTTGTGGGCATACTCTTGGGAAAAGACTACTCAACAAAACAGCTCCTCCAGGTTTGTTGGCTTCAGCAAAATTCCACTCTCCAGGGTTTCATATGATCGTGAACTTAGCCTTGGTTCTGAATCTAGGTCAAGTCTCCACTTTACAGAGCAGAGTACTAATGTCCCTTTAAAATAAATTATTCAGAAAGCAGAGAATCTCTTCAGGAAGGCATAGGAGCCCAAGACATAGTCAATATTGATTGGTCTCCAAAAAAGTCCTTCTAGAAGCCAGGAGTCCTTAGTGTCATAATCCCTTTGCTGGTTCACATCATCGTGTCATGATGTGAACCACTACCTTTCAGGGCTGTTGCTCTTTAAGAATATTATTTCTTTTTAACATTCTTTTCTTTTAAAATTTCAAGCTCTAAATTCCTCTTTCCCTCCCATCCTTCCCCCACTCACTGAGAAGGCCAGCAAAATCATATCAAATATACATGTGAAATCATGCAAAATATATTTCTATCTTGGCAAAAAAGCAAACAACAAAATAAAGCAAGAAAATTATACATCAATTTGCACTCAGGTAATCCACTCTCTCTCTGTGGGTAGATAGCATTTCTTCATCTTAAGTCCTTTGGAGTTGTCTTGGATCATTGTTTTGATCAGAGAAGTCAAGGCTTTCAGTTGACCATCATTACAACATTGTTGTTATGGTGCACAATGATCCTCTGGTTCTTCTCACTTCACTTTGCATCAGTTCATATATGCTTTCCCATATTTTTTTCTGAAATCTCCCACCATCATTTCTTATAGAACCACAGTATTCCATCACAATCATGTATGACAACTTGTTCAGCTATTGCCCAAATGCTAAACATCTCCTCAATTTCCAATTTTTTGCCAGCACAAAAACAGTCGCAATAAATTCCATGATCTCCCCCCACAACCACCTCAAATACTTATAAAACATGACTCTAAATAAATTTTAGAGCTGCAGAACCCACAAAGTGACAGAGAGAAACAAATCTGCTGAAAGCAGTCTGGAAGGCCGACAGGAAGGGTCCATTGCAGTGTGCAGGGAGCAATGCACAGTCCTCGGGAGCCACACAGTTTTGGCCCCAGGGAGGCAGCAGCGGCCAGAGCAGACTTCAAGGGAGTGAATCACCACCAGCCATGGTGGTTTCCAGACTTTTCAACCCATAAACACCAAACAGAAAGTAAAAGGTAAGTGAGGACCTCTGTTGGAAAGGAAGGGCTCCATCCAGCCCCTGCCCCCAGGGTGAGAAGTGGAGGAAGTGAAGTGGTTACAGCCACTACCATGTGGCCTCAGGAGCTCCTAGAATAGAGATAATGCGGGGACTGAGTGACCGCTCAGAGGGTAATCACTCTTGCTTTGACCTTCTTGGATGTGGATCATGGTCTTGGGTGGTGGTTCTGTAGGGAGAAACTGTAGTTTGCCAGTGTGGTGTCTGTAGAGAGGGCACCCTCCTCAGACTTCTGACAACATTTGTGAAAACCCCAGCAATTTGGGACAAAGCTCTCCTCCCTGGAAGCAGAATTCTACTATGGTAAAGAGCTCAAAAGTCAAGTAATTGACTGGCAATATGAGCAAGCAGAAGAAGCACAAACAGACCACAGAATCCTTTTTTAGGGACAAAAAGAATCAAAACATGGAATGGGAGGAAGACAATGAAGTCAGAATTCCTGCATCAAAAGCTTCCAAGAGGGCAGCTAGGTGGTGCAGTGAATAGAACACCAACCCTGGGGTCAGGAAGACCTAAGTTCAAATCCACCCTCAGACACTTAATGCAAAAACCAGCTGTGTGACCTTGGGCAAGTCACTTAATCACAGTTGCCCTAAAAAACAAGGAAAAAAAGTTATTCAAATATTAAAAAAAAAGCTTCCAAGAAAAATTTGAATTGTTTACAGGCCATGGAGGAGCTCAAGAAGGATTTTGAAAATCAAGTAAGAGAAGTGGAGGAAAAACTGGGAAGAGAAATGGGAATTATGCAAGAAATCATGAAAATACAGTCAACAACCTGATCGAAGAAAATAATACCTTAAAAAAATAGACTAACTCAAATGGCAAAAGAGGCCCAAAAAACTAATGAGGAGAAAAATGCCTTCAAAAGCCAAATTTGCCAGATGGAAAAGGAATTTCAAAAACTCACTGAAGATAATAATTCCTTCAAAATTAGATTGGAGCAAATGGAAGCTAATGACTTCATGAGAAATCAAGATACTATGAAATAGATCCAAACAAATGAAAAAATTGAAGGCAATGTGAAATACTTCATTGGTAA
The DNA here is from genome assembly GCF_028583685.1 of Petaurus breviceps papuanus. Classification (NCBI taxonomy): domain Eukaryota; kingdom Metazoa; phylum Chordata; class Mammalia; order Diprotodontia; family Petauridae; genus Petaurus; species Petaurus breviceps. Next base: position 14,206,291 of record NW_027186352.1, read on the forward strand.
AACCACTGACCTGGAAAATAGATCCAGGAGAGATAATTTAAAAATTATTGGGCAACCTGAAAGCCATGATCAAAAAAAGAGACTAGAAATCATCCTTCAAGAAATTCTCAAGGAAAATTGCCCTGATATTCTAGAACCACAGGGCAAAATAGAAATTGAAAGAATTCACTGACCATCTCTTGAAAAAGATCCCCCCAAAAAACTCTTAGGAATATCATAGCCAAATTCCAGAGTTCCCAGGACAAGGAGAAAATATTATAAACAGTCAGGAAGAAACAATTTGAGTATTGTGGAAACACAATCAGGATAACTCAGGATCTGGCAGCTTCTACACTGAGGGATCAAAGGGCTTGGAATATAATATTCCAGAGGTCAAAGGAGCTAGGATTAAAACCAAGAATCACCTACCCAGCAAAACTGAGTATAATGTTTCAGGGGAAAATATGGTCATTCAATGAAATAGAGGACTTTCAAGCATTCTTGATGAAAAAGCCTGAGCTGAACAGAAAATTTGACTTTCAAATACAAGAAGCAAGAGAAGCATGAGAAGGTAAACAGGGAAAAGAAATCATAAGGAACTTATTAAAATTGAACTATTTACATTCTTACATGGTAAAATAATGATTGTAACTCATTAGACTTTTCTCAGTATGAGGATAATTGCTGGGAATATGTATATATATGTATACATATACATATGCATACACATATATGTTTATATAGGAGGGTATATGTGCGTATAAATACATATGTAAGTATGTGTATATATGTGTACATGTTGATCAGCTGAAGAGGAAGGGATGACAACTAAAAAATAAAATTAAGAGGTGAGAGAGGAATATAATGAGAGGTGATAGGGAGAGATAGAATAGGGTAAATTACCTCATATAAAAGAGGCAGGAGAACACTGTTACAATGGAGGACAAAAGGGTCAACCTTACTCTCATTGAATTTGGCTTAAGGAAGGAATAACATACACACTAAATTGGGTATCTTACCCTACAGGAAAGTAGAAGGGAAGGGGATAAGAGGGGGGATGATAGAAGGCAGGGAAGACTGGTGGGGAGGGTAGTTAGAAGCACACACTTTTGAAAAGGGACAGGGTCAAAGTAGAAAATAGAACAAATAGGGGGTGGGATAGGATGGAGGGAAATATAGTCATTCTTTCATAATATATCTATTATGGAAATGTTTTGCATAACTACACATGTATAACCTATATTGAATCACTTTTCCTCCCAGTAGGGGTGGGTGATGAGGGAAGAAGGAAAAGAATCTGGAAATCAAAGTTTTAAAATCAAATGTGTATATATATATATATAATTTTTTACATGCAGCTGGGAAATAAGATATACAGGCACTGGGGTATAGAAATCCATCTTGCAGGGGCGGCCAGGTACCACAGCGAGTAAGAGCACCGGCCCCAGAGTCGGGATGACCTGGGGATTGAATCCAGGCACAGACACTTAGCACCCACCCAGAAACACCTGGCCATGTAACCTTGAGCAAGTTACTTAACCCCAATTGCTTAGGGGCAGGCAGATGGCTCAGCGAGTAAGAGCACTGGCCCCAGTGTCAGGATGACCTGATGATCGAATCCGGGCTCAGATGCTTAGCACCACACCCAGAAATAACTGGCTGTGTAACTTTGAGCAAGTTACTTAACCCCAATTCCTTTAAAAAAAAAGAAATCCATCTTGCCCTACTAGAAAGTTAGAGGGAGTATGGGGGAGGATATAAGAGAGAGCAGATTGGGGGAGGGGTATTCAGTAGGCTTGAGATCTTGGGGTGGGAGTAGGGGAAAGACGGGGAGAAAATTTGTAACTCAAAATCTCATGGAAATGGATGTTGAAAACTAAAAATAAACAAATAAAAAACATTGGCATAATCATGGAAAATACTTCCTTTCTTGGACTACTGAATTCCCTACTACTCTACTTTCAATGTCATTGTTACCACTTAGAATTTCCTAGTGGTCAAACATAATTGCTGTGTCAACAATAATATGTGTTGGGGGAGGGAGGGGAGTATGGAGAAATTGCCTTGTGATTCCACTGGCATGGGGAATTTCCCCCAAGGAAATTCTCTCTACCAAGGCGGCTCACTACCTGCTCTGCAATTTTTAGACTCCGAGAGTCAGCAGTAATGCTGACCTTAAGCTGGAAGCAGTGTGGAGGGTAGATCAGACCAAGGACTAGGGTTTGTCTAGGATCATGTTTGGGGAACTGAAAGAGAAATCAGAGGTCAACTCATTCACCCCTCCCCCATTTTATAGATGGGAAAACTGAGGCCCAGAGAGGTGAGGTAACTTGTGGACATATAAGGAATATGTGATAGTGCCAGTTTGGAAGCCAAGACTTCTGACTCCAAAATCCAGCAATCTTTCCAACTCTCTGTGGTTCCTGTTCTAGTCTAGTCCATATCTAGAAAAAGAATTTTTCTACAAGATTCTTAATAAGTAATATTCATCCTATGCTTGAAGACCTTTGGTAGAAGGGAACCTGTCTTGTGATGAAAAAAATCCTGGCTTCAGAGTGAAAGGACCTGGTTCCAAATATTACCTCTCATCACTAACATTTATGTGACCTTGGGCAAATCCCTTAATCTTCCTGGGCCTCAATTTCTTCCTCCAGAAAATGAAGGAGATTAAATAGACAATGCCTAAGGTACCTTCCGGTGCCATAGCTGTCATCCTATGACCCTCCCTTCTTTATTTTTCCATAGATGCTATCATCTGTTACTATCCCAGAATGGGGTAGAGTTATTGTGACTCCAGCATTCCATCTAACAACCAACAAGGATTTACTAAGTGTCAACTATGTGAAAAGTCCAAGATAGTGGAGAGACAGAGGTGAAAACAAAATAAAACAAAAATAGTTCCTACTGTCAAGGAGCTCATATTCAGTCAGAATTTACATTCATGAATCACTGAAAAATTATTATAATTTTCTCTGAAGGTTCTCCCCCACAAAAAAATAAATATGTAGTCTGAGAGGGGTATGAGATGTAAATACAGAAAACTATAACAAACATGATAAATACACTACAGAGATGAGACAAAAGTACTATCTGAGATTCTGAAAAGGGACTTGTCTGGAATAAGAAGAAAAAGCTTTGTGAGCAGGTGTTATTGAAGTACTGCATTAAAGGACAGGTATACTTGTGGAGAAGGTGGCAAGACAGAATCTGGATGATAGCACACTTGGGAGAATTCAGAACTGACTGTATGGCTGGAGCCAAGGAGGGATCATTAACTATTTGCTGTCATCCAGGATGGTCTCCATTGGAATGCCCCAGGGATCTGCTCTTGATCTTATGCTTCTGACATTGTTATTAATGGCGTGGTAAAGGTACACATGGCATTCTTACCCAATTTTCAGATGACACAAAGTTAGCAGAGATAGTTAACACTCTGGGTCAGGGGTGAGGAACCTGTGACCTCGAGGCTGCACTTGGCCCTCTAGGTCTTCAAGTTTTTTTTTGACTGAATCCAAACTTCCCAGAACAAATGCCTTTTATAAAAACATTTGTTCTGTAAAACTTGGACTTAGTCAAAAGTCCACACCCAAGGACCTACAAGACCACATATGACCTCAAGGTCGCAGGTTCCCTGCCCCTTCTCTGGGTGATAGTGAAAGAATGAAAAAAAGAAAAGTCATTATTGGGCTAGGTGAAATCTAACAAGGAAAAATAGAAGATAGAGGAAGAATCTGGGGCAGGAAGTCTTTGTGGACTGTAATTTCAATATGTGTCAACAGCAAGATCTGCTAGCCAAGAAACCTAATGTGACTTTAGGTTGTCAAGTCAAGACAAGTCAACAAGCATTTATTAAATACCTACTATGTGCCAAGCATTGTGCCATATGCTGGGGACACAAAGGCAAAAAGAGGGATGGTGTCCACAAAGGGGAGGTGATGACTCCATTGTACTATATTCTGGTTTTCAAAGTTGGAGCCATATTTTAGGAAGAATATTGATAAGCTGGAGTACGTACAGAGAAGCAAAATCATGGCCATGATGGACATTGAGTTCGAGTTATATTGTGTATTCCAAACTTCACTAAGAATTTTGGAACACTTTGTATGATTGTCAGGAGAAGGAATGGGTAACATTCAGCTTCCCAAAGAGATGCTACATGGGGGAAGAAGTTAGCTGTCTTCAAGTATCTGAAGGTCTGTTAGTGTAAATGGTATTCTTTTCTTTTTCTTGACTCAAGGCTAGAACTAGGAATAATCAGTTAAGGTTCCAAAGAGGAAATTTAGGCTAAAAAAATTTCCTAATGCTCTGAGCTGCCATCAAATGTAATGCTAGTGGGTTCCTCCTGTCTGGTGGTCTTCCTCAATGACAACTTGGGTGTCTTATAGAGAAGATTTGTGCTCTAGGACTGCTTGGACTTTTTGGTTGTTTATCCCATTTTGATCAGGGCCTGTATTTGTATATGTACTTATCTATAATTTATACACATGTATCAGTATATAATATTTATAAATCATAAACCTTAATAAAATAGACATTTGAAAAGGAAGAAATAATATTTGACCCTAGATTCAACATGAAGCCACTAGAATTTACTGGTTAGGGAAATGACATGTTCAGACCTGTGCTTTAGGAAAACCACTTTGGCAGCTACTTTGAGGATGGACTGGAGTGAGCAGAGTCTTGAGGCAGGGAGGACAATGAGGAAGTTATTGCTAGAGTCCCGATGTGAGGTGATGATAGGCTCAAACTAAGGTTGCATACTTGGGGATGGAGAGAAGGGAGCATAAATGAGAGATGATTTGTAAGGAGAAATGATATGGTAACATTATATATGGGAGGGTGAGGGAAAGTAAGAATCAAAAATAATGCCAATGGGGGCAATAATTGTCTGGAATGATGGTGGTGCAAGAAAAACCAGTGTCATGGAAAGCTAGAGAGCAGTAACAAGTTTTTGTGTGTGTGTGTGTATGTGGGGGGAAGAGAGTGGTAAAATGGCAATAATGGAAGACTTCCAGAGGAGGTAGTGTGAGATGTAGTCTGAATGAAGGGATTCTAAGATGGGGATTACACAATCATAGGATCTCAGTTCTAGAGCTGGAAGGGACCTGGGAAGCCATCTAGTCTTATCTCACTTCACAGATGAGGAAACTGAGGCCCACCAAAGCTAAGTAATTTTCCAAAGTCATGTGTGAGGAAGGAATATATTCCAGTCAAAGAAATTAGCCCAAGAGGTCAGAGATATCATTGTGAATTCAGAGAACTGCTAGAAGTCCAGTTGTGCTGGACTATTGAGTATGTGCAGAAGAGCAGTGATGTGAGAGAAGGCTGGAAATGCATATGAGAGTCTTCAAAATAGGAGGAGGAATTTGTGTTAAAGCTTCAAAGTCACAGGAAGCAAGTGAATGTTTGTGAGTACAGGCAGGGATGGCACAATCAGACTGATGTTTTAAAAAGATTTTTTGGCACTGATGTGGTTGACTGAAAGGAGGAGAGCCAGAGGGCAAGACTGCCAATTCAAAGGTCACAATAGTCATTCACAGACATGGAGATGAATTTAAAGATGATGGCACAGGCTGTGTGAATGGAAAGGAAAGGATTGATTTGAGAGCTGCTAAATTCAACATCTGGTGAATGGTCGAATTGCAGGCACTGTGGCAGGTCAGTGGAAGAGATATTTCAGGGGCAAATCACAACCCACAGGCACCTGGGACCCAAACAGGAACTGAAATGCTTATTCCTTAAAAATAGAAATTATACAGACTTTTCAATGCAGCTTTGAAACCTTAGAAAACACCGGAGTTAATCTGAGGATGCATCAAGGATGCTGGCAGTCAGGTCTGCTTTCTGCAGAGCCATCAGCACCAAATCTTGTACCTCTCTCATGGCACCACATGGGACTTTGTACTAGATTCAGTGATGGATGTCTTTGGGTATTCAGGTGGAGTACAGTTTCTCTTATACTCCTGTAAACGGAGATTAGCTGTTGGGTAATGTAGGGTGCATTATTGATGTTCTGACTTTAGACAATTGAGGAGGAGAGGAAAGGATAGACAGCCAGTCCTTCCCTTCTGTGCTTTGCCCCAAGGCTTAAACTATATAATAATTACATCAAGAGACTTCAGTGATGGAAGAAGGTGTCTAGGGATTAAACCTTCCAAGTTGGATAAACTACCCAATGCCAGACTATATCGATCCTGTAGAAAGAACAAAAAAGGACCTTGGGCACCTTCTAATTCAATCCTTTCATTTTGCCAACAAGAACACTATGGGCAGCAAGGGAAAGTACTTGGCATTAGGTAGTAAGTGACAGAGTTGGTGCCTTTTACTCTAAATTTAGTGGTCTTTCCACTGTATCACACTGCCTCTCAAAATGGACTTCGGAAGATGGATATGGGATAAGATGAAATTAATTAGGAATAAGACAACCTCCTTATATGTGTGTTTATTTAACAAGAATCATCATGAGTTAGTCTATAATGTGATGAACTCAGAGCCAGGACTTCTGAGTTTAAATCCTGCCTGAGATAATTTTTTGCTCTGTGATCACGGGATAGTCACACAGCATCTCTGAGTCATACTTTCCTTATCTATTAAATGGAGAAGATAATACTTCTGTTACTTCCTACAAAGAATTGATATAAAGTTCTTTACAGAGCATAGAATGTCATAGAAATGGTAGTATAACCGTCATTGAATATGCCTTGCTTTGTGCACAGATGACTCAAGAAGAAATTGTACAGATGGGAAAGGAGGCAGTAGGCTAGAGAGCAGTTACTTTTTAGGTAGTAAGGAGTTCCAAGATTTTCTCCACCCCCTCGGGATCTTCCCCTCTTTTGGATGCCTTATAAATCTCCCATTCACTGTGCCCACAATCATGTTTCCTCCAGCACGGATTGCCTCTATCTCCACTTGATGCAACCTAGATGCCCTTCTTTGTTCTTTGGGACTGTTTCTTCCTTTTCTTTCAGCCCTTCCAGGACTAAGGGCTGGAGTTCCACCCTCCTTAATGGAGAAAACAGTTCACTATAATGATTTTTACAAACCTTCTCCATTTCTCTTTTGCTGTCATCTTTCCATTTTTATCCTTGAATAGAAAGCCCTTGGGATGACTTTACTTGGTAGGATCTCTTCCCAAATTTTAAAGCAATTTTACTCTCCACTGCTTCCCTCTGTTTCACGAGCAACTACTACTCATAATTCTCCATCTTCTCTTGTAAGACTTTATAGTTGAATTTCTATTTTAAAATAGTGTTGCCTTCACAGTCATCCCCTTCTCTTTGGCAAGTGAGTCAGATGGTTGTTGACTAAGGGGCTTTCTATGTCTTCTTTATTTACTTGTTATGACAATTAACTTATAATGGTTAAATTTCCAGATGAAACTATAACAGTTGGTTTTAATGTCATTTCTGTTGTCCACTTCCCACTTGCATATGTCAATAATTTATATGAATAGTTATCAGTTAAGTTGCTTCAAAAGCATGCCATAATCTCTCTTCTCATTATTCTCCCTTGTTTTTTGTTTCGATAGTTTTACTAATTCTGAACTTAGCTCTGAAGAATCTATAAAAGCATCAGGGGTACAAGGGTAAAACCTAATATGGTCCCTGTTCTCAAGAAGTTTATGTCACTTGTGAAAGCATGGCAATGTAGCATAGCGGATAATATTTTGGAATTCAAGTGAAGAGGGCTCTGATTTACATCATCCTTGAACACTTATCAGCTCTGTGACTCGAGGAGAGCTTCTCACCCTCTCTAAGCCCCTGTTTCTTCTTAAAAGTGAGGGTAATAGTTTCTGCAGCACTATCCCCACTGGACTGTTATGCAGTTCCAATGAAATAAGTCAGTCTATCAGCTGACCATCATTTATTAAGCATTTACTACATGCCAGGCACTGTGCTGGTGCTGGAGATATAAAGAAAAAGACATGTCAGTTTTCATTACTCTACTATAATAATCTACATAAGCAAAGTGTGAAGGTGAATAAAATAAAAGGGGGAGAGAGAAGGGGGAGAAGAGGAGCTTCACACAAAGCTCCAGAACAACTTGTGAAGGAAACAATTTTTGCCTGGACAATCAGGGCAAGATTCAGGAAGGCAGAGAAGTCTACCTTATGATAGAGGTGGGCCCTTCTGAAACCTGCAAGCCCCAAGGGGGAGGGGTTTTTTTTTTTTTTGGGGGGGGGGGGATCTTTATATCCTCAGTGCCTAGCAGAGTGCCTGGGACATAGCAGGTGGTTAAGAAGTATTTGTTAATTGACTCACAGAATGCTAACTCCTTTGGAGGAAGGATTATTTAACTTTTGCCTTTATACCCCATCGCTGGCAGAATCCCTGATGTAGAGAAATAGCTTCATTAAACCTACTGAATATAACTGACTTGAAGGACAAAGGAAGAGAAAGCTTATGATGGGGGAGATTAGGATGACCAATATTCCCAGCACTGGGAACGGTTCAGTAAAGGTGGTGAAAGCTGGCTGAGATCCTGGTACAGCTAGCAGCTCAGTTCATAGAAAATGTAGAAGTTGTTAAGGACAGTAAATGTGAATGATACCCAGCAACTTCTTTTTGGTCTTTTCCCCAGTCTCCCTTTTTTTTAAAGCCACACTGCAGTAATTTCACAATTATACAATTCATTCATTCATGAAAAGGGCAAGGTGGTGTAGCAGGAGGGGCCAGGAGTTGGAGTCAGAGGCCTTGGGCTGGTAACCCAGCTCTGCTAGTTACTGCCCAGGTGACTTTGGGTAAGTTACTGTATCTCAGTGGTTTCTTCATCTATAAAACAAAGGTATTGGACCACCAGAACTAAAGCCTGTGATTCCCCTTAGTCTAAACTTTCTTTGGGATTACTTTCCCCCCTAGCCTATCAAATTATTCCCCATTTCCATTTGTAACTGGGGTGCCCAAGGCTAATTGTACCCACTTCAAACAATCTCAGCCCCAGATTGATATAGAAATAACTGGCCTCCCATTTACTGCCTTTGCCCATGATGGAAAAACAGGTCAGTGACAAATTTAGGACTTAATTCCATCAGGCAGGCTGGAAGGGCGCCAGTGTGTCAGCACACCTCCCTCCCCTGGAGTCTTCTTTACCCAGCTCCCTCACAGCGGACACACTCTCAATGTCCTCTCCTCCACACACAGCAGTGGGAAATCGTGAATCAAGTGATGGTGCTTTAGATTTGTATTTCCCCTGAGGTTCTGCATTCAGATCAGAGAGCAGACCCACTTGGGAGATGGGGAGCCTCATCTAAACCGAGGCCTGGATTTTTTCCATGACCATTGTATGTTCTTTGTAAGCAAGGGGAGAGGGGTATGGACAGAGAAAAAGACCAGAGAGACACATGCCTGGGGTGGGGGGGTTATGTGGCAATTGAGGGCCCTTAAAAGCATGTCATGTGTATCAGAGCTTAGAAGAGGACAGATTCAACCATGAGGGGAGGGGATGGCAAAAGGTTCTGTTTCACTTCAGAAGATATAACTACTATAAGATCAATGGGTTGAAGTTACAAAGAGACAAATGTAGACTTGATATAAAGAAAAAATTCCTTTAACCATTAGAGCTATTGATAAGTCATCCAATCAATCAACAAGCATTAATTAAGCATCTACTCTATGCCAGGTGCTATCCTAGGCATTGGGGGTATAAGCACAAAGATGACACAGTTCGTGATTGAGTTTACATTCCATTTAATAACAATGAACTGCCTCAGAAGGTGGTGGCTTTCTCCCAATGGGGGCTCTTAAGTGAAAGCTTGGATGATCATCTGTTATAACAGGGATATATGATGAGGATTTTTCTTCTGACCAGATGGTCTTGGAGGTCCCATCCAACTCGGAGCTTCTTTTATTTTGTTGTGCAATCCCACCCTCTTTGGCCTCAGTTTGTAACCTGTAACATAAGGAGGTGAGACTAAGCAATCTGAGGAGCTTCCTTAAGCTCTAATTATGTGACTCTAGGATCCTACCAGTCACCAAGAAGATCCCAGCAGTGGGCCAAGCTTGAGGTGGCAACAATGAGGGAGTCAAGAAATGTGTGATGAAGGGATCACACTTCCATTCAAGGCAGCAGCTACATATCAGTCATCATTCCTACTTGATTTGCTGCCTCAGAGCTACGGCTCAAGTCTTAGACATGTCTCACACTCTAGATCTTTTGTTTTCCTGCCTTCTCTACCCACCTTGGTCAAAACTTACCTGGTTTTGGTCCCTTATCTCAAATCCATGTGAGAGTGGCCTTCCTAACTCCATACACTAAAACAGCAGTACAGAGCCCTCCCTGCCAATGCCCCCTTCCATTGGTTTTCCTTGACTGGATGTTAACCATCTTTCCCCACTTCTGATGGGGGAATCTAGAATTCCTCATTCCTCCCTGATCCTTAGTCCTGCTCCTTCTCAGTCATGATGATACCTTCTTTTCCATGCTCCTGGGCCTTGCCATCCACACTGCTGTACCCTCAGGACCTCTGAGTTTCTTCATTCACCATGTATGTATGTATGTATGTATGTATACACACAGAGATATATAGATATAAATATGTATGTAGATTCATATATAGGTACACAAATCTCTCTCTACCACTCTTCGTATGCACACATATACCCCCATAGATCTATATCTCTATACACACACTCACAAACACACCCACATATGTTTATATGCTTGTGCATCCATAAATACACACATATGTACATGAACATATTCTCTCCCCTAATTAGAATGCAGGCTCCTCAAAAGCATGGCTGGTTTTGCTTCCCCTCTGCCCCTCCCCCAGCATAGCACTTGGTAGCCCAGCACATTACACTTTTGGAAGCACGTCTTTGTACTTATGTCCCCAGGGCCTAGAATAGCACCTGACACAGAGTAGGTGCTTAACTAATGCTTGTTGATCGATTGACTGATTTATTAATAGCTCTAATGGTTAGAGGATTTTCTTCTTTATATCAAGTCTAACTTTGTCCCTTTGCAGCTCTAATCCAATGATCTTACAGTAGCTATGTCTCCTGGAGGGAAACAGAACCCTTTTCTGTGCCGTCGCCCCATGATTGAATCTGTCCAGTTCTACGCTCTGAGGTACATGACATGCCTTTGAGGGTCCCCAATTGCCACATAACCCTCCCCTGCCCCAGTACTTTAAGCTTTTTATAGTACTTTCCATTCATTAATTTACTCATTCATTCATTCATTCATGATATTTAAACAAAGCTGGGATAACCATTTGTCAGGTGTATTATGGTGGGGATCCTTTCTCAGGCATAGGATGGACCAGGTGGCTGCTGGATTCCGCTCCAGCTCAAACACTCTAATTCTGTGAGCCCCATCTCTCATTTTTCCCATTTTTATCCCATCTTCCCCCTCTATATGGCCTGATTATTGAATTAACTAAGCAATAGAAACAAAAAGCCATGGTTTACAAGGGTGACTGTCACCCTAGTGAAGTGGGATCCTGTGACAATACTCCCTGATCAGAGGGGATCCCAGAGCCACTGCCGCTCCCCTGTTTGACCTCACCATTGATGTCCAGGGGCTGCAAATGTAAAATGACAGAGAGAACACATAATCAGCACATGCTCAGCTCAGCCCACCTGCAGAGGGTAGGTAGAGCCCTCTCCTCCCTGGGCCAGGGATGGGATGGGCTCTGTGTTCTAAGGTCATTCAGGCCTTCTACATGTCCTCATATCTCTTCATATGAACTTGAGTCTAAACTTTGCCAGTTCATGAGTTAGAGACCCCCCCCCCCAGCACACTGGATACAGTTTTGGAGATTAGGAGTTGGACCTGCAGTTGTAACTGTGTGGGGAACACTCCCTCTGGAGCCCTGATTGTGGAGACGCTCTGGTAACTGGTGCAGAGCAGTGACTTCTCTACATGTACAGCCTTTGAAAGCTGTCCTGGAGTGCAGAGAGGTGGTGACTCTCCTTTGGTCACAGTTTATATTTCAGAGTCAGGACCAAATTCGCTGATCTTATCAAAGAAATGGGAGGGTTGAACTAGCTGCATATTGAAGGTCCCTTCCAATTACAAAAATGTGATCCTATGAACTCTTCAAAGACTTCGGGGAGGTGCAGACTGCTGGACTGGATTATCTTTGCATGAATGAGTGCTTCGGTCTGGGATCCAGGACAACAGCAGGCTACATGAACATAATGAGCACTTATGGGATGGAGTGGGGAAAATCCTGATGAAGACCAAGGAAGGCAGGGCTCAGGGAAATCTCTTCTATAAGAAGAGGACATGAATGGGGGGGGGGGTAGGTGCTCATTAAAGCCTGGGGGACTGACATGGAGGATGAAGAGATGGAGATGATGATTCCAGAAAGTCTAAAACAAATGCAGCTTCTTAAGCCCATTCCAGTTATTAGAAATTAATAACTGATCTCACAATTCTCCCAGACAGGAGTCAGTTGGCTGAGTGTAAAGGCAAGCTCTAGTCTAGTAGTGGATCAGTCAGACAAAGTGAGGAAGAGCCGAAGCAAAACAAGGTCAAATTCATGGCAAGTGTGTAGGGAGGACCAATGTTAACTGAGAACAGCAGGCTCCGTCACTGGCTACCTACACACCCTCAGGGACATGGTGTCCAGTCTCTGGGCCTCAGCTTTCTCAACTTAAAATCAAGACATTGGACCGGATCTGAGATCCCCCTAAGCTCTAAACCTGTGACTTAGGCTCGCTAGGTGGGTCAGTGGATAGAATATTGGACTTGGAGTGAAGAAGATCTGACTTCAACTCCAGCCTCAGATGCTTACTAGATGTCCAGTTCTGGGCAAGTTAATTTCTGCCTGCCTCTGTTTCTTCATCTGTAAAATGAGGATAATAATAGCACCAAGATGAAATGAGATCATGTTGGTAAAGTGCTTTGCTATAGAAACGCCAACTGTTAGTATTATCTTTCTTTGTAACGTTGAAATATGCCCTTTTTAGGTAAACATATATATATATATATATGTAATATTTCATGTCCCAAGTGCATTCTGAAATTATGGCTATTTTACTAGTGATACTCTATAACAAAGGGATTTATCTCCATGGTCCTGAACATGGCTTCACCCTGCCTCTCCAATTTCTCCATAGCTCTGAGTGTCCTTTGGTTGAAAAACCTTTGAAAGAGGCTAAGAACCAATTACCAACAAGTGGCAGCTGTATTATTAGCCTGCAGTACACTCCTATGTCCTAAAATTACAGTTCTAAAATTACCATCCTAGAATTGAGGACACCAATTAGATTTCAGGTCACCCCCCTCCTTTTTTTCTCCCCTCACAGTCCCGTCTCTAAGAAATAAAATTATCAGCATAGATTTCTATAACAGGGAGGGAGGAACATGTTGGCTTGGTTTCAGCTATGGACATGTAAAATTTCAAGCTTGTCTTTTTATAAACACAACAAATATAGAGTGTATCTCTATAGAGAGGTCAGTTTTATTTATGCTGTCTTGTTGAAAGGTTTCTAATTGAATCGAGGAATGCAGGGCTGGATCTTAAGTGAAGGGAGCAGTAAGGAAAGAGGAGAAGAGTGAAATGGTATAGCCCAATCAGGCTGGGTACCTACCGCTCATTCTGAGGCTACTTATGGCTATCATGAATTATACCCAGTAAAAATTAGTTTGGGTAGCTAAAAGAATATGTTCAGGGAAATCAGTACATTTAATTTACTCCCAGTGAGTATGATAATTTTTCAGCCTTTTGGGAATGAAGTGGGGAGGGGATGCCAAGCTATAATTTAGAATCATGGGGTTACAGATTTAAAGCTAGAAGGAACCATTGAGGTCACCTAGCCTGATCACCTCATTTTTCAGTTGAGAAAACTGAGAATAAAAAGGGGGTGGTTAGGTGGTGCAGTGAATAGAGCACCAGCCCTGAAGTCAGGAGGACCTGAGTTCAAATATGGCCTCTTAACACTTACTAGCTGTGTGACCTTGGGCAAGTCACTTAACCCCAACTTCCCTGCTTTCCCCCCTACAAAAAGAAAAAAAAAGGAAAACTGAGGCTGAAATTGGCTAAATGACTTACCAACAGTCACATGGGTAGCAAGTAATAAGAAATGGGATTTGAACACAGGTGTTCTAACTCCCACATCCAGCACTCATCAAACTGTAGAGAAACAGAGTTCTGGTTCTGATCTGACTTGGTAGATAATGGGGCACAATAACCAAAGCACAAGATTTGGCATCAAAGGATATGGGTTCAAATCCTAGCTCATCCATTTCCTATTTGTGTGATCTTGGATAAATCCCCTGATCTTACTCAGCTGAAGCTTCCTCATCTGTAAAATGAGTGGTTTGTAATAGATGGCATCTAAAGTCATTTTTAGCTCTCAGTCTAAGTCCCAGATTTCATTTCTTTGGCCCCCAGTTCCAGTTTGTAAAAGAAGGAACTTAGATAAATTAAGGCTAAGATCCCTTGTAGTTCTGAATGTATTATCTAAATAGGACCAATCGAATGAGAGAATTCTCTTGAAAATCTCTACTAGGTACTGATATAGAGGCAGAGGGCTAGGAGCTATCTGTATTTTCCCCACTGTTTCTTTCTTTCCTATGGCTAAGTAATCACGAATGGTTTTAGGCAGGATTGTACATGCCTCAGAAAGGCTAACCTGGAAAGAAAGGTGTCAAGTGCTATTGGGATGTTTGTAGAGATGCTGGGGGAACAGATGGCAAATCAGAGAAGAGAGCCCCTTCAAAGGCCAGCAGTAACATTTGGAGGAGACTCAAAAGGCCATGCAGAGATCATCTGCCATTGGAGGGAGGGTGAGAAGAAGCAAGCCAACTTCCCTTGATGGAGGCAGATATCCAAGCCAAGGTGGTGGGAGAGGGAAGGATGAAGACAGATTTCCAAAGAGATAAGGGAGGATCCTCACCAGGAATTCTCCTGGTGCCCTTTGCATCAAGCCTCCAGCTCGAAGTGTCCTTGCCTTCCCAGACCCAGCTCAAGCATCTCCCATTGAAGCCCTTCCTGATCTTCTCAGCCCCTGGTCTTCCTCCCAAACCACCTCATATTTAGCTGCTATGTGTGCATTCCCTTTATGTTTGTGCTGTATTTGCTCACATACTTTCTCCTACACAAGCTCCTTAAATAGAGATTGTTTTGTTCTTTGTAGTTGTATTCCAGAGGCTAGCCCAGTGCCTGGCACATTGTTGATTGACTAATTGAACTCAAGAACAACCCTGCAGTCTTTGTGGTTAATCAACTCAAATCAACAAGCATTTTTTCAGTTCCTGTGGTGTCATGTGATGTGCTTTGGCTTGGACCATATGCCATGCAATCCCAACGTCATTTGGTAAGTGCCAACTGAGTTCAAGGCACTCTGCTCAGTTCTAGGGACACAGAAACCACACAACCCCCCTCTCCCCACAAACTGCCCAGACTGTGCTGTCTTTTTAGCCTTATCTCATGTCATTCTCTGCCACCAGCTCTTTGCTTCGGGCATGTGGCAGATGGAGCTCTGGACACTGAGGCAGGAGGACTCAAGTTCAAATTCTTGCTCAGATCTTTGGGGACTTTGTGACCGTGAGAGGCCAACTTTCATCCTTAGCCTCCTCATCTACAAAGAGGGCCTCACAGCAGCACCTCCCTGCCAAGGCCATTCACACATTACTTCAGATCGTTAGAGAAGAGTTCTAATGAACTCCACAATCAAAAATTGGATCCCTGTGGAGGCCAGGTAGTTTTCTTCGATGATATGGTTGGCTAGGGTTGGGTCCCTCTCTCTCTGTCCCAAATTCCACCAGGCTTCTGGTAACTCCTGGTAATGAGCAGGACAAAATGGTTTCACACAAGAGATTCACACAAGATAGGCCATGTGAAGCACTCAGCAAGCCCCATGTGTACATCAATGTGAAGTATTGCTAATGTATCGAGTACTGGCCTTGAAGGCAGGAAAGCCCTTGTACCTTGGATGCATACTGACCCTGTGACCCTGGGCAAGTCACTTAATCTCTAAATTCCCTAAACAACAAGAAGACCAAGTTTCAGAGTATCTATCTATGGAAACATAGGTATGGTTAGAAAAGTAAAAGATGTACTTTCCCACTTTTAGGCCTTGACTCATTCTATTCTCTGCCCACAGGTAAAATTGTCCAGTTTGGGGGTTAGAAGGGACTTTGGTAGTTATCTGGTTATATTTCTTCATTTCATTGAAGCTCCAAGAAGAGAGGTGACATGCCCAAGAGCATGTTGGTTGATACAGGTTTTATGACTTCAAATACAAAAACTCTTTCCATTATGATATTCTACAAAATCTTAAGGTTGGGAGGGGAGTCTTAAAGGTCATGTGGTCCTCTCTCCAACCCCTTTGTACAAAGACCTTGCTTTTTGCAAGCTTAGAAAGGATTCTAACTGATTTGATTGGAGACCAAACTTCTATTTAGGTGGAGGGTTTGGGCACTGAGTTTCTCCTTTGTTTTCCTCACATGTTCCATTTCCAGATGTGCAACAAGGCCTTTTCACGTCTGCTGTGATTTAAAAATTGACTAAGACAGTGCTTCAAACATCCCGATCACCAGGGAATCTTAACGAGTCATTGTTGATCTGATGAGGGAACATGCTCATTAAGAAAGGAAACTGGAAAACAATTCTCTTTTCCATTCTGTATCAAACTGCTCCAGTGCTCTGTTTTTGGTGGTACTAACAAATATAACTCATTACTGGTTTAGAAGCTATTAATAATGTGCTATCCCTCATTACTGACAATGACTTATTTGTTCCATCACCAGAGTTTGGCCAGGGCCCATCCATTTTGTCCTGCTCATTACCAGGAGTTACCAGAAGCCTGGTGGAATTTAGGTCAGAGAGAGAGGGACCCAACCGAAGCCAACCATATAATAGAAGAAAACTACCTGGCCTCCACAGGGATCCGATTTATGATTGTGGAGTTCATTAGAACTCTTTGCTAATGAACTGAACTAATGAAAATCTGCAGGTATTGGCTCCATAGTGAAGCTGTCTCTGCAGAGACAACAACAGCCTGGTATAGTGGAAAAAAGCATCAGGGGAAGGGGAGGGTACTCAGCAAGTTATTAGCAACATCTGAGTGCCCGAGTCAGTTTGGTGTTCTGGTGAGGGCCCTCGGTTTGGAATCTGAATACCTGGCTTCAAATCCTGCCTCTGATAATTTACTAGCTGTACAACCTTGGGTAAGTTACTGAGTATCATAGATTTAAAGCCAGAAGAAAGGCTTCCTATTTTACAGATGAGGAAACCGAGGTCTACTATAGAAGTTAAGTAAGTAAAGGTAGGATTTGAACTCAGATTCTCTGAATCCAAAACCAGGGCTTTTCTGCACTATACTATATACCCTTCTAGGTCAAGGTTTCCCTATCTGGAAAATGAAGGAGTGAGAATCTGAGTTGGAAGGTGCCTCAGAGGCCATGTGTGTTGCTCCAGACTTTGCTGGAGCTGTGATTTAAGCTAGATTATCTCCATTGTCCTTTTCTGATCCTGATCTAATTTCTCTTTTCTGGTAAAACTTATGACCTGTAGTGTAGCAATTGCAGCAACAGGGGGAGGGGGTATTCATTGGGGAATTTAAGGAGAAAGGTGATGGTCTTGTTGATAGTTTGTAAGAATGGCAGAAATTCTCTTGCATCTGGCTTTTTAGCTGGGTAGAGACTGGATCCAAATGAACCATTTAGGCTTGAAGATGGATACATGTGCTGCCCTCCCAGCATGAGGTGGCTCCCTCCCAGAGCACTGATTTGCTGGAAGGATTGGTCATTGAGGAGCATCAAGGTGTGTTCCGACAGTGAGGCTCTTGTGCCCTTTCATTGTACTTGGTGCCTCCCAAGAGAAGAGGCTTAGACTGGCACAGGGAGATACCATGCTGCTGCGGTTGCACATGCACATGTCAGATGCAGCCCAGGCAGATCCACAGTGGCGTGGGTGGAAATCTGTGACTCCCAACACTCATATTTGAGAATGCAAAAATGAAAAATAATTATGCTAAATGGTTGCAATTTTTACAATGGTTAGATGTATGTGGGCAAAACATGGCCTCTAATGCATGAAAAATTCAGCTAATAACCAAGGGACTGCAATGTTCCGGGGGAACCATCTTTACCTTTGTGTTGTTGCTATGTTATTATGTCTTTTTCAGTGGAGTTCAGGTAGAAAAAGAACATGGACAAGTCACTGTCCTGCTATTATTCTTTTATGTCACTTGTATTACTATTCCCCAGATGATCACAGAGATAAAATCACTTGCTTTTTTGGTAACTGAATTGAGATATGAACCCATCCTTTGTAGATATGCTCAAAACATCCTCAGACTCCAGTAGCATACAGGATGACGATGATGACATCCATCTTGTCCCGTTCCCATGATTCCAATGTCTTCTTCTAAGTCTCTATATTAAAATAATTGTTTTTTTGTAGTTGAATAAAAGTTTTAGGATATAAGCTTCCCTTCAGTTATCCTCAGGACAACTCTAATAGCAGCCAGGATGCCAGGGACATTTCATGTCTCACAAAATTCCCACATGATTCTCTTGTCTCTATGGATCAACTATATCCAAGTGACCTTGTTCAATTATACTATGTGTATATATATATGTATATATATGTGTGTGTATTCATATATACATATATATATATATATATAAATATACATGTAAATTCCCTCCAATTACATGTTAAAACAATTTTTAACATTTTAAAAAAGCTTTCACTTCCAAATTCTATCTCTCCCTCCCTCTGCTCCCCTCTCTCCACTCCCTGAGAGGAGAGCAATCAAATATAGGTTATATATGTACAATCAAGTAAAATATTTCCACATCAGTCATGCTTATAATGTGTACTGATCAATTCTCTTCCTTTTTTTGGATGAGGGAGTGTTTGTTGTTACATAGATGTTTGTGGGTGATGGCCACTATATTTTGTTAATGTTGCATTTTCTTTTTTTTTTGGAGGGCAATTGGGGTTAAGTAACTTGCCCAAGGTCACACAGATAGCTTGTGTGTGTGTGTGTGTGTGTGTGTGTGTGTGTATGTGTATGTGTGAAGTGTCTGAGGCCAGATCTGAACTCAGGTCCTCCTGGCTCCAGGGCCGGCGCTCTACTCACTGCGCTACCTAGCCGCCCCAATGTTGCATTTTCTAAAGAATACTTTGCAAACGTCATGATCCATTTTACAGGTCTGAAAATATACCTCATTCTTCCTGCTGGCTTTTGGCTTCAGGAATCCAATAAAGCTCCAAGGTGTGTAGCCAGGGTTTTTCTTTGATAGCGTCATGCTCTATGTGTCCTATTTGGAGCAGCACAAAATATTTCAGAGTTCTTTGGCCACCATTTTAATTTGACTTCTGGGTTCAAGCTGCAAAACTTCATTCTCCACCTTTCCCTGGTACAAATTATGAATTTCAGGCTTCCCGAGTGCAAACGACATTTTGATAGCACTAGAGAAAGATTCCATGAGATGAAGGAGCTGCTTAAAAGCTCTCAGGAGAGTCACAGAACTTGATGATATCCATATTCATCATATGATTAAGAAAAACTCTGTGGTTCCATCTTCTCTTTAACTTGGATCTATACTTACTTTACTTTAGGAGAGATGATGGCAGAACCATGATGGCTTCAATTGTCTCCCTACAAAATGCTAGGGCAGCTAGGTGGCGAAGTAGATACAGCGCTGGGCCTGGAGTCAGGAAGGCAAATCTCTGAGAGTTTAAATCTGTCCTCAGACAATTGCTAGCTGTGTGACCCTGTCCAAATCACTTAACTTCATCTGTTTCAGTTTCCTCATCTGTAAAATGAGCTGGAGAAGGACATGGCAAGCTATTCTAGTATCTCATGAGCACATTACCAGGCACACAGTAAATGCTTGTGGATTGGCAAAAAAAAGATAAGGGAGAGAAAGGTTTGGGGAGAATGGTGTAAAATGTGTAAATGAGTGTAAAATGAGCAGGAGAAAGAAATGTCAAACCACTCCAGTATCTTTGCCAAGAAACCCCCAAATGGGGCCACAAAGAATTGGACATGACTGAAACAGCTCAACAACAAAAATGTGCCTACTTATGTATGTGCTCTATCTCCTAATTAAGGTTCCTTGAAGGTAGGGACTACTTTTTATTTTTCTTTGTATTCCCAGTGCTTAGCACAGTACCTGGCACATGGTAAATGCTTCATGATTCTTGTGGATTGGCAAAAAAAGACAAGGGAGGGAAAGGTTTGGGGAGAATGGTATGGTTACGTTGACTAGTGCGCCTAGCTCACTGTGTGTCTCTAATCTCAAGGTGTCATCTTCCATGTCAGACTTCTTAAGGATCCTATTAGAATTTTAAGTCCTCTTAAATGGATCATTTTAATTATTTTTCTTACACTGGAAAAAAATTCATAATCCTGGCAAATGAATTTCAGTTGAAATATCAATTAACATCGAATGACTTGAAATTGGCTTGGGATCTTTCCTGGGAACACTTAAATTACTGAACTTTTAGCAGTCTTTCTCCCCCTTTCTTTTGACCATTAACTTTTGTATCTTGCTTTTGATATAAAGTTTCAAGCTACAAAATAAATATCAATATACTCCAGAACCTATGTTCTTAAAAGGTCAATTTGTTTCAGATGAAATAGCTATTCATCAACCTCATTAAGTTTGGAGGAACCAAGATCTCACTGATGTGGGCTCTGTCTCCCCCATGCTTTCTTGTACTATGTGATTCTTGTCTCAGCCTTCTTATGAATCTTCCCTAGCAACCTTTTCTAGTCCAAGTGGGAGGATTCTTCCTCTTCCAGGTATTTTACGTAGACGTTAGATGGTCCACCTGCTGTCCCTCATGTCACCACATTATCGGATCATTTCCTTTTTCTTGCTACATATGGTATCCTTTGTACTATCCCTCATGCCAAACTATCCTGGTAAAAAGCTATAGCCTGTTTGCTTCCATCAAGTATCCCTTGTTTACCATAGAAGACACCTGAAATTTGGTTTCTTTATCTGTCAGCTACATAGCATCCCCAAGGGGACAGTGGTGTTAAGGGTATGGATTTTGCACTGAGCAACTTAGGGCTACTTCCTAGTTCTTATAAAAGATATGTGTTTTGGTGGATTTAATGGATTGTCCATTAAACTAAGGAGAAGAAAGGAAAACATTTATTAAGCATTTGCTTTGTGCCAGGTACAGTGCTAAATGCTTTACAAATATTACTGCATTTGAGAGATCTATAATAAGTATAGGTCATAATTTAGAATATTCACATTCTTCATCCACTTTGTTTTTCTTAGGTGGATGGTTAGAATGTCTTGTAACCAATACTTTAAACGACAATGACAAAAGTTATCAAGCTTTTAACTCAAAGATTTTAGGAGGTTTTACCATAAAGAAATGGGTGCTACTTACTTTTTTTCTGAAATCCATATTCTTGTTTTCTGTCTCTGTGTAAAAATGAACATGAAAAGACTTAAAACATTCCTTAAGACATATTTGATAGCACTTAAAATTATTCACAACAATATACTCATTTTGGGGAGTTATTTTTCACCTTTGAGTAGCAATGATAGAGGAGCTACTGTATTTTCTTTGTGACCAGTTCAATTTAGACTCCCTTTTAAAATGCTATCACCAAAAAGTAGAAAGAGGGTCAACCTTAGAGACAAGAAGACCTGGGTTTAAAGCTTGTGTCTGATAGAGATAAGGTATGTAACACTAAGTAAGTCACTTAATGTCTTGGTACCTCATGAAACTCAGTGTATCTGCATAAATACATATGCTTTATTGGGAATGTGCATACTGGGAGTTCCTCATACCAGTAAAATTATAGTTACTGATCTTCCCCTACCCCACCCCCCGAAAGTACCACTAACTGCAAAGGAAATGCTGAAAGAGACAACCCATGGTCTTTTATCGACAGTAAATGATGATCAGGCTCCATTGTAACTTCCTAACTTCAAGCATTTTTTACTGTCCAAACTGTAGGGTGGTCTGAGTTCATGAATTATGCAGCATGGCACAGGCTGCCTGGGCTTGGATCTCCTAAACACATACCCAGCTGCTTGCTCACATTGATTCAAAATGCCACCACAAGACATTTCCATTTCTTCTTGATGTGGTAAGAAACCACTTAGTGGCCTAAGCCACACCTATGTCTGTGCTCCTTTCTAGAGCAACAATGTTGAGAAGTTGTTTGAGGATCATCCCCTGAAGTGGTAGCAAAGTATTTATGTGAAGATGGAAACATTTGAAATAGCATAATTTAAACGTCAAACGAGACATGGCTTCAGTGTGGCTATGCTAAAGTAGATCTGCTTTAGAATAAAAGGGGGAAAGGAACACATTTGTTAAGCCCAAATCCCCACCAGGACAGTTGCACACAGGCTGTGAGCATGGTGTCCTTTGGTTACTGGAAACTAGGTTTGTTCGTGCAGTATCTTGTGGTCGATAGTATCCATTTAAAAGGAGGAAATAGCCTTCCTTGAGGTATCAGGGTTGAGCCAAGGGCCTCCACATGGTTTTCATGTTCAGCTCAGCACCATCAGCAGCAATTTGTGGTTTCATCAGGATGCTGTCGCTAGACAGCATGATTGTATTGAGTATTGAGTAGAGAATTATACAGATCACAGTGACACAGATCCCACCCCTTTCATGCATTAGTGGATGGTTTCTGGGAGTTGCTGTGACCAGAAAGTCCATCACCTTGTGATGAATAATGAATGTGGAGGGGATGACTTTCTGGCAGCTTAGTTTGGAGGGTCAGCAGACACAAAGCCTGCTCTTAGAATCCTGCTTGAAGCCTCTTCAGCTTGATAAAACCAGACAAACCATGTGTTCCACTGCAGTGGTCACTTCCAAGTCATGAGGAGAAATTAGAGGAGGACTTAAGAACAGCATGGTATTCTGGAAAGAGCACTATCCCTGGAGTCAAAGGTCCTGGGTTCAAACCTTGTCTCTGGTGCTTACTGCTTGGGTAAATCACTACAACTCCCTGAGCCCCAGTTAGCTCATCTTTAAAAAAGGAATGGGTTGGAAATGAGGTCCCTTCCAGCTCTGAATCTATTTATTCTGTGACCTCAGAAAACCAATATTAATAAAGAGTTGGTTCTATTTCTTCTGAAGCAAAAAATGCACACATGCCCATGAGCGCATGCATATTGATTTTGTAGTATTAAATAGCTTACCTCAAGCAGATACTTGTATATAAAGCCTTTCATGATCCTCCCCCCCCCCCATCTACTGGGACCTTCCTTTGAAAAAAGGTAACTTTATGTTTATATTGTATGTATCATGTATAGAGGTGGAGAGAGGAAACTTGGGAGGCAGAAAGATGTGTTCAAATCTTACCTCTGACACATATTGACTGGGTAATCCTGGGCTAGTCACCTAGCCTTTCAAGTCCATCCCCCCCTCAGAATTTCCCCAAGGATATCAGTTGCAGAACAGATGCTAATCTTCATTAATAAAGCATGTCTGTCTGTATGTATCAGTTCATCCATCCATCCATCCATCCATCCATCC
>NW_027186352.1:14229713-14259513 GCF_028583685.1 Petaurus breviceps papuanus
CCACTGATTACGTTCTTTAACTTTCCCAAAATAAGAAATATAATTTTTCTAGGTTTTCCAGGGTCCTTTCACACAACAAGCCTGGGTATTGTGTTTATTATCATTGAAATTTTGTGGATAGATGAGCCGAGGTTCAGAGAGGACGAGTAATTTCCCCAAGGATATACAACCGGTGAATGTCCAAGGCAGGATTTGAACCCAAGTCTCTGCTCACTGTTGAGCCAGCATCCATTTGATTGATTAGACCATGCTGCCTCTTAACAAGTCTGTAGCTTGGGATGTTTTTTACTTGGATCAAAAATATAGTGGAGCAATTAGGGAGATGGGAAGAACATGAGTCAGCTTAGTGATGCAGTGATATAAGTAGAGGAAGTCTGGTTTCCATTCCTGCTATATAAGCATGGAAAGTATCTTAAATCCTTTAAGACTCAGGTTCCTCAACTGTAAAATGGGGTAATAATAGCACCTGCCTATCAGGCTTGTTGTGAGGACCAGATGAGATAACATGCAAATCTTTAAAAAAAACATTTCATTTTCCCCCTATTATATGTTAAAACATTTTTTTTTACATTTTTTTTAGTTTTAAATTCCAAATTCTATTTCTCCCTTCCTCTCTTCTTCCGTCCCTGAGACAGTAAGCAATCTGATATAAGTTACACATGTGCAATCATGGAAAACATTCTATATTAGTCATTTTGTACAAGAAGACTCAAAACAATGAAAGAAAAAAGGAAGGAAGAAAAGAAGGAAGGAAGGAAGGAAATAGCATGCTTCAGTCTGTATTCAGACAATATCAGTTCTTCCTCTGGAAGCAGATTGCATGTTTCATCATTAGTCCTTTGGGATTGTCTTGGATCATTGTATTGCTGAGAAGAGCTAAGTCATTCACAATTTTTCATCATGCAATGTTGCTGTTACTGTGTACAAAGGTCTTCTGGATCTGCTCACTTCACTTTGTGTCAGTGCATGTAAATCTTTCCAGGTTTTTCTGACAATCCTGCTTCTCATTTGTTATAGCACAACAATTTTCCATCAAAATAATATGCCACAATCATTTTCCAATTGATGGACATCCCCTCAGTTTCCAATTTTTAAGCACCAAGAAAAGAGCTGTTATAAATATTTTTATACAAATAGATCCTTGCCCTGCCCTTTAAAAAATCTCTTTGGGATACAGACCTAGCAGTGGTATTTCTGGATCACAGTTTTATAGCCTTTTAGGCATAGTTCCAAATTGCTTCCCAGAATGGTTGGATCAGTTCACAATTCCACCAACAGTGCATTAATATCCCAGTTTCCCTACATCCTCTCCAACATTTGTCATTTTCCTTTTTTTTGTCAAACATATGCAAATCTTAAAGAGCTTTGTAAATGCTTATTATTATTGTTAGTTAAAACCACATAGGTAGCAAGTTATAGAACTGTGATTTGAACTGAAGTCTTTGACAACACATACAATAGTCTTTCTGGTATGCCACATTTTCTTTTTACCATAATGGAAACTAATTCTGAGAGAGGTACATATTTGCCCAGGGTCATACTGCTAGTAAACAGGAGAGCTGAAATAATAGCTGGGGTGAAGAATTGACTGGGCCATCCTGTGGAAGTGGGGTTAGCCTAGTTCTTGATTCCAAAGAGAAGAGCAAGGTGTGGGAGTCACAGAAAGGTCAATTTTGGCCTGAGGAAAGGGAAAGCTTCATGGTCACCAGAGCCACCTGAAAGTTGGTGGACTGTTCCTCACTGAGGACCTTCCAGTAGAAGTTGACTGGCCACTTGCCAGCCATTTTGATTTTGGATTCAGTTTAGTTTTGATTTTAGTCCTTTATAGCTCTGAGATTTTCTATAACCTCCATACCATAACGGGATGGCAAAGTAGGATTTTAATGGATAATTAGGGCAAGGAATTTAAAGAGGGAGAAAGAGAAATGAAACCAAAGCAGCAAGGCCAGGCTCAGGAGAGAGGGTCAAAGTTGGGGATAATAAGACAGGTGGAATAGAGAGTCACAAATAGACATGGCTGCCCCTCAATACTCCTGTGGTATTTGGTGGGAATTGGCTTTTGGATAGAGGTTGTGCCACATGGCAATGAGGATAGGAAGCTAAGCGTGGGTTCATTGCCTGGTGACATACCATGAAGTGGCTTCACCATGGGTGCGAAAGATTCTTCTTAGACCCAGTATCAGTCCTGACCCTGGGATCAAACCCCACCGATCTCTGCTACTTACAGTTTTCTCAACAGTGTCTTTGCTGACAACACTCTCAAAGGCAGCAGCTGAACTCAATGTCAAGACACTTCCTGGATTAAGGCAGGTCATTAAGACTAGTGTCTGATGTTTGACTTGTCCATTAGAGTGATGAGTCACTTTCCCTGAAGCCCTAATTTAATATCCAAACTCTTCCCCCTCTGAAATTTAGGATCATAAGAAAATTGTAGCATCAATTCAGAAATCTACCATGCAGGGGAATAGAACTTTTTAAATACAATAACAACTAAGATCATTTAAATAGCATATGTCATTATTTTAATTTTTTTCAAAGGAAAGTTTTTGTGATATGATTATATATTTGTTGTTGCTTCTCAGAAATTTTTTGCCATATATTTGTGATTTAGTTAGAAGACAAGTGGAAAAAAGGTTATATTTGGAGTCTGAGGACCTGAGTTCCTATCTCTTGTTATTTAACCTCTCTAGGCCTCAGTTTCCTCATATGTAAAATTATAGGGCTAAACCAAATGGCCTTCCCAGGGCAGTAGTGTGTTCCTGTTGGATGAACACTGCTTCTGTAGTCAGAGAACCTGGGTTCAAATGCAATCTGGAATTAACCTCCTTTGTGGCCTTGGGCAAGTCACTTAACTCTCCTAAGGCTCAGTTTCTTCATCTATAAAATGAAGGGAATTCAACTTGCTGTCCTCTAAGTCTCCTTCCAATTCCAGATCTAAGGTCCCAAACATCTATTCTCCCAAGACCCTTCAAAGAGCGGGTCAGGTGCCACCTCCTACATGAAGCCTTTCCTGGTTCCTGTCAGTTGTTTAGATTCTCTCCAATTACTTTGTACTTTGGATTTTCTTAATTGTTGTCCTCACCCTCCTTACTCCCAGTATAACAGAAGCTCTCTGGCTACAGAAATGGTTAATTTAGTATTTTTGTATTCTTAGTACTTAATATAGTAGTATCTTGTACAGAGTAATGTTGTTTAATAATAAATTTGTTAAACTGAGTTGATTTTAATTGAATTTAAAATAAAATGAATTGAAGTGAAATGAATTCTCATTTTGTGGTATGCTTTGAGTCTTAATACATTGTGTGGTTTAGGTGTTTGGTGGAATCACAATAAAATCTGGATGTGTGTGTATGTGTGTGTGTGTGTGTGTGTGTGTATGTGTAACTCAGTCTCCAGGATCTAAGGAACATTAGCCCCATCATTTTAGATTTGAATCCTAGATAGGATCTCTGTGATAGATTGATTAGATAATCAACAAGAAAAGCCTAGATGAGACCATGAGGAGTTAGACATGACTGAAATGACTGAACAACAACAAAAATGACTCAACACATCAATTGCAGTGGGCACTGCCCAAAGGACCACTGAAACCAAAGGTCATCCCAGTTTCTGTCTCAAAGTCTTGACATGAACACCTGCCTTGCTGTGAGGGGGATCAAAGCTCATTGCTTCTTTCCCATTAGCCTTATGTAGCTTATAATTCCTGCTTGGTAATAATTTGGGGAAGAACTGTGAAAAATTGTGAATATCTCTAAAGATCTCACAAACTCCCAACACTAGATGGCATGGCAGAGTTGTCTGTCTCATCTTCTGGCAAAGTGAAAAACTGGCCATCCAAAATGATGGACCCTGAAACATTCCATAAAGCAGCACCCAGTCTCTCATTAGAAGTAAAGGTCTCTAGGGTAGGAAGCATAGTACAGTGGAAAGGGCCCTGAATGGAGTCAAGGAATCTGTTTGAATCCCATACCTGCTTATTATCTATGTGTCCTTGGGTAAGTCACTTAACATTCTAACACCTTGGAAAAAGAAGATTGGATTGCATTGTCCCTTCCAATTCTAAACCAACAATCCTATAATCCTATCTTTTAAATCTTTGACTTAAACTCAGAAGTGGTGATATATTAGGATTGACACCAATGCCAGAACCCCTAGCATTATCATTTTTACACCATGTTTACAGAAAGAAGCCTCATCTACTCAAAGAGGTCTAATCAAATCCCCATTTTTGCAGATAAGAAAACTGAGGCCCATGGAGAAAAAGTAACTTGCCCAAGATCATACAGATAGTAAGCAGTAGAGCTGGAATTTGAACTCAGGTCCCCTAACTCTTCATGTTGTCCTCTTTCCAGTACACCATTCTGCCTAGCAGTAGTTAGATGGCACGATAGATATGGGTATTCAGGAATAGTGAGTTCAAATCTAACTTCAGACTGTATGATAAATTGTATGACACTGGGTAATTTGTATCTGCCTTGTTTTCCTCATCTCGAAAATGGGGATAATAATAGCACTTATTTCCTAGAATTGTGAGGATCAAATGAGATATTTATAAGCCACTTAGCACATGGTACATGCTAATAAAGGTTTGTCCCATTCTTTCCTTGTTCCTGCATGTCCAAAGTGTTTGTACATAGACCTTTATTTCTAATCTCAAAAGTAATAATAATAGCTAGAATTTAACTGTTAAGTTTGCAAAGATTTTACAAATGTTATCTTAATTGATCCTCACAATAACTTTCAGAGGTAGGTGCTGTTATTATACTCATTTTATAGATGAGGAAATGGAGGCTAAGTGAGGCTGGCTAACTTCCTCAGGGTTACATAGTTAATTAGTGTCTGAGGCAGGATTTGAACTCAGGTCTGCCAAGCTCTCAGTCTAATGCTCAATCCACTGTACCACCTCCTAGCTTCCTCCACAAGGTTAATGTAATTGTTAACATGCTTAGACTAGGAGTCTGTTCTGAGGACAGTTGATCTACAGAAATATGTGGCTGTTTCTTCCCATGACAAGCTCTTCAGATCTTAAAAGTATAGAATTTCAACATAGTTAACTTTTTACTAACTCATCCAGGTTCTCTAAGCCATGAGAGTATCTAATTCATCTTAAAATAAATGGATATCATCCATCTGCAACATTTTCTCAACATTACATAACTTGTATGTCCTAAGAGAGGGGTATTTCACAGAACCACATTATCATATATTTGTAGAATTTCAAGGTGGAAAGAAAACTCAGTGTCTATTTGCCAAAACCATACCTGAACAGAAATTTCCTCTACAAAATCCTCAGCAGATCATCCAAGTTCATCTTGAGGACCATCAGTGATGAGAAACAAGCTACCAATGGAGGCAGTCCATTCCATTCTTGGACAGATGTAATCATTGGTAAGTTTTCTAAAAAAATATTCCTAGAAAGTCAAAATATGCCTCTTTGTAACTTCTACCCTTTGGTCCTGGTTCTTTTCCCCTAGGGCCACACAGAACAAATCTAAATCCCTCTTCCATGTTCTTCAGACACTCCCAGAGTACTGACACTGTTCCCTTCCTACTAAAACTTTTCCCCTATTCCTTCCACTTACACTCATATGGCATCAGATTGTTCCTGGCCATTCTCCAGAACATCAGCACTTTCTAAGATATGGTGCACCAAATGGAAACTATTCCCATGATAAAACTTTCTGTTTTTTTTTCTTTTTGGAGGGGGAAGGGCAGGGCAATTGGGGTTAAGTGACTTGCCCAAGGTCACATGGCAAGTAAGTGTTAAGTGTGTGAGGCCAGATTTGAACTCAGGTCCTCCTGACTCCAGAACTGGTACTCTACTCACTGCACCACTCAGATGTCCCAATGATAAAACTTTCTGATCTCAGGTAAAACATAGTTTGGTGTTCCTAATTGAGGCTTGACACTAGAAATATTATTAATATGCTCCATGAATGAAATAGCAATGAGTGCTCTTGGAGGGCAAACAACCTCTAATTTTTGTTTGTTATTCCCTTTGGAATCCTTTTATGACCTGACAAAATCCTTGTGTCACAAGTCCATTTCACACCATTCCCACTCTCTCCTGCCTTCCCTCCCTCCTGATCCCCTTCTACCACACTTTTCTTCTACCCTTCTTTGTCTTAGTAGAAAGTCATCTGTCCCCAGATGGTAGTGATACACTTTGGAGCATTGTCCTGTGGCAGACTCACCTTCTGCCTTCACCTTCACAGAAGGAAAAACAGGGTCAATCTTTTCCTCCCTCATGCCATTTTTAGAACATGGTATCATCTCTCTATTTCTCATTGTTTGGAATTCTTGTTATCTACTAAGATTACTTTATTCAAATGATCTTTGTTCCCCTCTGTTTTGGTCTCTATAATGTTACATTTTCCCCCATGATCTCAGGCAGGCAGATGGAATTAGTGACTCAGAATAAGGAAGACAAAGTTGAATCTTACTTGAGATACTTAGTAGCTATGTGGTGCTATTTCCTCCTGTGTAAAAATGAAGGAACTGTTTTTAATGGACTCTAAGATCCCTTCTAGCTATAAATTGTAATCTTTCATCTTATAATCTTTGTGAGTATTGTCTCCAATCGTGACATTTGTTACAGTTATTGATGTTTAGTATTTTCTGTTTCCCAATATGACTTCAGTCTGTGGCTCATATTCTGTCCCTTCAGTCTGCTAAGTGCAATTGGTGTTGGCAACTTTTCCATCTGTGTTGATTGTCTCTCTGGTGCCTTTCCATCTCCCTCATAGTTCCTTGGTGTCTTGAACTTTGTGTGCTGTACTTCATGTTATAGGATCATAGAATCATTGAGGTAGAGCAAGAAAGAACCTCAGAGGTCATCTGGACCAGTCCTCTCATTTCAAATATGAATAAATGAAGTCTAGAGCAGATAAGTGACTATTCAAAGTCAGGAAAAGTGGTCAGTATAGTGCTAGGATTTTAACTAATATCTGGTGCAAATATAACTCTCCAATGTACAATGCTGTCCCCAACGTAGTCACAAACAAACAAGATTGTAGTCATTGACTTATCTCTTTTCCAATTCTCTATGCTCAGTCTCCTACTTTCTCACTGCATCCAATAATTCTCCCCTCAACCAAGACCTTCAACCACTGACACCATTCACATGACTTAGATCAGAATCGCACAATTTCAAAACTTGGAGGAAACTCAGAGGTCCAACCAATCCCTTGAAGAGAATCCCCTTTACTGCACTCAACAAATGGTCATCCAGTTTGTAGTCAAATATACCCAGTGATAGAGAAACATTGCCACCAGCAGCCAGCCATCTCACTTCACAAAGTTTTTCCTTAGATCAAGTGGAAATCTGTCTCTGAAATTGCCACTAATTGCTTCAGGTTCTACTCTCTGGGGCCAAACTGAAGAAGCTTAATCTTTCTTTTACATGACAGTCCTCCAACTGTTTCAGGACAGATATAAAAAATCATTTGCTTGTTCATCTCCACTTAGTCATATCTTCTACAGCCCCCTCTTTTCATCCTGGACACTTTGATAAACAACTTACATGCTGTCTTTTCCAGTTCTTCCCTGTTCTTCCACTGAGCCTACCCTGAGAATTCCCAGAGATCAACCACAATTACTGTCTTCTGACTCCATTCCTACACCTATGCTCATTAAAATGTCCAAAACTAAAGAGCCATACATTATGTCTGGTTTATACAGCAAAAGTGCACTTAGCAAGACAGGAAATCCTGGAATATACAAGGAAAGGTAATATACCATACCTGGCTCAGGATCTGGTGTGAGCAGGTTTGTGGATGAATTATTAACTTACAATGATCCTGGCATAAGAAGGGTCAATATTTTTTCAGGAGAGGAAAAATCCATTGATGTCCTTCTCTTATCTCTTCAATTTCACCAAAGGGCATACTGTCAAAATTTTTCAGGATAAAATAAAAAGGAAAAGTCATCTGTTCGTTAAGTCACAGAAAGCCTCATTTTAAAATATGTTATTAGAGATCCAGGATATTTGCATGGAAAAGATAAAAAAAAATCAGGTGCTCCAAGTGGGAGGAAAGTGAGGGGGATTGCTTCAATTGTTAGCTGGCAAAATGAAAGAGGCAGGAGGAGAAGGAGCATTGTCAAAAATGGAAAGATTGGCCTTGTAGGAAACAGAAGAAATCAGAAAGTCATAGCTCAGATGCAAAAATGGATGTGAGGAGGCTCCTCTAAGAAACTCTAAATTAAATAGAAGGAAAGGCATAAAACCTGCTAGAAATTATTCAGTCATGAGTTGACCTAGTGCAGAAAGTGTGCTCAGGGATGAAACAAGAAGAAAGAGCAGAGGCAGAGCAAGCTTTTGGCCTCTTTAAGTGTGCTACAATTCTGCACCCAGCACTCTGCTTTGAAAGAACTGGGTGGCACGGTGCTGGGCACACACTGGTGCATATGAGGTTCTGATGTGTTGAAAATAATCCAAAATTTCAAAACTTTAACATATTCACAATCATCCTGTGAAACTCTTGTCTGCTCCATGTCAGGGAGGCCATCCCTAGCAGTTATTTTTTTTTATATTTCCTGGGAGATCAGCCCAGCCCAACACGCTGTTGACCTGGTCTCTCTTGCTCTGGATGTATGTCAAGCACACCTCCTTTTCAGATCACAAAATTTTTGAATGATATCCCTTATCCTTCATGGGAGATATTATCATTGAGAAGTCAGTGCCAATTTAAGGAGCTGCCTTTAAAGCCAGAAAGAACTGGGTTCAAGTCCTGTCTCTGAAACATATTGGCAGTGTGACTCTTAGTGAGCTAACCTCTCAGTACTCTAGGCAACTTTCTATTTTTTAATTATTTACTACAATCCTTTTTAGTTTTGATTTTATATTTAAATGATCAAAAATCTATTTTCTCTCCCTTCTACTTCTACTATTAGAAAAAACTAACACCTTTTAACATTAAAGGATAGTCAAGCAAAACTAATTCCTGAATTGGCTATGTAAAAAAGTCTCAGTTTTCTTCCTGAGTCCATCATCTCTTGACCAAAAAGATAGTAGTATGACTCCTCTAGAATCATGGTTGGTTGTTGTGTTTATCAGAGAGCTTATGTTTTTCCAAATTGTTTGTCTTTATAGTGTTGCTGTTATTGTATAAATTCTTCTCCTGGTATGCTCACTTCACTCTGAATCATAAATCTGAATACAAGTCTTCTGATGTTTCTTTGAAATCTCCATTTCTTATAGAACAATAATATTCCATTATATTCAAATATCAATGATATGTCAATAATTTTCTAATTTGTGGGAATTGTAGTCAATGTTCTAAGATTATAAATTGCAGAGAAATTTTCAAACTCTATTAGAAGGAGGAGTTTCCTTACCCATGAAATTGCAAGTCTCTCCATAATGCATATGACTTTACTTCCAATGATGTTCCAAATTTTGTGACTGTCCAGCCTCACCAGGAGAATATTGATCAGTGATATCCTATATAAGGCTACTAATAAGTTAGTTCATCAGTTCTTGTGATTAGGCCAGACCCATGTATGGCTAATAGAGTCCAGAATGGAATAAGAGGAGGAAAGGGAGCTGAATCACATTGGAGAAATAATCCAAACTACCCTTCTCCCCCATCATCTTCTTAATGTCATTATTCTTCCATTGATGCCAGATGATGGACAATTGATGTGAAATGCTGCCATGAAACTGAGGTTGAAATAACAATCAGCATTCTTGTTTTCTAAATGAATTCTCCCATGCAATGAGTTAATACACAAAGAAGGCATATCTAAATCATGGTCTTTTATAGTGCATTACGATGAATGGCTTGACTTTTACAATCTTTATTTCATGATAATTCCAACTCTGGCAAAAAATAGACGAGTGGCATTCTACACACATTCACAGAGACAAATGTGTAAATATGAATATATGCACATATGTATGTATACATATATTTTTGTATTCATATATGTATATATATATATATCAAAAAGCATTTATTAAACATCTACTGTGAGCCAGACACAGTGCTAAGCACTGAGGACACAAGTAAAGGCAAAAGTCTGTCCCTGCCCTCCAGGAGCTTACAATATAATGAGGAATATGTATATATGAATGCATGTAAACATATATGCAGATGCATGTGTTTGTGTATGCATACATGAATACATATATAAATAAAGTCAAGAATATGCACATATATATAAATACAAGCACATACATGTGTATATATGAAAAGTGACTCGAGAGCCAAATGGCTCTTGGTCTTTTGTAATCTTCTCCTTGCCCTGTGATCTAGGCAAGATGCTGTAATGAGGGGCAGACACTGCTAAGAACTATTTGGATATACTTTGCATTGACTATTGTATGTGTCGTTTCTCCCAAGGAGAATGCAAACTTCTTGAGGATCATAGGCTCATTCATTCAAAACAAAAGGGTTTTTAGTGATTATTTGGTTCAAGCCCCTCATTTTACAGGTAAGGACATTGAAGCCTAGAGAGATGAGGTGAGTTACTCAAGTTTCCATAAGTAGAAAGTACCTCAGTTGATATTAAAACCCAGGTCTCTGATTACAATTCTCACATACCACACACTGCCACACACTAGCAGTGACCCCTGCCGCTGTTAGTGACTTCTGCACTGATGTTGACACCCTGGAGGACAGTGAAATCTACTTTGTCAAACTTGTTTTAGGATTGAAGTTGATCAAATATTTGTTAGTCTCCCAGAAGCATTGTGCATGCACACATGTGCATATTTACACAATACGTTCTTTAATATGAAAAGGTAAAAGACATTAGAGGTATTGAGGATTGAATTTCATTAAAAAATTGACTATATCTTAACCTACAAGAAAATGATGCTTACAAATATAGCAATTATTTCAAGATTACCTGGTGGTGTTTAGTCAAAGCTAGTTAAAGTTTGAAGTAAATACCAAATTAGAAGGGAGACAATTGTAGGAAGATACTGTGTGTGACCACAGCAGTTACAATGTGACTTATTGAAACTGATATCCATGATGGAAAATGGATAGTCAATCAGTCCATAGGAGTTTAGTAAGTCCTTACTATGCACCAAACATAGTACTAGGTGCTGACTCATCATTTATCAAAAACATTTAATTGTTGAAAATGGTTGCTTCAATGAGGAGGTTACCTTGGATAATAAAAACATTCTTCTTTAGATGGAGAGATATTAGACCAGTATGAGACAATACATCCACCTGGAAAATGGTGGACACACTGAAGACAAACTCAATACACAAAAGACAGGCAGCTTCAATACTCTGGAGGATGTAGAATCTTTGAGCCTAGCAGAGAGCTAGAACAAGTGGGAATTTGATGATGACTCCAAAGAGAGAAAAGGACTTCTAGTAATCAAGAGCTGGGAACTTACCTTTGAACCACATGTACTCTAATGTGAAGTCCTCTCTTTTCTTTTTGAAAGTTAATTTATTTTTACTTTTCAACATTTACTTCTGTCAGTTTTAAATATTCTCCTCCTCCCCTTTCTCCTTCCTCCCCAATATGGCGTGCAATCTGATATAGGCTCTACACATACATTCCCATTAAACATACTTTCATATTAGTCATATTGTATAGAAGAACCAGAATGAATGGAAGGAACCATAAGAGAGAAAAACAAAACAAAAAAAGAAAATAATCAACTTCACTCTGCATTCAGACTACATAGTTCTTTATCTGGATGTGGATGGTATTTTTCCATCATGAGTCCTTCGGAATTGTTTTAGGTCCTTGCATTGCTGAGAAGGGACAAGTCTATCAAAGTCAGTCATTGAACACTGTGGCTGTTACTGTGTACAGTGTTTCCCTGGTCCTGCTCATTTCATTCAGCATCAGTTCATATGTCTTTCCAGGTTTTTTCTGAAGTCTGCTTGTTTATAATTTCTTATAGTACAATAGTATTCCGTTTCATTCATTGCTCATTTATTCCCCAATTAATGAAAAGCTCTCTTTTCAAGGACTCTTTTTATGGGAGGGTATTTTTTAGGATTTGGGGATGAATATTTAGTTTTATCCATCCTTACTATATCACCTTAGCAAATGTTGCTAAAAGCTAATTAGAGCTAATTGCTGATAATCAATGGAAAGCAAAAAGATGGGGGATAAGAAGCAACATCTAGAAATTTTAACCTATCAAAATTACCCCTAGATTTATAAGAAGAGAAGTAGTCAAAAGACTCTCTGGGGACCCCAACCTAATAGTGCAGCTTAAGGAAGTGGCTCTGGAGGGGCTGCTGCTTCATGATCCTTTGACCTACAGTGATGGGGAGAGTGCTCATGGGTATAAAGTCATGGATTCACCAAAGTATAATGGTAAAAAAATGGAAAGAACCTTAGACCCAGAGGTATAAGAATTCATAGAATCACAGATCTAGGGCCTGTGCTGGTTTGGAGGTCATCTAATCCTACTTTTTCATTTTCAGATGAGGAGCCAGAGGCCCAGAAAAGTTTAATAATTAGAGACACTGGTGCCTATTGTACAAATGAAGTATCTGACCCAACCAAACTGTGAACTACAAACCAGAATGAGTTATACTACATCAAAGAACCCAGAAATGGAGTGGACCCTACTCACTAATTTTCTTTATTTTTTTTCTGACCCATTTTCCCAACCGAAGTTTCAGCTCACCAAGTGAATCTTGAACCAAAGGAAGCCATTCAACAGTAACAAAACAATAATAATATGATGGCCAATATTTACTCACTTAAAGGTTTATAAAGCATCCTAATACCATCATCTCATCAGAGTTTCACAACAACCCTGTGAGGCAAGTACAACAGTTATTATCACCCTTTTTGCAAATGAAGAAACTAAAGTCTGAGGTGATTACGTATCTTGTCCATGATCACACATCTGTTGTGAGAAGTGAGATTTGAACTGAATTCTCTCCTGATTTCAGGTGCCAAGCTTTTACCTTTGGTTGTAATAACCACTGATCCAAATGAGCCAAACCATTATTTCATAGACTTTCAGTTGCTTGAGTGAAAAAAGAAAGGCAATGACAAAGTGTGAATTGTCTCTGTGTTCAAGCAGTGGAAGAGTTCTTACGTATCATTTAATCCAGCCCCTCCATTTTACAGATGAGGAAACTGAGGTCAAGAAAGATTAAGGGTCTTCTTGACAGTTGCTTGGGAAGTAAGTGGCAGATCCTCTGAGCCTTTAGCTTTTTTCCATTAGGGTCCCCCCTTTGGTGACAGCTGCTTATAGTCTATGAATATCTAAAGGAAAGAGAGGGTAACAATTACAGCTGAATCCCTGCTCTGGAAGCAAAGGCTCTGCATAGTGCCATCTTGCCAGTTCAAAGAAGTGCCAACCCAAGTGGCCCAAGAAATATCAGCTTGATATTCATTTAGCTCCAAAAAAATATGCAGCATGACTCAATATGATAAACAAACATTCCTACTATTTTCCAAACATATATAGGTGCAATTGTGATGAATGAAGTACTACCTCACTTTAAAATATCCCAGAATTCAGAGTAGCTTTGTGTCATCATGTATTTTCTCAATTAGCAAATACTATCACATAAGGGTCCTTGACATGTTCTGATGTTGAAAGGGGTATCCCATGTTTGAAAAGACTGGGAACTTCAACCCAGAAGGAATCTAATCCAATCTAACAAACATTTTTTAAGCATACCTTATGTGTCAGGCACTATACTAGGATTCAAGGTATACACAAAAATAAAACAATTCTTGCCCTCAAGGACCTTATTTTCTGTTGGGAAGATATGATGTGTAAACACATGTATGCATATTATGTTTGTATTATACACATATAAGTGTATATGTTTACAAACACCATATATGCATACATGTGTATGTATATATACACAGATATGTATATATGTATGTATATATATATATATTAATTTTTGTGTGTACACACATAATTTTTTTTAAGTTAGGGTTATCAGGGTTATAATTTTTAGTTAATAGTTATTTAAAATAGTTAATCCTAAGAACTCTATTTTTTTTAAGCCTAGCATAATAACTGATACTTAAGAAATGCTTGTTGATTGACTGGTTTCAAGAGGGCTAGATCACTACCAAATAAGTCATCAGAACAGATTTGGGATGAATTTGGTGTGCTTTGAAGGGAGTTATGTTCTGTCACAGGTCAAGTCAAGGAATCAACCTTTCAGCCAAGTTACTGATATTAATAGGATGAGTTCTTATTCCTTGAATTCTAAAATGAGAGAGTTAGACTGGATGGACTGTGAAGACCCTTCCAAGTCTAGATTGAAAATGCCATCAAAGAAATTATTTTCTTTATTAATAAAATTTAAAAAAAGTAAAATTCCAGAGAATTAGAGCAGACAAAAATAAACTTTGTGTCTCCTCCAGGGCCAAGCACTTGGCTTTCATAGGGTAAGTAATTAATAAATATTCATTGAAACAATGAATCCCGGAAGGTAAACCCAGCAATTCTTTCATCTTCTTATTTACCAATTTTTAAGTTTACTCATCTATCTGTTTGTTTATTTACTCATACCAGTGATTTTGTATGTGAGAAGATGTGTAATTTTTAAAGTCCCTCTGTATTGTGATTGTAGAAATGTGCCTGGGCCATTGAAAGGTTAAATGACTTGCCCAGGGTCATATAACCAGTATGTGTCAGAGACAGAATTGAAACACAGGTTGCTTTAACTCCCAGGCTAGCTCTTTTTCCATCACAACCCATTGTCTCTCAGAGTGGGAAATGTAAAAATACTTTCTTTCAATCTAATGCCCTTTTCCTTTTTGTACATTTTCTTATGACTATGGACTCTACATAGTCATTACTCATTCACAGTTGAACTCCAGCTTTTAAATGATCACATAACAGGACTATAATTTCATCTTTATTACTATCATAAAATATTAGGAAAATCAGAAAATGGCAACATTGAAAATAATTGGACAATATGCCCTGTAAACAAAATGGGATGGGCATGTGCAAGTAAGCGCTTGCAGCTTCAAAGCTGACATAGACTGAACCAGTGAGGAAATGAGAGCATTATGACCTATAACCAGGATGGGTCACCTGGGACTTTGTCTCAGGGCACTGACATGTGAGGGAGTCCAGGTGCTCACTCTAGGGAGCGCGATTCCTCCACTGAAAGTGAATCTTTCTTCTTGTGTTGATTTAGAGAATCCTGCCCATTTTCTAGAGATGCGACTCTACTCTTTCATGTACCCTAAGGTGCATCTCCAAGAGCCCTGGTAATTAAGGAGGCAGCCTAGTACAGTGGAAGGAGCACTGACCTTAGATCACATGAGTTCAAATCTTGGCTCTGCAACTTCCTCATGGAAGTCACTTATTACCCCAGGCCCTCCTATAATTTCTTCATTCATAAAATGAAATGCTTAGACGTCATGCCCTCTAAGGTGCTTCCCAACTCTAAATTAATGAGCCTAAAGCATCTCTTACCCAGGGACCACCTTCCCAATCAAAGCCTTCTAAGTATACAACAGGTTCTCAGGAGGATGGGCTAATTCCGGAGTGGGGAACCTGTAGCCAGATTTGTTCTGTGAAGTTTGGATTCAGTCAAAGAGCTGCACTAGAGGACCTAAAGGGCCACAGGTGGCCTTGAGGGTCCACAGAACTCCATCCCTGGTAAGCCTTCTTCCAGGGAGGCTGGGCTATCTTCTAACTTTAAACTAGTCTCTCCTTCCCCATAGTTATTTTTCCCTTAGGCAGAATAATACCTAATTATAATCTCAGATAAAAGATATTTTAATGGGAAGTAAATTGATAAATATTGGTTAATCTAAATTTAAGATAAGCTGATTATATGCATGCATTTCCAAGTCAGTGCTAAGTATTCTCCTTGTCCCTTCAGTGAGGGCTTTTCCAAGTTTGCAGAAATCTTGAGGAAATGAACCCATCCCATCCAAGAATCATCACACCTTTCTTTCCCTGTGATCATCAGGACCTGCTTCTGAGTTTCCAAAGTCCCAGTTAGGCAAACATACCTTAGGCTGGGAAATTGGATAGAGGGCAAAGTCCACTTTTGGTCATTGAGGCTTTAAAAGCAGGCGTGTTTCCAGCTAGTCCTAGCACAGAATACAGAATGCTATACCTTGTGCTGCAATAAACAGTATCTATTAGAGACATGGGAACCTATGGGTGGTTCCTAGTCAGTTATTTTTTCCAAGAGTCTAATCTAGTCTAGACAGGGCAGCCAGGAGAGCCACTTCAAAAAGGATAAACTGTTAGGAGGAAGGGTTGAAAGAACTGGGTGTACTTAACCTGGAGAAAGGAAGACTGGAAGTTGGAGAGAGGAGACAAGATAGTTGTTTTCTAGTGTATGAAAAGCTGTTATGTGAAGGAGGGTTTGTGTTTGTCCCTAAAGGGCAGAACC
Organism: Petaurus breviceps papuanus; assembly: GCF_028583685.1. Classification (NCBI taxonomy): domain Eukaryota; kingdom Metazoa; phylum Chordata; class Mammalia; order Diprotodontia; family Petauridae; genus Petaurus; species Petaurus breviceps. Next base: position 14,246,045 of record NW_027186352.1, read on the forward strand.
AAGAACAATGAGATAAAGTTGCAAAGAGGTCAGTTTCGGCTTCTTGTCAGAAAAAACCCAAACCCAAACTACTTCTAACAATGGGAGCTGTCCAAAGGCTGAATAGGCAGACTGGCAGCTTTCCACTCCTTGGAGGGTTTCAAAGGCTGGATGACCACTTAGGGGATGTGTTAGAGTGGGGATTCCTTTCTTGTATGGGTTGGACCAAATGACTAAAGAGTTCTCTTTTCTCTTCTAACACTTGAACTCTGTGATTCCTTAATCTTTTCACACATGTATAATTTCACACAAATAGAAACTTTTCCTGTTTTAAAATTTTTATTTATTTATTTTTAGTTTTCAACATTGATTTCCACAAGATTTTGAGTTACATTTTTTCTCCCTGTCTTTCCCCTACCACCATTCCCCAATATAGCAAGCCTAATGAATACCCCTTCCCCCAATCTGTTCTCTCTTACATCCTCCCCCACCCCCCCCCCCAACTTTCTAGTAGGGCAAGATGGATTTCTATACCCCAGTGCCTATATATCTTATTTACCAGTTGTCTGTAAAAAAAATCAATTTTTTTAAACATTTGTTTTTAAAACTTTGAGTTCCAGATTTTTTCCCCTTCTTCCCTCCTCACGCACCCCCACTGGGAAGATAAGCAATTCAATATAGGTTGTACATGTGTAGTTACACAAATCATTTCCATAGCAGTTATATTGTGAAAGACTAACCATATTTCCCTTCATCCTATCCTGCTCCCCACTATTCTATTTTCTCCTTTGACCCTATCCCTTTTCAAAAATGTTTGCTTCTAATTACCCTCTCCCCCAATCTGCCCTCCCTTCTATCATTCCCCCTCTTATCCCCTACCCCTCTCTTTTCCTGTAGGGTAAGATACACAATTGAGTGTGTATGTTATTCCCTCCTTAAGCCAAATTCAATGAGAATCAGGTTGTCCCATTCCCTTTCACCTTCCTGCTCTTCCCCTCCATTGTAACAGTTTTTCTTGCCTCTTTTATATGAAATAACTTACCCTAATCTATTGCTCCCTTCTCCTTCTCCCAATAAATTCCTCTCTCATCTTTTAATTTTATTTTTAGATGTCATTCCTTCCTATTCAACTCATTCTGTGCCCTCTGTCTATGTATACATGAATATACATATGCCCACACTCACATATATATTTATATACACATACACCCTCCTATATATATAAATGTATGTATACATACACACACACACACACATATATACACACACATACATATATATTCCCTTCAACTATCCTCATACTGAGAAAAGTCTTATGAGTTACAATGAATGTTTTTCCATGTAGGAATATAAATAGTTCAACTTTGATGTTCCTTATGATTTCTTTTTCCTGTTTACCTTCTCATGCTTCTTGTATTTGAAAGTCAGATTTTCTGTTCAGCTCAGGTTTTTTCATCAAGAATACTTGAAAGTCCTCTGTTTCATTGAATGACCATATTTTTTCCTGTAGCATTATACTCAGTTTTGCTGGGTAGGTGATTATTGGTTTTAATCCTAGATCCTTTGACTTCTGGAATATCATATTCCAAGCCCTTTGATCCCTTAATGTAAAAGCTGCTAGATCTTGTATTATCCTGATTGTGTTTCCACAATACTCAAATTGTTTCTTCCTGACTGCTTGCAGTATTTTCTCCCTGACCTGGGAACTCTGGAATTTGGCTATAATATCCCTAGGAGTTTTCTTTTGGGGATCTTTTTCAAGAGGTGATCAGTGAATTCTTTCAATTTATATTTTGTCCTATGGTTTTAGAATATCAGGGCAATTTTGCTTGATAGTTTCTTGAAAGATGGTGTCTATACTCTTTTTTTTGATCATGGATTTCAGGTAGACTAATGATTTTAAAATCATCTCTCCTGGATCTATTTTCCAGGTCAGTGGTTTTTCCAATGAGATATTTCACATTGCCTTCTATTTTTTCATTTGTTTGGATCTGTTTTATAGTATCTTGACTTCTCATAAAGTTATTAGCTCCCAATCGCTCCAATATAATTTTGAAGGAGTTATTTTCTTCAGTGAGTTTTTGAAATTCCTTTTCCATCTGGCAAATTCAACTTTTTAGGGCATTCTTCTCCTCATTAGCTTTTTGGGCCTCTTTTGGCATTTGAGTTAATCTATTTTTTAAGGTGTTATTTTCTTCAGTGTATTTTTGGGTCTCCTTTAGATGGCTGTTAACTCACTTTTAATAATTTTCTTGTGTCATTCTCATTTTTCTTCCCAATTTTTCCCCCACTTCTCTTACTTGATTTTCAAAATCCTTCTTGAGCCCCTCCATGGCCTGTAACCAGTTCATGTTTTTCTTGGAGGCTTTTGATGCAGGAGTTCTGACATTGCTGTCTTTCTCCCACTCTATGCCTTGATCCTTTTTGTCCCCAAAAAGGAATCTATGGTCTGATTGTGTTTCCTCTGCTTGCTCATATTGCCAGCCAATTACTTGACTTTTAAGCTCTTTGCCACGGTAGAACTCTGCTTCCAGAATGGAGAAAGCTTTGTCCCAAATTGCTGGGGTTTTTGCAGCTGCTGGAGCTATTAGGAGGGTGCCATCTCTACAGCCCCCACAAGCTCTGGCACCTGGCTCCACACCCCAGGACCACCACCAAAGAGTGTGATCCAGATCCAAGCAGGTTAAAACAAGAGCAATTACCCTCCGAATGGTAGCTTGGTCCCCCTGTGGTCTGCAGGCCAGGAGCTCCGGAGGCAGCCATGGGGCAGAGGCTGCTCTGTGCCTCTGCTGCTTTTTACCCCAGGGGCAGGGAATGGACTACTCTCTTCCATTCTCCTGTTCCAACAGAGTTCCACACTGAACTTTTACTTTGTCTTTGGCATTTATGGGTTGAGAAATCTGGAAACTGCCATGGCTGCTGGTGGTTCACTCTCCTGAAGTCTGCTCTGGCCACAGCTAGTCAAGGCCACCCTGGGGCCAGCATGTGGGAACTGCTCTTGGCTCCCAGCTCAGTGTGATAGACCCTTCCTGTGTGCCTTCTGGGTTTCCTTCAGCAGAAGATTTGTTTCTCTCTGTCAATTTGTGGGTTTTGTATCTCTAAAGGTTGATTAGAGTCATTTTTTTACATGTATTGAAAGTGATTGGAGCGGGAGATCATGCCAAGTTTGTGCTTCTACTCAGCCATCTTGGCTCTGCCACTTCTCCTGTTTTTGACACCTCTTATCATACCTTTATCTTGCTCCCAATTTATCTTATTTACGTTGTTTTGTCCCAGAGAAATGTAAGCTCCTTGAGGTCAGGGACTATCTTATTTTTGTCTTTGTATTCTCTGTATCTAGTACAGTGACTGGCACATGGTAGGTACTTGATAAACACATGCTGAATGGATGCACTGAATCCTAAAAAACTCTGGAATATGTGTGTGTGTGTGTGTGTGTGTGTGTGTAATGATTTTTATTGTGGACATGCTATTTCAAGTATTTGGATGTGAATAGCATCATTAGTGAGAACTCAGTTTATTTAGGGGCAGGGTGATGTCACTAAAAGAAGGAAAGAAAGTTAGTTTTGAAGGCAGGACACCTCTGACACTGCAAGACCCTGCAGAAGTCAAATAACTTCTTGAGGCCTCATTTTGCTCAGCTTTACAATAGGCATAATAATTTCCTTAACTGCCTCAGGGTGGTTATAAGGAGTATACTTTGTAAATCTTAAAGTTATCCTAGAATCATTATGTCCTGGGCTGGTTACTTTGCGAGATACAAGAATGGTTGAAGAAAGCATTGTCCTTGTCCTTTATTTCTGGGTACAAGTTGAAGAAATGGAAAGTTTCATGTAGAAATGATTGCTTTTAGGCAATCCAATTTCTAGCCTTGGGTTTTAGAGGGATCATCATAAGAGGCTGATGATTTTATTGTCAGTATACAGAGATTCAATAAAAGAGGAAATTGTCTTCTCATAATTTAAAATCTAGTGCTTAACTGCATATTTAGTAATCATTCTATAGAGACTATCATCATCACAAAATCTAGCCTCAGATACTTATCAGCAATTTGTGTAATCCTGTTTGCCTCAGTTTCCTCATCTGCAAAATGAGTTAGAGAAGGAAAGGGCAAACCACGACAGTATCTCTGCCAAGAAAATCCCAAATGGGGTCACAAAGAATTGGACATGACTGAAAATGACTTAGCAACAACAACAAATTATAAAGACAATCTGGTTCTGAATAAGAAATAGAATGGAGATCAGTGGAATAGGTTAGGTACACAACACGTAGTCATATAAGGTTTAATAAACCCAAATATTCAAGTTTTTGGACAAGAACTCACCATTTGACAAAAATTACTGGGAAGGGGGGCAGAGCCAAGAAGGCGGTGTAGAAGCAGGAAAACTCCCTCTGCTCCCCCCCATAACCACCTCAAATACTTATAAAAATGACTCCAAACAAACTTTAGGGCTCCAGAACGCACAAAGTTATGGAGAGAAACAAACCTCTCACTGAAGACAGCCCGGCAGGCTGGCAGGAAGGGTCCCTCACAGTCCACTGGAAAAGAGCCCAGCCCTGTGTGAGCTTGAGGTTTTAGCCCCAGGGTGGCCCGACCAGTCGAGGCTAGAGGGACATCAGGAGAGTAGATCCCCAGAGGCCATCCAGTTCAACCCAGATCTAATGAGGAATTCCCTCGATGTCATCCCTACCAAGTCATAGTCTGGCCTTTGTCCCAAACCTAAAAAGGAGGGAATCCTATGAACTACTCCCAAGGCAGCACAATCCACACTTAGACAGCACTTGGTTTGTTATTGTTGTTTTTATTTAGGTTTTCCTCCTCAAGGATAAATTTTCTTCATTGCAATATCTTTTCTTTACTCCTGGTTCTATCCTCTGGGGCCAAAGAAAGCAAGTGTAATTCCTCTTTACCTCAAATATTAGAAGTCAGCTATCATGCGTCCTCCCTAAGTCTTTCCTTTACTAAATAAACCTTTAACTGTGGATCCAGGAAGCACAGAAACTTAGAGGAAGTAGTCCCCCATCCCGGACCATCCCAGTGTAGCATGTGCTTTTTCCCCCCTCAAAGAAGAATGAATGAAAGACATGAACAAAATGAAGATGTCTGATTAACCAGAACTTTAGTGTATTGGTTTTAAATATCATGAAACATGAAACTAAGTACGTTGAGAGAATGAAATATTATAGGGGCACCGAGAAGTCACCATATCTCCCATTTGGAGTTGTAGGCATTTTGGAAAGGAATTGAAAGAATACTAGAGGTGTTGTAAAGAAAAAGGGACTGAGGAACCCAGGGAGTGGGCAGAGAAGTGGGTGCTATTTTATTCCACATGACTATGTTTAGAGAGCAAACCTGGATTCAGATCCAAGCTCTGACACTTACTAGCGATGTGATCATTGGACAAATCCATTTAGCTGTAGTGGCCTCTGTTTACTTATTTGTAAAAACAAGGGGATTGGACTAGAGCCTCAAATATGCTTGACAGTTCTAATGCTGTGGTCTTTGATCCCTTCACCTCTCTAAGTGTTCTCTGGATTTTCTCTAGTTTAAGAATGCTTTCCTTCCTCAAAGATGGTGCCCCAAATAGAAGATTATTTCATTGTCCTTTTTTGACTGCCACTTCATTAATGATTCATGTTGATCTTGCAGTCCACCAGAGCACTAGAATTTCTTTTACATAGATATTTTTTTCTGAACAAATTCCTTATTTCCTCAACTGATGTCATTGGTTTTTAAACATAAATGTGGTTTCCCCTTGTTATTAATAACTAGCATTTATGTCGTAATTTAAGGTTTGCAAAGTACTTATAATATCACATTTGATTCTTATAACAACACTGGGAGGTAGGTGCCATTATGATCTCTGTTTTTACAGGTCAGTAAACTGAGGCTGAGAGAAGTTAAGTGACTTACTCAAGGTCACATAGCTAGTGTTTGAGGCAAGAATTTAACTCAGGTCTTCCTGACTCCAAGTCCAACGTTATGCCAACTGAGTCATGTAGCTGCACATTAGCTTTTGTCTTATACTCTAGGAATTGGGACCTTTCCTGTACCCTCCTCCTTCTTCCTTCTCCCAACCCCAGATGTAACCAATTTGGTAGGTCTTTTATGACCCCTCCTACCTCTTGCAGAGGAAGGTATAAATTTTATTGGATTTTAGTGGCTTAAGCCTGAAGTTACCTCTTCAGGAAAATTTCATCTTCTAATCACAAGATCCATATGTCTTACATTCTTTTAGTGAATAGTAAAGCTAGAGGTCCTAGAGAAAAGCAGAAAAGTTGAGAATTATTGGTATTAATGCCCATAATGATATTTACTTTAGTCTATTGTTGGGAAAGTGTGGTGAACAAATTTCTGATGCCCAAATGCACAGGAACTATCAGCTTTCATAGAGGATTTGGTGGCATGTGCATCAATTGAATCAACATTCTGACAGTCACTAAGTGTGTGACCTTCAACAACATATGTCACCACCCCATGCCTCACTGTCCTTATCTATAAAATGGGGGGGTTGGATTAGATAATCTCCAAAAATCCTTTTTGGGTCTCATAATGCAAGATTCAATGACTCCGTACATGCATATGATCCCATCCTGAGAAAACTATAATGAATGTGATATAGTCAGGGACCTAGAGTTCATTACTGATGTTTTGACTCCTGAATAATTGAGAAAATCACCTCCAACTGGTGCTCAGTACAATCTAGAAATCATCTTTTAAGCATCTCCTATCTTTTAGGCACTGTACAAAGTGCTAGAGATAGACAAACTAAAAAAAAAGTCTGTCCTAAAATGAGTCTTACTATATCATTCCTCTGTTATTTTTCCCCCTAGTAACTCTCTATTTACACTATGATAAAATACAAAATATATCCTAGCTTTTAAGATCTCCCCCTTCCATCCAATCCAATAAGTGTTAATTAAGCACCTACCCTTCAAGGTACTAAGCTAGGCATGGTCAATACAAAGTCAAAAACATTTAAACAATTCCTGTCTTCAAGGATCTCATATTCTCCTGGAAGAAACAACATGTGTTAAGATACATGTCTTGGTGAAAATTTGAGAAGGGTGGTAGCACTAGTAATGAAGGAAGTTAGCAAAGTTTTCTCATTGAAGAAGGTAAGTGAATGGAACCTTGAACAAAATCTAGTTCCTATCTTTCTTTCTAGCCTGATTTAATGCTACATCTTTTCAGAAACTAAATCTCTGTCAAACATGACTACTAGTCATTGCCTGCATGACCACTCCATCTCTGGTCTCTGTGTATTCATGTGAGCTATCCCCAGTCCTTGGAATGCACTCTCTTATCATTTCTGCTACTCAGAATCCTTGTATACTTTCAAGACTAAGCTCAGGTACCACCCATTCTTGCATCCTGGATTTGTCGGTGTCCCCCTGCTCAGGTTAACCTGCATTTTGTGTAAGTTGTATTTTATTCATATCCCTCCATTGCTATGTACATTTGATGGCAGGAAGGGTTTTATTTTTTTATCTCCTCAGGACTTATTGTAGCACATAGTAGGTGCTCAATAAATGCTTTGAATTTGTTGAAGGATCTTTCATTGCATTGCAATATCCTGAGAGCTTTATTTTCACATCAAGGAAAGATGAGATGACTTCCAGAACCACATGGTATCCCCAATAGGGGTCCTTGGGGCACTAATGAGAACAAAATCAAAGCAGTCTTTTTAAATATTAAGTGTCATCAAGATAATTAAGGATCTGGAGATGCCTTTGACTTCAGTGGCAGATTGTTTCCCCTTGTTCTTGTGTAGCAGGTGTAAAAGTTCTCCCCCATCCCCTTCTCCACCCCACCATTGAGACATAGATTCCCCAGGACCAGTGGAAATATCTGGGCTGCTCCAAAGTTAATTGGTTTGTCTGCTTTAGTCAACAAAGGGCCCATGATAACTGGCATTCACAGAGCACTTTCATGTTTATAAAGAACTTCCCATATAGTGTCTCATTTAACATAGAGGCAGACAGAGAGAATGATGAAATGACTCATATTCACTCAATGTAAGGATTAGTCATGCAATCTAAAGAAGAGAAGACTAAGGGAGTGATCAGAAATTCTGTCTTCAAGTATATGCATACCTGCTATGTGATATAAAGACAACAAAAGATTTATTGATTTATTAACTGCTGATGCCAAAGTGACCATGTTATGCAAGAAGTGGATATTAGGAGCCTGAAGAAGAGAGATATGTTTTTTTTCTGCTTGGCAACATGAGATAGAACTGGAATCAAGGATAAGCTACATGTGTGCATGAATGCATACATGCATGTGTGTAGTTACAAAGAGACATATTATACGGATGTAGGGAAAATATCCTAACAAGAAAAACTATTCCAAAATGGAATGGGTTGACTGAGGAGGAAGTGGGTTCCCGTACATTGGATGTCGATGCAAAGGTTGGATTCTGCTTTGGGGGGATATCTTGGAGGGGATTCATGCTGAAGTATGATTTGAAACAAATGACCACTAAGATCCCTTTTATTTCTAAGACTCTGCAGTGCTCTCACTTGTATTACAAGGTAGTTACTACAGGAATTATGATTCTCATATCAGGAAACTGAGGCTATCATGTCCATGTTCTCATAATTCATAGGTGTGGGAGTTATCATTTGAATCAAGGTCTGTCTTGACTTCAAACTCATGTTTCTTCCTAATGTGATTGTCCAGTAGTAAGGGAATCATGTGTTCAGCCTTCACAAAGATGCTATGGTAGATAGCTAATGGTTCTCACTCTTCATGTCATAACTGGTACAATATACAGTAGATTAATTTGAAGACTAATTTATAACCTCTCTTGGCTCTTTCTTCATAGTTCTTATTTTCTATTTCCTAACGTGTGCGTGTGCATGTGTTCATGTGTGTGCATGGGTGTGTGCATGCATGCATTTCTGCATGTGTGTGTGTGTTCCCTATCCTCTAATAGGGTATCTAGGGGTCATAGTTGATAAAGTCCTAGACTTGGAGTCAGGATGACCTAAGATCACATACTGCTTAAAACACTCAGTAGTTGTATAACTCTGGGCAAGTCAATTGGCTTTCAGCTTCAGGTTCCTCCTATGAAAAATGTGGATAATAATAGTATATAACTCACAGGGATCTTATGAAGATCATATAAGACCATATGTAGAAATCCTTTTGCAAACCTTAGAGTCATATAGAAATGTTATACATTATTACTGCACTTGAGGGCAATTGCCTGCCTATCACCTTCAGCACCTAGGACAGTGTACTCTACACAGAGTAGACATTTAGCAAAAGTTTATAGAATAAACTAGAAATATCTCTATAAAGAATATTTTCATTGAGTGAAAAGATGCCATATATTATTTTTTAAAGAAGCAGGCACTGTACAAATTATAAATAAATAAAAATAACTGAAAAAGGGATACTTTGAATTAAAAAAATACAACTGTTTTGTACAGCCTGGAGATATGATTTGCAGAAATGTATTCAATTGTAGCATTCTTTGGCTGCTATTAAAGCCCAGGCCTTTTCATGTACCTATGAGACTTCATTCATGTATACCTTGAAAGGTGCATCACAAATCATTCATTCACTCATAAGCAAGTTTTCACTAAGTGTCTACTAAGGCAAGGTGCTGGGGCTAACATAACATATGTTAAATAACACTTCATGTTATTTTTGGATATAAATAAAACTTTGTGAGTTTTTTTTTTCTTTTTGGAGGGCAATTGGGGTTAAGTGACTTGCCCAAAGGCACACAGCTAGTTTTTGTGTTGAGTGGCTGAGGCCAGATTTGAACTCAGGTCCTCCTGACTCCAGGGCCGGTGTTCTATTCACTGTGCCACCTAACCACCCTAACATTGCTGATTTTAAAAGTTAATTGTAAATTTCTTTTAGTGACAGCAGTTCAGAAGCTTGAGATTTTCTGCCCTGACAATGCCATGGCAGGCAGTCTGAGCAGATTCTAACCCAGTGACATGGAAGTGATTCTAGCAGTCTGGGTTAATAATAATTGTAATAACTGACATTTGTATAGGGCTTACTATCTGCTGTGGGCAACTGGGTGGTGCAGTGGATAGAGTGCTGGGTTCCAAGTCAGGAAGACTCATCTTCCTGAGTTCAAATCCAGCCTCAGGCACTTACTAGCTGTGTGACCCTGGGCAAGTCACTTAACTCTGTTTGCCTCAGTTTCCTATAAAATGAGCTGGAGAAAGAAATGGCAAACCAGTCCAGTATCCTTGCCCCAAAAATACCCAAATGGAGTCACCAAGAGTAGGAAATAACTGAAAATGACTGAACAACAATAACTCTGCTAAGTGCTTTACAATTATTATCTGTTTCCATCCTCACAAGAATGCTGGTAGCTAAGTGCTATTACTATCTCCATTTTACAGATGGGGAGACTGGGTCAAATACAGGTTAAGTGACTTGCCTAGGTCACACAGCTATTCAGACCCTGAGGCCAGATTTGAACTTAGATCTTCCTGACTCTAGCTTGGTGTGCTATCCACTGTTCCACCTAGGGCTGTGGTGAACTAATCACTACTTTCTGCTCACTTTATCACTGGTTTCTACTAAAAATTGTTTTTTATTGGTTGAATTTGAGTGTTCAAAAAACTGCAATTTTGTCAGCATAAGGAATTCTGAGTGTGAAAACTCCCCCTAGAGATATAGATCAACAACTTGGCTGTAACTTAGAGTTGCCCCGGTGCTGTGGTCACCCAGCTAACATGTGTCAGTCAGAAGGAGGAGTTGAATCCAGTTCTCCCAGACTTCCAGGCCTGCCCTTTACAGGCAGGAAATTGTAAACAGGCAAATTTAGGTGTACTGGCAGGACAAACTTCCTAATGAGGAGAACTGCAGGTATTTTGCAATTAAGAAAACTGAGGCTGAGGGGATAAGAACCTTAATCTGGGCCACAAAACTAGTGTGTCTGAATGAGTCAATAAAATATAATGCTTTCCCAAGGCAACCCTGAGTTGCCTCCCATTACAAACCTTACTTTTTGGCCCAGACTTGAGCCTTCTTCAAACACTTTTGAGGAGGGACAGGGTCAAAGGAGAGAAAAGAATAAACAGGGGCAGGATAGGATGGAGGGAAATAAAGTTAGTTTTTCACAACATGATTATTATGGAAGTGTTTTGCATGACTACACATGTATAACCTATAATGAATTACTCACCTTCTCAGAGAGGATGTGTGGGGAGGGGGGGAAGGTGAGAATTTGGAACTCAAAGTTTTGAAAATGAATGTTATTATTATACAACTCGGAAATAAGATATACAAGCCATGGGATATAGAAATCTATCTTGCCCTAGTGGAAAATAGAAGGGAAAGGGGATAAGAGAAGCAAGGAGAAGAGTGAGAGAAGGGACGAAGGGATGGCTGATTGGGGGAAGGGGTAATCAGAATACACACCATCTTGGGGTGGAGGGAGGGGAGAGATGGGGAAAAATTTGGAACTCAATAGACCTTTATTATAGGTCCGTTTTAATGAACATAAAGGAAGAAGGCCTAACCTGTGACTTCAGAGGGCATGAGGAAGTAGAGGTGGGGAGCGTGGCAAGAGGGGCTTAGGACAGGCTCATATGCTGATTTCAGAGACTGGATGAATAAGGACATACCTGGATCTCAGAAGAGAAGCATTGCTAGAGCACCGAGTGGTGATCTTAGGGGCACAGCAGAAGGATGAAGGGGGTTAATGATGGAGGCAATCTGGTGCCACAAAGTGCTGAACTTGGAGTTGCGGGATCTGAAATATTACAGGACCTGAATTCAAATTCCAGATCTGTCACTTACAACTTGTTTGACTTTGGGAAAGTCATTTAGCTTCCTCAGGCCTCAGTTTTCTCATTTCTAAAATGAGGTCCCTTCTAGCCCTAGGTCTTTGATTTTTTGCTCCTGTAATAGGCTGGTCTCTGGATATGCCACCTAGGCTTTTTGGGCATCTATCTTCCTCCCAATTTGGTTCAAGGATGCCTGGTCCTGTGTTCATACATCCGTATAGATCTCTAATGTTTTAGAGGCAATGATTTTATAAGGAGTAGACTATTGTTCAGGACCATCTTAAATTGGTTTCCAACCTGTAATGCCAGAAGAAAAGAGACACCAGATATCCTGGCTACCCTCTTACCCTCTATACCATGGAACATAAACATTTCTGGTTATAAAATTTTCCAGAAAATCAACAGGGAAGGCGAGGGGTTCCAGGCAGGAAAATGAGCACATAGTGAGCAGAGATATTCTTCCCCTAGAAAGTCTAGGTCTGCCACAGAATCCATGTACAAATATGTGCAGACAAAATATTTGTACCACATCTCCTTGAATGAAGGATTATCATTGTTCCCAAGTTTCTGTCCAAGCGTTGAGTTTTGATACAGGATCAGAATAGGCTTATTCTTTGGTGCAGCTCGTATTACAGCACTTGTCTGTTAAAAGATTGCCTTAGATACTTTAAATGACTCTCTTACCTCAGAGGTAGGATTCTTCCATTCACAGATATAGACTGTGCATTCTCCACAGCTTCCCAACCTAAGTGATTCTTGATCAAATCCTTCCACAGATCATCCAGAGAAGCTCCAGCCTCATCCCAAGCATCCCTGTGAATATTAGTTATCCATCCCATACCTTGCTCTTGTGACACAGCCCACTTCTTTTCCCAAACCACATTCCCTCCTTCATGATATCTTAGCCAAAGAAGATATCTTCTTTGGCAAATATAAACAAAAGATTTGGATTTCTTTATTGATTCCAATATTGTCTGTCTTCCTAAATGAGTGTCACATTAATATTTCTGATTTCACCTAGAATCATGAGTGATGGAAAAGTAGGCATGCTTCATCATGCACTGAGTAGCTATTAACCTATATTTACAAGAGTATTTCTGTCCTTTCCAATTGTTTAAAAAAGTTATCTACATTTTATATGGAATAGATTGATAGTCCACAGGCCTAGTTTAGAGCTCTGGAGTGTTATCCAGTTACAATGGATTTATTTTCCAGCCTCTTGAGAATCCAGCCCTCCAGAGAACACACACTGGCCCTGTTTGGAATAGAAAATGGGGTAGTTTCATAATAATCGAGATTTAAGTGCCACTCAGAAAATAAAGCAAGACAATTCTGCAGCATTGTAGCTATCTTAGATTGGCTTGTGTAGGGAGGCCCCCTCCCCAAGTTAAGATCTGCTGATACTCTCAATCCATATTCTCTTGTTTTGCTAGTGCTTGATCCCATGCCTGAAATGTATCTCTCTGCATAGTTTCAATGAGTGAAGGTACTGTAGCACAGTGAACATACAGCTGAATTTGGAAGCAGGGGCCCTCAGTTCAAATCCCAGCTCAATCACTGATTACTTGTGTGACCTTGGACAAATCATTTCACCTCTCTTGGGTCTCAGTTTCCTTGCCTCTCTAGTGAGGGGGCTAGAATAGGTGATGTCTATTCCAGTTCTAATGCTGTGGTGCTATGTAGCAGCAAGCACCCCAAGCACGTCCTCAGGGTTTGCT
>NW_027186352.1:14259523-14270226 GCF_028583685.1 Petaurus breviceps papuanus
GTGCACTTTAGCCTAGGGGCAGGGAAGATCTTTAAAATTTACATTCGCATTACATGCTATGACTGTGTGCTGAAATCATGGGAAGGGGACAGTGTGACACTGTGGCCAGAGCGCTAGATTTGGAGTCAGAGGACTGAATTCAAGTCTCAACTATTCTCACTTACTAGCTGAGTGGCTTCTCTGGGCCTCAGTTTCCTGCTCTGTAAAATGGGGATTATAATGGATTAGCTGCCCCACTGGTTTCCTGTGGGGATCAAATGAGATAATATAGTGCGATTTCCTCAAGTAGAATATGAGAGTTCTGCTCAGGAATATCTTTCTCTTTATCTCTTACTCCTTTTCTCAAATCCTGGGGTGAGGGGCAGTGTTCGTTGGGAACTCAAAGCTCTCGTTAGACAGCACAATCTGTTTAGTTGTTTCTTCATGGTTATAACTTGCCTAATTAAAAAGACAAAGAAACAAACACGTTTGCTTCATATCTGATGTGCTTGGTTGGTTGTGCTTCATTCTCAAAGAGGACCAAAATACCATCACTATGCTGGGGTCCAGTTTCAATGTGTCCGACTATGACTGATCAGACCCTTCTGAGCTCAGAATGCTCTACCACAGATTGGGCATAAATAGTCCTTGTGAACATTTGGGGTGGATTCTCCGAATTTGTGCATCCTGAGTTTCCTTTGAGCTGTTTCAATTCTGCTTTCTTCATGGAGCGCTGCACCTTCTCTGAGGTGGGCACGCCATGCTGAGCAGTTCTGTGTCAGTGTCTCCCATGTCACAAGTCAATTGCAAAGTTTTTCAGAGAGGCCTTAAGAGTGTCCTTGTATCTCTTCTTCTGACCACCATGTGAATGCTTGCCCTGTGTGAGTTCTCCATAAAATAGTCTTTTAGGCAAGTGGACATATTTGATATATTTAATGAATGAAACAAACTTAATCATTTATTGGGTAAGTAACTAGAAGTGAGAGGAGACTCAAAATATTTAGAAGAAGCACAGCATCCCAAACTGTGAGGATTTGAAGGGACTGCAGAGGCCACCCAGTCCTCCGCAATCTTGGACAATAGTATCTTGTCTAAAACATCCGAGACATCATTCTTCAGCCTATGCTTGAAACTGTCCAATAAGGAAAAACTGCTACCTCTGTCAGCAAGCCATTCCACCATTCTCATTTTTAGGAAAATTTTCCTGACATTAAACTAAATTCTTTTCTCTGAATCTCACACTTATTACTTCTAGATCGACTTTCTAGAGTCCAGCAGAGTAAGTCTCATCCTTCTTTTGTCACAGTCCTCAAAGATTTGAAAAGTTTCATCATGTCCCTCAAGAGTCTTCTCTTCTTCAAGGCAAATATCCTTTATTCCTTCAACCAAATCCTCACACAACAAAAACTGGTTCCCTTCTATATCCTTAAAGAGAATGTTGTCTGTAAGGATGACAGTCAAGAAGGATCATGCAAATTTGGGGGGAGGGAAGATGGCCACCTTTGAAACAATTAAAGGAGAATACATTGATTGAATGACTCACACTATAGTACTTTTGTATCCATCATCTCATTTGAGTCCAGCATCAACCCTGTGAGGTAAGTAGTGAGGCTACTATTATCCTCATTTTACAAAGTGAGAGGTAAAATGAGTCCCAAAGTCACCCAGATAACTGGGGATTCTTGTGCAAGTCACTTCCTCTTTGTTGGCTTCAGTTGCCTTTTCATTAGAATTGAGGGGAGTGCCTCAGTGACCCCTGGCAGCCCTTCCAGCTTTAGGTCTAAAAGCCTGCTCCAAATACTCTTTCCATTGTCTCACGGCTGCCTCTTTAGAAAACAAAAGCACCAATAAATAATAATTACTCACTTTTCTATGAATTATCATATCTCAACTGAACCTCGGTACAGCAGATCTCCATTGTTCTGAATGAGGAAATCGAGCTGTATAGTTAGGCTACCTTTCCAACTCACAAGCCTGGTAAAGGCAGAGTTTGGGTTTGGTCTTGGGTGCTCTGATTCTAGAGGCTGTGCTTATGCCACTGATTGCCATGATATGCCCCAAATTGTGCTAAGTTGTTTCTGAGAGACAATGCATACTCTAAAAATGCAACTAAGGGAGAAGTTCACCTGGGATGGCATGTCTAGAGAAGACCTCATGGAGGTTCTGAGCTTTGTGCCTGATGGTCCCTAGACGGGAAGAGAGGAGAGGGTGATTCACCATTCTCCCTACCTGTGCTTATATGACTATTTGTGGGCACTTGGTTTAAGAACCAATGAACAAATTAGTAAATGTTTAAGTACCTGCTATGTTCGTGAGATACAAAGACAAAAATCATGTGATCCCTGCCTTCAAGGAGCTTACATTCTACAGAGAAGGGACATTCACATAAATAAGTGTATATGAATAAGAAGAAGGTTATCTTACTGGGGGAGGTGGGTGGGAGGCAGTATAGCTAGGGTAGAAACTAGGAAGGAGCTCATCTAGGCAGTAATAAGCTGAGCTTTGAAGGAAACAGAGTGTAAAGAGGGTGGAGCCTGTCCCATCTTCATATGGTACCCCAGATGCTCCCTCCACCTGGAGGAAGTTGGGGAGGTTACTACCAGGAGATTCATCATGATGTCAATGACAGTGCTTTGGGGAGATTGTGGAGCATGTGTGTAGGGTCTCTAAGTGATATCAGTTGGCTATGTGATGATGAGGATGCTTATTGATCATCTGTGAAGGCTTTCATAAAGGTCCCTTCCACTTGGCCTCATGCAGTGTCTCCTTTGATTATGTCATCCAATGAGAGACAATGCTATGAGATAAGAGGTATTTCAACTTTTTTTTTCCTGTGAAGCCATATGGGGAAAGACCTTGGTCATTGGCCTCTGTTTTTGTTTTTTGCCATTTTAAATAAAGGAGATTGTGAGTTCTAAAGGGCAGGAGGGAACTTTCACATCCTGGCATTATAGAACCTGAGTTCCAAAACCAGTATAGCATCAATGCTGAAAGAGCAAGGAGTACTCTCTGGGAGTAACTTTGGATGCTGTAGCCCATGGGTAGCTGAGACGAGGACTTACCTGGTAGAGATGGCACCTTTGGACGTGAAGTTTGGATGATATATGGAATGTAGGAACCAAATTGAGTTTTGCGTCTATTCCCTTTAGCGACTGAAGTGATATAGACAAGTATTGGGAGAAATGTTTATATGTTGTTCTTGTTACATTAAATTTTCCTTTGTAAAAGTGACCTGAGGTCAAGTGGTTAAATGGAACTGGTATACTAGCTGGGAAAACACAGATAGCTCAAGCCAATAGCAGGAGAGAAAAGAAATGCCCCAATTTATCAGTGTGCCCTAATACGCTGAGGGGGAGATGTATCAGCTCGGTTCTGGGAGAGTGAGCCAGAGTATATTGGCTACAAAGGGATTCTAAGAGAGAGCTTGAGAGACAGGGAGTACATTCTTTCCTGGTAGGAAGGACAGTTAGTATGAAGGCACAGAGATTAGAAATGGACAGTCATGTGTGATGAGCAGCAAGGAGGATTAGTTTGGCTGGATTGTAGAGTGTGTGAAAGGTAAGTAATATATAAGGCTGGGAAGATTGCATGGAGTCCTTTTGGGAAGGGCTACAGATGCCAAATAGGAGAATTTCTCTTTGATCCTAGAAATAATAAGGGATAGAGGATGATAAGGAGGGACAACTTTATTGAGTAAAGAGTGACACAGATGACTAATGTTTTAGGAATATAAGGAAATACATTTGATAAAGTGAGAAAGATCAAAAGGATATCTGCCATTATGATTTGGTGTCAACCTATAGATTCAAGGAGTACTTTGGACCCAAGGTATTCATATGGTTAAGTTTAATCTAACACCAATTATCTCCTTTAGGAAGAAGTCCTTTAGAATAATGGTTCCTAAATCCAACCCCCTAATTTTATCAATGATCAAATCAAAGCCCAGTGAAGGCAAATGACTTAGCCACATCAAACAGCTGATAAATAGAGCTAAAATTCAAACCCATTTCCTCCAAATTCAGTCCTATGCCTAACCCACTTTATGTTTGGAGAATTTTGTCATGAAGATTTCTTGTGACAAAAACTCCTCCCCATCCCTAATGAGTGGTTTATTTCAGAAGATAAATGCAATGGCAATCTCTTTTTATCTTACTCCCAGAATTGCTTTTGATGGAATACATACATCTCAAGAAAGTCATTCTCCAGTGTAACATTCTCAGGGAAAGATAGGAAAGTGATTGAAATTAATCTCCTTCCCAGGGGGATATGAATGCAATTTTTCAGTTTATGAAACAGATACCCTCTATCATGGAAAAGTTAATTTCTACTACATGGGTCAAAAGTATATGTGCAAAGATTAATTCATTTCCCTTGCATAAGTCTTTGAATCAAAGAACTAAATTGGAAACCCAGGGAGAAAACTTGATAAAGTAGGTTTCTGCTGTTGGCACCATAATCAGGTCAGTGGAGATGGTCAGAACAGGTGGACTACTTCATGAGTAATGGTTCCTGAGCAGAGAAAGAATGTAATTGAAGTATTTGAGGGTGATTGGGCACTGTTGCTTCTGCTTGTGTATCACCAGATTGGCCATAGACCTGCTGCCTTTGGCTGGATGTGGCCAGTGACAGAATGAAGCTCAGACCCATTTTTGCCTCTGGTGCTTACAAAGGATATGGGTGAGTTGCTTGGGTCTTTCTAGGAGCTTCTCTTATAAGGGTAGTCCCTAAATGTTTCCCTTTCCTCTCCTTACCTTTATTTTGATGCTGACCCAGGAGAAGGCAGCCAGAGGAGCTGCACCTACCTTCTCCTCTCTGAGGAGTCTTGTGGGGTATGGTAGTCTTTGCTTTCTTCTCTTGTGGTAGGTGTTCAACTTTCTTATAAGAATGACCCCTATGATGATAGAGCAGACCATTCCAAGGCAGCCCTACCTGGCTACCTTTGTGATATCAGTGATTTGTCCAAGACTCTATCCCGATGCTAAGGGCATGGGTCTGGATATGCTGGTGCATTGATGTGAGTGGGTATTTCTTTTATTTTCCTAATCATAGTATTGGGGGTGGAATAAATTTAAGATGGTTAGAACTGATTGGAAACAGTTTGAACAAACTAATCTGTGATACCTAATTTGATTTAGTAAATTTCTGGCAAGTTCAGGGAACTGTTCTGTGGCCAGATATACAAACAAACATATCCACCCTCAAGGAACTTATATTCTCTACTGGGGGAAAATGGCATTTATATGAATAAGGTTGGTTTAAGGAATATTGAAGAAGGTGGGAGCATTACAGTTGGTGGGGGATCCATGAAAGTGTTGGTGGGGAATTTGAATATGGAATGAGGCATTTGGAAATTAATGTGCTAGCAGGGGGAATGCCCTAAGGGTCAATGTGATTGTGGCTGAGCTTGGTTTGACTGGGGTGTGAAATGGGTAGGTGACTGACAATTGAAACTTTAGGAAGCGACAGGCTTTTGCCTACTTAGCAGTATATCTCCTTCTTCTCTCACTCTTGCCTCCAAAGTCTATTTGTATGGAGGGTTCAAGGTCATAAGGCTCCTTGGAATTTTTGAAAGAAGAGTTCTCAGCATGTGGAAACACTAAATACTCCAGTAATAATAATAATAATGAACTTTGTTGTTGTTATTGTTGTTCAGTAATATCCAATTCCTTGTGACCCCATTTGGGGTCTTCTTGGCCATGATAATGGAGTGGTAAAGACTTTGTTTTAAGCCTGAGCCCACTCTCTCCTAGGGACCAAGGTGGTACAGGGAAGAGTATGCTCCTGGTTTGGGGGAATGGTTTCTAACTACTCTTCTTATATCTTCTCAGAAAATATCTTTTGCTAAAACCCGAGTGATGTTAATGGGTTAGATGTTGCATGGGAGCTAATCACTGGATAGTATTTATGATAACGTCAACTGGCAAATCATATTTGGGAGAATATACTCAAATGGAGATGTGAGCCAATAGCACTAGAGAATAACCTTGAGCCCTCAGGGGAGGGAGGAGATTTGGCTAGTTGCTTTTGGGTAAGCAACTCAGCCATGCAGAAAAATCCAGTATTGGGTTGAATCCAGGTCACTCCCTGTAGATGTGTGGGTGCATTGACAACTCTCCCCATTACATGTAAAATGGGGATCATAATAGCAGCTCTGACAGAACTATTGGGAGACTCAAGGATGATAACACATATAAAATGCTTTATAAACTTGAAAGCACTCTGTTAGTTATTAGGGGCATCAAGGACACATTGAGGTGTCATTGAATACAGTGACAAATAATGTAGTCAGAAGACTCATCTTCACAGTAGGGTTTAGTTTTATTTTACAGATGAGAAACTGAGGCAAACAGGGTTAGATGACTTGCTCAAGGTCACACACAGTGTCCAAGGTCAGATTTGAACTCATTAGTGGGCTCAATCTTAAAACAAAATCTTTACCAAATTTACTTCCAAATTTGGCAGAGCAAATGGAGTCATTCTTTTAGTTGTGGGACCCAGATTTTTGGCTATGGTATCAATCCACCATAAGGACTGGGTCTGGATAGGCAGTCAAGGCTGTATTGGCAGACCTAGACCTTGGGGACTCTCCCAACCTTTTGAAGTTCACAAAGTTCATCCCATCTCTATATTCATGGCATCATATAGACCTGGGTGGAGAGGTAGACAGCAGGTCACTGTCTCTAATGCTAGTATGGGGTCACTTGTACTGCTTTATTTGATCTCTGTGTGCGAGTGTGATCAAGGCTCCTCCCCTGCCAAGAGACTCACAACATCTTATCCTCCTCCTTGGGATGCAACTAGACAGGAAAAAGAAAGGGTGGAGGTGGTGGTGGTGTGGGACAGGACTCATCTTGGACCTCTTGAATGCCCACCTGACTGGCTTATGGCCAATCAAGAGTTCAATCAAAGTTAGGCACCTAATGTGTTCTACGAACTCTTCTAAGCTCTGGGGATACAAAAAGATACAAAAGACAGTCCCTACCCTCAAGGAGCTCACAACCTCAACGCAGACACAACAAACAAGTACATATGTACAAACAAGCTATGGACAGGAGAGATAGGAAATAATTACCAGAAATATTTAAGAATTCATTACTTCAGCACGTGGTTATCAGGCCAAAAATAAAATACCTGCCTACGCTCTGAAGCCCACCTAGCTATTGCTTCAGCCAAGCATGCTTCTGTGGGTTGAGCTTGGTCAGTTCTCTCTTACATACAGATGAAGAAGTGGGGTCCAGAGAGGCTAAGTGAAATGTCCAGGGTTACTCAGTTAGTGAGCGATTGAGGCAGGATTCTAAGAGATAACCCTGACTCTATGCCTAGCCAATTCTCTGTTATGGCATCATGTACATTTCACATTATGTAGATTTCTCTTTTCTCCACTCAGTCCTGAGTGGTTGACTTTGTGTGTCTCCCCCACCTTAGTCTAACATAGGACTTTTGTGTGGAAGGAACTGGAAGGGGCCTCTTTTGTGTGATTGGAGTCTTGGTTCCTGGGTCAGTAGAAACAGGTTTAATTAAAGTCTAAAGATGAAGCAGTGATGGCCCAGAATGTTGACTTCTAAATCTAAGCTACTTTGGAAACACATCCAGCATTTTCCATGTTTAGAATCGAGAAAATAAATCTGGATGTGATTTTCATCATTAAATATAATGGTACAAGGTTGACTTATTCCAAATCAGCAGTTAGTCTTTAGTTTGTTTAAATTGCTGTGACACTAATGCTGAACACGTCAGAAGGAACAGTGTAAGGCTAAGTAAAACATTTCAGAGATATTTTAGGAGCTAACCAGCCTCGCTGGCCATCTGGGATGTATTAGGTGATCTCTGAGGTGCCATCCAGCTTGAAAATCCAACGTTTCTGTCATCCTGTGTTGCTACAAGAGAAGATGGGCTAATGAGACTACAAGCACTATTCTTTGGAAGAGATGAAGCTGAAAAAAGAAAATTCAAAAAAAGTCAATAAACATTTCATGGAATTCTATAAACTCAGGTCTTGGAAACCATAGTCTAACTCATATCTGGATGAGAACTCCTTTTAAATGTAGCTGACAAGTGATTAGGCTTTGCTTGAAAATTTCAAGGGATGAAAAAGCTCACTCCCTTCCAATACAGTGTGTTGCATTTCTGGATAGCCCTGATTGTTAGGAGGGTAGTTTGGTTTGTTTTTGTCGACTCAGACTTTTGCCTCTCTGCAGCTTCTATGGTGGCGGTACTGGCAGGGCACATTTTATTAAGTCACTACAGTCTGCAAAGTTCTAGGAATACAAAAACACTAAAAATACACAGTTCCTATCCTCAAGAGGCTTGTGATCTTATAGATTGACTGAGACATGCTCATAAATGACTACAACAAAAGTTAAAGTGTCTTCAGTCACATAAGGGCTGGCCAACCCAAGCAGCATGCTAAGTGCCAGGAAGGAAGGGTCCTCTTCTGCTAGCCTGAGTGAGGTGGGCTTCATTCTTGCTGGGACTTGAATGAGGAAGGAGCTTTCAATAGGGGGAGATGGAAGGCAGTGTTTCCCAGCCACAGGGAGATGTTCTATAGGGCATCAAACAATCAGTCAATTTCTGGTGCCTCTTTTACTGTGTGTTAGCAGTCAAAAGTTTCTACCAATAGGTGCTGTATAATGAGTCATATGGTTCTATGAGATGCAAAAAAAGCCATTCAGAGCAAAAAATCTCATTTTCATCAGGGTAGACAAAGCTAGGAATGATTGGTAAAGATTTTTAAAAGAAATTCAAAGCTTCTGTGTTGGAGGTAATTCTGAAGGGATGAATGGAGTGTGGTGGTAGTAGAAAGGGAGGGGAGAGGAGAGTACTGGATTTGGAGTTCAGATTCAAGCTCTGCAATTTACCACCTGTGAGAACTTGAGTAAGTTACTTGAACTCTGTGAGTCTCAGCCTTCTCATATGTAGAAGGTGAGGGAAGGTCAAATATCACTGAGGTCCCTCACAGTCTGTAATCTATGATCCCCAGTACACCTGCCTAGGTTGAGAGACTAGTGGGATATCCATGCTCTCATAAAAAGAATGTTGTACACAAGACATCAGTCTATCCAAGGCCATGTTGAAGAAGATGGTGGAACAGAGGATCAAGTTTGAGGGTCAGAAAATGGAAACAATAAAAGACTTCCATGAAAATCTCCCTTAAGTAGGTTAAAGGAGACTTTTATATCTAAGATAGAACAGGATAAGGATGAAGACACTGAAAAAAATGAGAGAATGGTACAACTGGAAGGGGCCTTAGAAATCACTGGGCAGGAGGCCAAACCTAAATCCTTCCTCTTTTTTACAAAGGAGGGAGAGTAGAATGGATATTGCTATAGAAACAGTTCTTGACTTGTCCTTAGAAGAGACTGAGCTCCAAAATAAAATGTGATTGGATGGCCTCATTGAGATAGTAGGCTCCCCATAACTGGAAGCATTTAAGCCAGGGCTGGACAAACATTATTTGGGATGTTGTAAAAAAAGGTGTAGGTGGAACTAGGAGGCCACTGAAGTCCTTTCAAGCTAGCTGTGTGACCTTGGGTAAATAATTTCCCTCCCCATACCTCAGTGAGCTTAACTACAAAATGGTGATTAAAAATACATGCAGTGCTTACCATGAGGGACTGTTAGGAAGAAGGTGCTTTGTTCCCTTTGGAGAGTGCTGTACAAGTGTGAATGCCCATTAGAGACTGCAGGGATGAGAAAAGTCTGGATATAGGAAGACACGGGAAAACACAGAGTGTCCTATGAATTATTTGACATGAGAAAGCATTAGTAACAGGTTATGTAACATTCTAGGGCAGGATAGGAAGTTTTAGAACCAGAACTGGAAGAGACCTCAGGGACCAACTTTCCTCAGACCCCTCATTTTACAGAAGAGGAAAATGAGACCAAACTTGCAAAGGGTGACGAGCTAGCTAGTGGCAGAGGAAGGATTTGAACCCAGGCCTTCTGACTCTACTGAACCCCTCTGTGTCATGTAGAGATACCACTCACCTATAAGGAGCTCAGGAAGATGGGGAGATGGAACAATATTTGATGCTGGAATGCATTACTCTGAAATACCTCTAGGATCAGTTAACCAAGAGTAGCCATTGAGCTAGCTGGCCTCTAAGATCCTCTCCATATGTGTATCTATAAGTCTCTGATCATAACTTGAAACTTTTTATATGGGATCTCCTTAATGTCGGGCACTCCCACATGAAATCCTTTACCATGTTTGTGGTCCCTAGAAACCCAAGCAGTGTTCAAGAACGTGTTTCCTCTATGCAATTATGTGGATGGCTCTCTGTTAATTATCTGTCCTTCTTACCATTTGCCCTGCCCACCTTCTTCTCCAGCCATATGTCCTGATGATCTTGGACAGTCTTTAAGCCACTTTTTCTGCTAACTTTTCATTGGTGTGTGTCACACTTTAGACACACCTCCACATGCCTCTCCAATGACCTTAAGATAACCCTCAATATCAATCCTTTAGACCAAGGTGGTCAGTGACTTACAATTGTACCCCACCACTGGTGACCGAAAGAGTGAATGAACTGCAATTCTTTCCCAGTAAGTATGACCCAAATAGTGGTTAGGATTATTAAGGAATGTGTGTACTTGTTTATTCACTGTGGAGTTTAAGCATATCCTTTCTGCAAAATTTCAGGGACCATTAAAAGCTTATTCATTCATTCATTCATCCATCCATCCATCCATCCATCCATCCATCCATCCATCCATCCATCCAT
>NW_027186352.1:14270236-14302044 GCF_028583685.1 Petaurus breviceps papuanus
CATCCATCCATCCATCCATCCATCCATCCATCCATCCATCCATCCATTCATTCATGTCCATCATTGCATCTGAGCACTTTATATATCCCTTTTAAGCTACTAGAAAATTCTCCACATGGAAAGGGATATAATTATTAAGTAGGAAGATCCATCTACCCTGCTCCTTGGGTGCAGATAAGGGTGATTATTGAAAGCCCTCACTCATTCTTCTTTACCTAGAGGCTACACTAGTCCTATGGGAGTGTTGCCTTCCTTTTCCACAAGAAATTTACTCATCTCCCAAGAACTAACTCAATTCTCACATATATAGTAGTTGGAATCATAGTATGGCACAGTTAGACAGGACCTTATCTCTTCTCCCCAATGCGCTCCATTAATTTTATGGAAGATGCTAGAAATGACTTGTACCTTCCTCACCCCACTGTGTACACACATATACACACCCACAAACTATAATTCCTTGTGATAATTCCTTCTTAAAACAGCCATTGTAGAATGACTTACATCCTTACATCTTGCTGTTCTGGCAAAAGCAGCTGAATGTCTAGACTTAAGAGAGGGATGGAGAAAATGTTAATAATTCATCTTCAGATTAAAAGCATGTTTTACATACATTCCCCCCCTCCCCAACCCATCCCCACAGAGATCTAGTTGTTAAATACTTACCAGTTCACTCTTAAAAGTACCTTTCATAACTATGTATAAGTGGAGACTGACTGACTGAGGGATAGAGAATATCACAGGAAATAAAGTGGGGAATTTTGATTGTATGATATTAAAAGGCTTTTGTTTGGGGTCATTAAAATGAGAATTAGGAAAACAGTTGATTAGAAAAAAATCTTTGTAGTAAATATCTTTTTTCTAACTAATAATTTTCTTCAATTTTCAACATTCACTTTTATAAGATTATGAGTTCCCAATTTTTTCTCCCTCCCTCCTCCTTCCCTTGCCTTCTCCTTCCCCAAGATGGCAAGCAGCCTGATATAGGCTATACGTGTACCATAATATTAAGCATATTTTCACATTAGTCATGTTGTGAAAGAAGAATAAGAATAAAAGGAAAAAAAACCATGGGAAAGAAAAAAAACCAAAAAAGTAAAAATAGTATGCTTTGATTGCAGCAAAATTATTTTTGGTAAAATTCTGATATCTGATACACACACACACATAGAATTGATTATTATTAATATAATGGTATATTTAGATAGCATTTTAAGGTCTTCAAAGCACTTTGAAGATATTTAATTTTAGCCTCACAACAATCCAGGGAGTTAGGTGCTATTATTAACTCCATTTTACAGATGAGAATCTAGCTCAAGACTTCCTACCTCCAGGTCCAATGCTCTGTACTACCTAACCAAACCTCATTCATTGTATAGCATTTGCCAATTCCAAGGCATAGGTGCTCACAGAAAATCGAACCATTAGCTTTTGTGAGTTGGTAAGAGTTGGCTCCAGCACCCCTCGGGTACAGTCTTCCATTCTCTCATTTGCTTTATTTGAATTTTGATAACTAGGTTTTGTATTTATTTGGAACTTATTGAAGGATGCTGTATGAGCTATTGGTCTAGGTTTAATTTCTGCCAGACTGGCTTTCAATTCCTCCACACCCCAGCAACTTTTCTTTCATGTAGTAAATTTCTATTCCAATAGTTGAAGTTTTCAGATGCATTGAACACTATGTTTCTCTGGTTCCTTCTAGTTCCTCTATACCTAATTTGTTTCACCAATTGATTTTTTTTAACATGTCAATTTTGAAAAAAAAGTTATCACTGCTTGGCAATATATTTTAACTCCTGCTACTGTTCAGCCTTTCTTGTTCCCATTTCTTTTTATTATTTCACCTTTGATTATTTTTTTTTTTGGTTTTGCAGTTGAGTTTTACTATTACTCTATCTAGAAAATATGGTTCCAGAAGTAATCATTTTACAGTTTGATTGGAATATTACCATTTTTGTAAATTAAATTAGGTAATGTCTGGATTCTCAGAACACTTTTCCCCAGGATAAGCCTGTGGAATTGGGGGTACAAGTACCATATGACTAACTCTGTTTTACAGAGGAGGTGATGAGATTTTCTTTTGGAGACAAGATCCAGACCCAGATCCAGACCAACTGCTATCCTTTGGAAGACCACCTGTGATGTAATTGTCTTATGTTTCCACTATAGTTTCAGGATCCTTACTAGCAACATCTTAAAGAGGTCTATGTATATGAGACCACTCTAGCAGGGAGAAGCTTTGTTCAGACTAATTAGTTTTGAATACCTGGATCAAGATGACACTTTACTGCAAAAAGCCTGTGTGCTTCTCTGAAAGATGGCAGTGTTTGGACTTCTCTGCAACTCCCAGGCAAACCCCAATCCCTTTTTGCCATTACATACCCTTCATTTGTCCCAATGCATGTGAGGTAGAGTATTAGTCTTAAATATTTAGTAGAAAGTTATCACTTTTTTCTTCTGATAATTGTTTTCTAGGTTTTCTGCCTTCTCAAGATCACTTTATGTTAGGGAAAACAATATGTACACATACATTCATACATACATACACATATATGATAATTTCGATAATTAGATGTTGGAGAAATTCAATAAAGGATTCGTGTAAGATGTGGAGGTTGAGTTGAACTTTAATAGAAAATAGGAATCCTCAAAGGGAGATGAGAGGAGGAAGTTACAGTCCAGGTATGGAGACAGCTTGTGCAAAGACATGGAGATAGATGGGCAAGTAAAGCTAGAATGTCATGTGTGACGAACAGCAAGAAAACCAGGCTGGTTAGACATGGTGCCACAACTTTCTGTGGGAAAGAAGATTATTGGGGTTTTAATTTCAGTCTTTTGTTTTTGTATTGTAAAACATTCTGGCATCAAGAAGCAAGATGTACTAATCATCATTTTAAGTTAATCTCGGATGTTGATTTGTAACACAAATAACATTATGTGAATGGTGAGGAAGGATGTTAAGTATTAGAGGCTTTCATATCAATTAGGACAGAAGTATTCTTTGACTTTTCTTTGGCCAAGCTTATCTCTATTGGGATCCCAGGATTTAGGATTTCCTGAGGAAAGGACCTTAGACCTCATATTATCCAACCCTTTTTATTTTATAGATCAAGAAACCAAGATCTAGAAAAAATCACTGACTTTCTCAATGGGGCAAAGGTAGTGAGTAAACAGGATTTGAACCCAACTTCTCTGACTCCAGATCCAGCATTTTTTCTATTATGCCATATTTCCTCTTTCTAACAGGAGTTAGGACTTCTGTGATCAAGAAAAGTTCCAAAGTTATTTTCCCAAACAAATCCTCCTTAGCTGTCAAATGGACTGAATCTGCAGGGGCACTGGGCATGAGGGCACCATGCTAGGGTCCATCATCCTAGACCAGCCTGCACCCACGTTGAAATTTTGGCTTTCCATCCCTGGCTGCCAAGAGCAGCCACTCAGCTCTCTGTGAGCTGAGACGTCCCACGTCCGTGGGGGATTGCCTCATTTTTAGCGGTCGGTTCTATCGACTTTTCTCTTAGGTGAGTTTTAGAGAAAATAAGATGCTTTTTTTCCCCCAAAGAGTTACAACATTGAACTATAAAAAGCAAGAGCTCTAACATACCGAAATATACATGAGCACAGCTCTCTGAAATAGATGGAACTCTGCCTTGGCGAGATATGATGTTAATGCATCTATTCTGTCTCTGTTTGTTGATCAGTCTTATACATTAACTCACTACTAAATAATCCAAGCACCCTTCCATTAGGTGAGGTCATTAGATCTGAGGCTGCTTTATGGAAACAATAAATGATGGAGTTATTTCTTCTTGTTAATCTCTTTGATAATTACAAAAGGAGTTCCTTATAAGGCCATTCATTATTTATCTTGGTTTAAAGTAAAAGGGTTTATTTAAGGGAGTTGGGTGAAATTCCAAGTATTGAACATCTTTTCCTTCTATATAAATCATACTTAAGAAGAGAAAAGACCTGGAAGTCATGGCCAAAACCCAAATAAAGCCAATATCTTAAGGAAAGGAGAACCAGATTTCCCTGCACTTGGTAACATTCTTTTTTTTAAATGCATCCTGAGAAGTTATTAAATGGCAGGAGTCACTGGGTAATAATTTCCCCGTACAAATATGGCGGTGATTTCTTATCTCATTAACTCTGTGGTTTCCCAATCTTTTGTAAATGACTTTAGACCAGAGAGAAAAATATGGTATAAGATTGTACCATAATCTGCCGTGAAGATTCCCGCCAATGGTCCACGTGCCCTGGCGAAGTGCGCCGGGCACTGAGCTCGGACACTCCTCTCTGAGCCTCAGTGGCAGGCTGGGTGCGTTTCCACTACTCGGGTTTCTTATTGCTAGCAGTCTTCAGACTCCAGAAGCCCAAGACAGGGCTAGGGGGCACAACATGCCATCATATCAGAAATTTTGAGCTGGAAGCTGTCTCAAGGGCCAGTAAGTTCAACAGCCTTAGCTTACGAGTAAAGAAATGAAGGCCCAGGAGGTTGAACCATTTACACAGCCAGTAAGTGTCAGAAGCAGAATGTGAGCCCAGGTCTTCCTGATGCTCCTCAATCACAATGTTACCCTGATTCTCTCTGGGGGTACAAGCATAGCACTTGAGTAGACAGATACTGCTTTTATGATCATGTACAACAATACCGGGGAAGATGGGAGGGAACCCCAGTTGAGGTAATACAAATTCCCCAGAGGTTTAGCTACCAGTGATTTCCTTCCTCTCTTTTCATAAACATTAGACTGCTCTGGCCAGGCAGGGTACACCAACACAGAAGGCAATGTGTGTGCTGCCCAAAGCACCTGATCCTTCCTTACTAGAGAGAAGCAGAACCCATGATTCTTATAGTATGGGGTCCTAGCTGAACTTATTCACCCCATGCTTCCTGTTCCCTAGAAGCTGCTGGCTCAGTGGAGAGAGTGCTGAGGTATGGAATGAGGAAGATGAGTTTAAATCTGACCTCAGACACTTATTAACTGCGTGGTCTTGGGCAAGTCACTTAATTAGAATTTGTCTTAGCTTCCTCAACTGTAAAATGAGAGTAATAATAGCACCTGCCTTGCAAGGTTATTGTGATGTCTGTTAAAATGCTTAGGGAAGTCCCTAGAACATTTTAGGTCTTATAAATGATTATTTCTTCCCCTTTCCATCTCTCTTGTATATTTTCCTCTTTAGACAAGGAGATTGGGGAGTGTAGAGAATTATGGTATAGTCACATTATCAAATTTACCTTCCTTTTGAAAGCTGTTTAATTAATCTGCACTGAAGTATTTTCTAGCATGTTCTGGGCACTAGGGATGCAAAGACAAGCAGCAACCCTGCCCTCAAGGATCTTACCTTCTACTGAACAGAACAGTAAACAAAGAGCTAAGAAAATACTGGATAATCTGAGAATGAACTAACAGCTACAACTACTTTGTGCCCACTACCATTTAGTAGCAGCTTGTAATTTATATATTATATATTATGCATGTATATCATATGTGTACACCCACCTCCACCCCCCCCCCCCACAGAATGAGGGGCAATCTGTGTGACTCCTCTGGAAACAGGGACAAGTTGGATACATCACCTCCCAGACCTCTCAGGCTCCTTTAAATCAGAAACATCCATATGGCAGATAATTGTGACTTCAGTTTCCTTATGATGCATACATATACATATACACATAGCTGGATATGTGTAGGCATGTAGCCTTTTCCTTTGTCATAGGCCACTGGCAGTCAGGTGAGCCCTACGAACCTCCTCTCAGAATAATGTTCTTTGTTAACTGAAGAAAATGTTAAATTTCAGGTAGAAGTTCATGAAAATAATGATGTAATTCTCCCCACCCCCACCAAGTTCATGGACCTTTTTCATGTTTCGTTGGTTAATCCCTGAAGTTACAAGTAGACCAAAAATACAGACATAGAAAACAACACAATTCAGCAGACCAGGGCTTCTAGCTGCCTGACCATTATATACATACAGTGTTAGTTACCAGAGCGAGAAGCACCAGCATCTGGGTTTTCAAAGCCAGGGTCTCAACCACTGCCCAGAAACTCATGGGGCCAAATAACACAACTCTTCCCATGAGTGAGCCCCCAAAGCAAAACCTCAGGTCAGCCTTCTCTAGGGTTAGAAAACATCACCACCCTCATGACCCACTGCCCAATCACAGAGCACCAAGGTGTGGGCATTCCTGAAAAGCAAAACCCCACTACAGGCTCCATGTGACCACATTCAGCCCATTAGGGGGCAGAGTATATTTTCAGATCAGGGAAGGCCCTCAAATTCACATAAGGGTCAGGGAAGATTTTCAAATTCCCTTACCATTACAGTAGTATGGATTAGAAAACATAGACAAGAATCACTGAGTAGAATTGGGAGACTCCTTACTTTTTAAGTAACAGGTGATAAAGGACTGAATTAGGGTAGTGGCCCTATTGGGGCAGAGGAGGAGACAGGTGGGAGAAATGTTGTGGAAACAGAATCAACAGATTGGATGTGGAAAGTCAGGGAAATGGAAAAGTTCAGATGATGTGATGTTATACATCTGGGTGTCTAGAAGATGGTGGTCATTTGGAGCAGAAATAGGTAAACTTGAAGTGGGGGAGAGGGAATCATGAGGTTATTATTTCTGTTATGAACATGTTGAGTATAAGATGACATCAAGGGACATCCTGAAGGAGACCACAATTAATGATGGGAATTCAGGATAGAGCTTAGGACCAGTTATATAGATTGGAGAGCCCTTAATATACATAAATCCTGAACCCAGGGCATCTGATGAAGTCACTAAGATAGGGAATAATGAGGGATTTTCAAGATAGAAGGAAGGGATCTTAGAAGTCATCTAACCCAAACCTTTTATGCTATGGATAAGAAAACCAAAGCTCAGAAAGGAACAATGATTTTTCTAATCTGTAACCTTGTTGAGGACAGCCTTTCTGACATTCATTTCTCCAATCCTGTCCCCCAACCCCACCACTTTGCCTAGCTCAGGATCCTTCACATACTAAATAAGAAGTAATGGTCTATTTAAAAAATTCTATAATACCCACTTGACCTATTCTATGGAATAGAATTGACAAATATTTACATCGTTCATATACTTCTCTACTTGTTTTATTCTGGATCTTTCCATAGATCATTTTTATTTTTTCATACAAGTTGTCCAAAATTTCCAAAGAGCCAAATGATCCTAGGGACATGTATGACCAAAGCTAGCCCATCTCAACTTCTTGCCTGTGGCCTGTGGCCTTTCACCAACTGAGTTTCCATGTACGTCTTCAAACAGCCTCCATTGTTACTGTCCAGTTCAGCACCTGTGTTTTCCTTTGCTGTTGACTGCTCTCAGGTGACATTACCCATACCAGTGGTGACATACCAGTACATTACCCATGTGTCTCCTGACCTTCCTTGACCCTCTCATTTGAGCCATTTCCAAGATCTCTTTGATAGCCAGGGGCAATATGCCTTTCCATGAAGCTTTCCCTGCTTCTCAATCTTCTCAATAGTAATATATCCATTTGGGCCATGTAGTTTGTGGTTGCTCATTTAGTACTTTTAATTCTTATTTTCTCTTGTGTGTGTCTTGTCTTTCAAATTGTTTATTTTTTCCATGTAAAAAATTGTGAAAAGTCAGTGATTTTCTTATCATGTGGGAATTCCCTCTGCCAAAAGGACAGTCCATTTATGACTCGGGGGATTGACTGAGGCACTCAGAGCTTCAGCGACTTGCCTAGGGTCACAGAGTTAGTTAAGTATCAGAAGCCAGATTTGACCTCAGATCTTCGTGGTTCCATGTCCAGATAGTAGATCTGATACCCAGGCCAGCATGCCCCAGTGGACATAATGCTGGCTTTGGAGACCTGAAGTCCTGGGTTCAGGTCCCACTTTTGCCATAGATTGACTCTGTGACCCTGGGAAAATCATTTGACCTCAGTGTGTGGGTTTGAATTTATAGTGTGGCCCTGACCAGATGATATTGCTGTCAGAGAAGTAGTTTATCTGGTGATCTCAGTCTGACTGCTCCAGGGAATAGACAATAATCTGTGCTGCTTAGAGGACTGATAACATTCTGAGAGCCCATAAAATCCTGGTGAGGAGAGATGGTGTCATGAAGTTACACTTGACTGGTGCCATGGAACAGTATTTGTTGTTTTCGAGCAGCACTCTGTCCTCTCTAGGATAGTCATTTACAGTGAAATCAATCACAGATGGCACTTATATTATACCCAGTACTTGGGAAAACTGGCTCTGAGGAGGAGAGGCTGCAACCTGAACCAGTGAAGGAAACACCCTTCCATACCATAGAAGGGCATGAGTCACCATGCTTGGAGGTGGAGGGGGGCAGAGCCAATCCCTCTCACTCACTTTTCCCCGGTGGCCAACTCTTGGGGATGAGTTACTTCAGATGACTAACATTCTATCTGCCTCAAGTCCAGATTCAAAACCTTTCTAGGATATGACTTGTGGATGGCACCAGCTTAAAAAAACCTCAGGGTTACCTCCGTGAAATGCTGAGGTATTGAGGGTGAATTTAGAAAAGATACCCTCGAACTAATTATACACACAACTAAATATGTCATTTTTCTGTAAGTATAGCTGTATGTACAGTGTGTTTGCGCACACAGGATGCCACTTTGATACAGATATATAATCTTATCAATGTAGAAGCATCTTTCTTCGGTACAGTTCACCACCCATCCATGCCTTCTTACCCTGTGTGATCTTTGTCCATGTCTTTCCATAAATTAATCCATTCCTCTTTTGAGCCCCCATCCCAGAGGAGTGGGGACTGTGAACACTAGCCAATTGGATCACTTGGCTGACCCCACATATCCCACTTTCACATCCAGTTACTCATCCCCTTGCCCAGGTTATCTCGCTAACTTCCTGCTTCTCTATGGGTCCCTGGCCTTGTACCTCTCACCATTATCTACCTTTTTCTTTAGGAATATCACTCATAGTCATTCTCCTGATGATTCTAGAAAGGGCATATGCCTCATGACACGACAGTGTACTACTGCTCATCCCCATGACTCCCAGACCCAAACTTTGCCCTTTGGCCACCACCGCACCATGTTGTCTCTACCATTAGAAGTGAGTTCCTTAAAGTAGCAATTATCTCAATTTTCTCATTGTATCTCCAGTGCTTACAACAGTTCTTTGCACACAGTAAATGCTCAACAATTGCTTTTCTATTCCTTCATAAATTCTCCACTACAGGTATAGTTGATATGTTTGGACTCTTCTGGTATTCTTGACTCTACATGAGTAACAATGAAACTTTTGGGCTCTCCATCAGTTGTCCTTCACATTCTATGACATCACTTAGTAGATAAATGTCATCTCCTCCACCATAGACTACTGCTGGACTGTTGGCAATTTACAAAAACCCCTTGGGTCTCAGTTTTCCTTATCCAAAAAACAGGGAGTTGAAGTAGGTGCCTGTTTGAGCTCTAAAACTGTGACTTTTCCTGGTCCTGCCTCTCAGACACCCTTTATGCTGTTGCTCCCACAAAATTCCTTGTTTGTACCATGTTGCAACCTTCTGATATCCACCACTCCATTGAAATAGCTCAAGGCAGATCAGGGTTACCTGAGCATTACTTAAATGTGAGTTATTCTGAAGTCTTATATGAATCCCCGTCTTGGAATGGAGGAGAGCCCTGGCTCAGGAAGGTTTTGCCCACAGAACATAAGGCTAGCCAGATTCTACCTTGCTGGGAAGACTTTGGGTCCCAGGCTGGATCCAGGGAGGTATAATACTTTATATACCTGTTAGCTAAGATCCAGTCTTCCTAAGTCCTGGGGATATTATTGCCAGCTGCAGGAAGACACATTTTTCAGGCACAGCTATTTTCAAAGATCATTCTCTCACTCACAGGAGGCTACACCCTGTGCCAGTGAAGGGGAGCATTCCCTCTGAAGGGAATCACAGATCTCTGGAAGGATTGTGCAAAACCTCACTGTTATGGCTTTGTGATGCTAATGTATTCCTGCCATCATTTCTAGCTGATTCTCATAGTGGTCGTCTGAATAATGCCTGCAAGTTCATTCTCTTTTATTAGATAAAATCTTGAAAATGATATGAAGGATACTAAGCTCCTCTAATCCAATCCTTTTATCTTCCGTTCATTCCCTACTTTTCCCTTCTCCCTGCCATCCACAGTTTGTTGTATTGACCAAAAGAGGATAAGAAAATTTTTAGGTTTTACTTTATTTTTAATTTGTGGAATAAAAAAGCACTTTCATAACAAAGGATAATAAAAAGGGATGATTGTATTGACAAAAAAGCATAAGATTGAAAGATTTTTTGCTACTGGCATCAAGCTAAAGCATTGTTAAAACCCAAAGAAATGAGGTTTTTTTTAATAACTATTAAATTTTTATTGTGTTGTTTCAGCACACAAATTGAGTGTATCTCTTATAATCCTGCTTTTATTCATGTGGCTGCAGTAGTGCTATATTTAATACTAATTTTCTAATTCAATCAATGAGCCAATTTTGAATCATCTATGAAAACTGGAGTGTTTATTGTTCCCCAAAAGAGTTTTGGTCAAGAGAAGCAAGGTTTCATTTCTTTTTTGGCAGAAAAAAGACTAATCATTTCATTTGAAATTAGTGGCTTCATGGAAGAGTAGTAAATGATTTCCAAACAGATTTTTCCTCTCTATTTCTAGAGCAATTGGCTCAGCTTGCACATGGACTATTCTTGGACAGCAGGCTTCAGAGCCAGAGGAACTTAGTTCGAATCTCAGCTTACTGCTTGTATAACTTTGGGGAAGTTACTTAACCTTTTTGACCTCAGTTTCCTTAACTATAAAGTGAGTGTGCTGAAGAAATGGTCATTAAGATGCCTTCCAGGTCTTTAATTTACAGTGTTATGACTTTGGACTCATGTAGTTCCAACAACTGGAAGTCAATAAAACCATGGTGACCATGTTCATTCTCTGTCAAGCTCTTTTGTTTTATTCAGCCCAAAGATTATTTTTTTTTAATTTTTTAAGCAATTGGGGTTAAGTAACTTGCTCAAGGTTACACAGCCAGTTATTTCTGGGTGTGGTACTAAGTATCTGAGCCTGGATTCAATCCCCAGGTCATCCCAACACTGGGGCTGGTGCTCTTACTCGCCCAAAGATTTATTAAAATATTACTGAGCTATAGGCACTGGGGAGACACAACATCCCTCCCAACACAATTCGTGACCTCAACAGATTTTTATAACCATGAGGAGACTGTAGCATGTACACAGTTGAATCTAATTTAAAGAAGAAGACACAACTAGAAGAAACAGAGAAGTCTTCCTGTAGGAGATGGTGAATGAGCTGAGCCTGGAAGGAAGTTTAGTATTTTCATATGTCCAGACGAAGAACTTGAATATTCCAGGCATGTAGGACAGTGCGTATAGTATGTACAAAGGTATAGAGATGGGAGATGACTTCCAAGTTGTAAAACAGGAATGATTTGAAGGACAGTGTCCCTTTAGCACAACTAAGGAAGTAAGTTAGGAGTTCAAGGGAAAAGTAAACTTGAAAAAGTCTAAAATAAGCTTGCCTAATGTTGGTGTTAACAAATATAGATGGGAGTATTAAGAATAGAGGATTTTTATTGCAACTTTCACAAAAAGGGACGGTTTCAATCTCTCCAGACTGGCTTATTCACAGAGGTCAAGTCATTTTGAAATGACTTAGAAGTCACATTATATTAATAGCTTTAATGGAAACTGAACCTCTTGATTCCCAAAAAAGGGGAGAGAGAAATGAAAAGATCCTCCTTGTTCAGGCCAAGGAAAGGGTGGGATGGGTTATTTTCATTTTCCTGCTCTCACATCTTCCAATCTTGTCACTGAGGGGAGTGGAGCAAAATCTGATTACTCCTGTTGGATGGGCTCCCTTCACCCTGAGCATCAGCTGTGCTGCTCTCACTGTCCTCACAGGAATCTCTAGGTCCCACACTGGGCTCATAACACATTTGTCCCCTATTAAATTCTGCTTAGGTTCCTGAACAATAAGGAACCTGTTCTTTTCCTCTTTCAAAATGAAATAAAGCCCCAAATTAAATCTCAGGGTGATCTAGCTTCCCTCTTCCTGTTCTATGTCAATATTCAACATCATGATAAATAACCATACCTTTAGGCAGACATGCTTTAAATTATCAAAGTAGAACAAATATAATAATCAATGGATATCTACATAGCAGCAAGAGAACTAAAGGAAGGCATGAAGTCACCAGCAATAAGCATTTATTAGGCACTTACTGTTTATGAGCCCTTTGCTGGGAATAAAAAGACAAAAATGAGACAGTCCTTGCCTCAGAGAGCTTCCATTCTGTGTGTGTGTGTGTGTGTGTGTGTGTGTGTGTGTGTGAACATGTACTTGGTTCTTAGTATTCAGTGAGTTTGAGACAGGTGTGCTGGCTCTTCTCTGCCCAACTGTGATGCTCACCCTAGGCGAATGTGCACTTAGTATAAAATAAGTGAGAAGACCTCAGTGGGTTTAGGAATCTGCGTTATTGAGGGATCTATAAAGAGGAGATCTCAGCAGTTTCTCTGCCTGCTCAGGGTCATTGTCAATAGTTTTATCATACAAATCAGAGACTCAGAATCTCTGAACTGGAAGGGCACTCAGACACTGCTCTAACCCAAGCCAGGATAAGGACTCACTCTATAAGCTATCCAACAAGTGGCAATCACTAAACCTTCCTTGGTCTCAGTTTCCTCATCTGTTAAATGAGAAAGTTGGATTAGATATCATCTACAGCCCCTGCCAGTTTTAGATCAAGCCTCTGATTGAAGCCCTCCAGTGAGGGGAAATCCTTAACTTCCTGAGAGCACAGTTGCCTTTGCTCTGTTTGTCAGGAAGGTCTTTCCTGACACTGAACTGAAATCTGCCTCTGTGGAACCCTCTTTTGTTGTGGTCCAGCTATCAATTACCAATACCAGGGGTGTTGAGGGTGGCATTCTGATCAGGACAGTATAATGGGTAGAACACTGGCTTTGGAATCAGGGCAGACTTAGGCTGAAAATCCTAACCCTGACCCATACAAAACTTGTGCCTGCGTGTAAAGTCGCTTAATTTGAATGTGGTTGCTCATTGGTGTAATGGAGAGAAGAATAGCCCTCACTTCAGAATAGTCATAAGAAACACACAACAATCGATGTGCTTTGTAAGCCTTACAGTTCTGTATGGAGGTCAGATGCAGACTCACCCACACACACACACACACACACTGCTCCCACCTCTACACTTGGAACATGCTTCCCTCCTTTTTGACACATGGAGTCCTCTTTTAAAAAAAAAATAATTCCAGCAACACGTTCTGCCTGCAGTATTTTCAGGCCCCCCATCCCTCCAGTTGCTTTATATGTGACTGCTTTGTACATATTTGTATTGATTCTCTTTCCATTTAGGCTATGTATCTTTATAGTAAAACTTCTTGTCTTTCCCATTAGGATGTAAGTTCATCATGTGTAGGGATTGTTTCATTTTTTTATCCTTGTATCCCCAACACTTGGTCCAGTGCCTGGCACATAGTAGGCACATCCACATAACTGCACCCAAAAGACCAATACTGTTCTATTCAATGTATCCCAAAAGTCTCAGTTCAGTTTGAAACTTTAATAGCTTCAAACTGTGCTCAATGTCTAATAATTGGCAAACATAGAATAGATGAATACTTGCAATACCCTTGATTTCTTGGCATATATAGCTTGATCTTAGGCTCAGCTTGGGTACCACCTCCTTTTTTTTTCTTTGGAAGAGGGAATACAAGGCAATTGGAGTTAAGTGACTTGCCCAAGGTCACACAGGTAGTAAGTGTGATCAAGTGTCTGAAGGCTTGATTTGAACTCAGGTCCTCCTGACTCCAGGGCTGGTGTTCTATTCACTGCTCCACCTAGCTGCCCTTTGGATACCACCTCTGACACAGTTCCTCTGAGTTTTGTTAATGCTGCCTTCCTGTTCCCCCAACTTGGGAAGTTTAGTGTGTGTGTGTGTGTATACATATATTCATATACATATGCATACATACATACACACATATACATATTAATTATATTTTTGTAATTACTTATTGGTGTACATATCATTCACTCCCCTCTCTGACAGAAAAGAAGTTTCTTGAAATTGGAGATTGTTTGCTTTTCTTCTGTTTTCATCCCCAGTGCCACCATGTACCACTGAATATTGAGCCTCCCAACAACCTTGTAAGGTCCACACTGTGAGTTATTTTTTTTTTATCACTGTGGTACAGAGGAGGAAACTCAAAGAGATGAAATGACTTTCCTTATGTCACCAAGACAAAGCATCAAAGGCAGGAAGTGTATTTTGGTTTTGTTGATGCCAAGTCAATTAATTAACAAGTCTTTATTAATCACAGATTATTAGTACCTGTCACCAATTATGTGCCCAGTACCAGAGCTACAAAGACAAATAGAGAGTCCCTGCCCTCAGGGGCCTTATATATTATGTAGCCAATTGGCATGACAATGTGGAGGAAGGGAAGGCACAATCCAGTATTACTGATCTTTAGTCATGTCTGCTGAATGAACACATAGGGGCTTGTATGTGCATCAGTACATAGATTGCTTCTTATAATAGATGGCACCATACCAAAATCATCCCAGCCATAGCAGGACCCCACGCTCTCATCAGTGACCCAGTGGCTACCTGATGTTAGAATGGTGGGTAGTCATCAAACTCTGTCACTGCCTAGCTGAAGTTTATTACAACCTTTGGCTAAATGGTGAAAATTAGCATAAAGAGAAGATATGTCTTGAAGGTGCTTCAGCCCATCCATCTGTCTGGAGGCCCAGGCTTTCTTTTCCTTCCAGCTGATCCCTATCAAAGGGCCTCTACCACAAGGCTCTCCCCAGTTAAGACTGGCCATCTACTCAAAGGACTGGGGGAAATGGATTGTGTTCCCATTCACACACTAGGTGGTGCCCTTCTCTGTTATAAGAACAGATTTAAAAGAAAGGAAGACTTCATTGATTTCTTTTCTGCTTTGATGTCTCATGCTTCTTGTTGGAGAATAAACCAAGACAGAAGTCACAGCTCTCTGTTTTTAAATGTAGGCCCCAAACTTATTTAATATCTGGATTTCAAAATCTGAGGCTTTTTTTTTTTCATTTCCTCACTTTTATAGGATCAGGGCAGAACCTGACCTTAAACATTATCTCATTCCTCTTCTCATTTTATAGAGGAGGAAACCAAATATTAGAGCACATAAATGATTTGCACAAAGTCACATAGTGTCAGAGGTAAGATATGAACCCAGATTCTGACTTTAAATTGACTCTTTGCATTGGACCACAGTCCCTCAACAATTTTGAACTGAGGGAATTTAGAGATAGCTCATTGAGTCCCTTCCCCTTTCTAGGCCTCAGTTTCCCTCTCTGTAGAATAATAGAAATGACCTGAACAAGGGCACTCAGATGAGATTTCTTTTCTGTCCCTTTTCTGGGTCCACTTAGGACTTGAATTCTCTCTAGCCAATAAATAGGGGTGACTGTCAACAGGTGTTAGGTATAGGATTCAACTCAAGTCATGCAAAAAAAACCCCTATATCTTATATGAAACAGTGATGGAATGAAGGACTCTGGACCTTCCTTTGGAAAACATTTCTGAGAGGCAGGACAGATGTGAATAAACATCTGGTGTTGCAGCTATCCCTGGGTCTGAAAAAATGAATCGCCTGTGTTGTCTTCCTTATCATCAGAGATTTTACAACCCTTCCCGCCTCTCCCACAAATAAAGCTGCATCTCTGCTTAGGTTTTCAGATGTGATGAAAGGTCTTTTCTCCTGTACTATTTATAAATGTCAATTAGTTTGAGTGTTCTCAAAAGGCATTATGACAAGGTTGAATGTTTCAGATCGGGAAGCCAAGAAATAGTAGCTGGAATAGATAAAGAGAAGAAAGAAAAAACAGCTTTATAAATAAGAGTGGGGGCAGAGGAGGGTGAGCATCTGCTGGTGCCGAGAGCTTCAAATGTAAAAAAAAATAATTAAAAGAAAGTTCAAAACAATCATCAAATGGGAAGAAATCTGTGCAAAGAGCAAGGCATTTCCAGAATAAAGATCTCTAAGTTTTATCACTGTTCCCCCCTCCCCCACTTAGGAATGAGGTGGGCCTTTATAAAGCCCGTCCTTGAGAGGCCATGTTGACTAGCCTGCCACACTTGGAGGCAGAAAGATCTGACTCCAAAACCCTCCTGGGATATTTACTAGCTGTGTGACTCTGGGATAAAGTCCTTAACTTGTAAATCTCAGATTTCTTATTGATAAGAAATGGGAATGGTAAGAGTTTCCTGTTCAAAGATTATTAGGAGACTGCAGTGAGTCATAGGATTTGAGAACTGAGAGGGAATTTAGCAGCTGTCTAGTCCAACCCATATATGCTAAGCAATTTCCATTATGATATACCCAGCAAAAACCCATCTTGTATGTGAAACCCTTCACAAACCTTAAGGTGCTGCATAACTTTCTACTTAAGTTTCTCTAATCAGCCAATGTACTTAAAAAATCCTAAAACTAAAAAGAATTACTCCAGAAGAAATCTCATTTTTTCTTATAAAGTATAACTCCACCTCCTCCCCTCCCTACCTCCCCCTATACACATGTAACATCTAGAGGCAAGATAGCACAGCAGAAAGAGCACAATGGCTTTAGCATTCTGGGTCCTGGGTTCAAATCCCCGTTTCTTATACCAGAATGTCATCTGTAAAATGGGGCAGGTTGGAAAAGTTGGTCAAAGGTTCCTTTTCCCTCCGGATCTACACTAATATCCTGGGAGTTAAAAACACGGCTGAAAAAAAAATTGTATCAAGAAAAAAGGAAACCCTAAGGACTCTTAACTGGATTTGGAAAGGGCTGTGTGGTGTCTAGTCAAACATACAACATTTACAAATATACAGGGCCTCTTGGGACCATGAAAAGAGACCTGTGCATAGTGTCCCTGTAGTAGGATGTGAGCGCCTTCGAGAAGGCAGGGCTTGCTTTTGTAGCCCTGCGCTTGGCGGGTGTTTGATGCCAAGGAATGGGAAGTTGGTAGGCCCAGTTCTGGGGATCCCTGCTGACAATTGTCCTGGTGCATCTCGGGAAATGGACTTCCGGCCTAGAGAGGGGATTCTCTTCCCTGAGTTGGGCATATCCACAGCTGGAGGTCGGAGTAACGACCCAGCTGTTATGAGGGCCTGGTAGTTTGTCGTCAGAGCCGGCCTTTTCCTCTCCAGCAAGCCTAAGGGTCATTAGTATTAGCCAGCCAGGTTCATCCAAGCCCCACGCTGGCCACCCGCAGGTCGCTAACACCGGTTACTTCTTTGCCTCAGAGGAGGCTGGCTCTCACAGACTATCAGCCATGTCAAAGCCTTCTCTCTCCCGAGGAGCCCATCGCTGGGCGTGGACAGGAGGGCGCTCAGAGCAAACACCGACTCCATCGCTCCCTGCTCTCTCTCACACACTCATACACGCATCACTTACACACCGTGGGAGCAGAATAACTCCGGGCAAAGCAAACTCTTAAAGACACACGCGCCTGAGTCTGTGCTGAAGTGGAGAGAAGAGGAGGCCTGGAGTCCAAGCACAGTTGGGTTTATGCAGGTTATTAACTGAAGGCAGTTTAATATTTATGAAATGCTTGGAGGGGGGGGGGGGGCTCCCTCTCTCCCCCAACCCCTACACAAAGTCTTAGGCTCGGGTTACAAGGAGCTGCGTCACCCACCGAATCACATGGTCATTGTTGCTATTTCAAGGATCAAGTGGCATAAAGCCCCATCCCTCCCCAGCCCTAGAGGGTCCCCCCCCGCCTCTTCTCTCCTTTTGGTACCCTCTAGGGCTGGGGAGGGATGGGCAGTGAGATAGATGCTGGGGAGAGGCTGCCCGCGCCTCTGACCCAACACTCAGGCAGGCAGCGGTCCAGCACCCGGGAGGGGGGGGGGCGGGCTTTGAGCCCGCCTGCCCACCGTGCGCTCCAGGAGTGATTGGGGGGCGGGGGGTCCCAGGGGACACTGGGCGGCTCTAATTGGTTTCTCAATGAAAGCTAATCACCTATTCCCGGGAGGCTCTCGGGATTAGCACTCAACAGCTCCTGTCTCGCGCTCCCTTTTAGGTTCTCTCCTTGTCCCGGGGCTTTCAGGCCATTCAGCAGTAAGTGGATCGAAGCGCGCCCGCCGCTCTCTCCCCGCCGCCCCCCACCCGGCCAGCGGCAGCCGCAGCGGCAGCAGAAGTCTCCGCTCTCAGGCTCGGGCGGCACTTCTGGGCTCCCTCCC
This sequence comes from Petaurus breviceps papuanus, assembly GCF_028583685.1. Taxonomy (NCBI): domain Eukaryota; kingdom Metazoa; phylum Chordata; class Mammalia; order Diprotodontia; family Petauridae; genus Petaurus; species Petaurus breviceps. The sequence goes on from NW_027186352.1 coordinate 14,288,500, forward strand.
GCAGCCCGATCGCCCCCTCGCCCTCCTGCCTGGCCTGGGCGCTGCTGTCCCCTCCCAAGCCCTCCCTCTGCATCCGCGCCGCCGCCCGAGAAGGAGAAAAAGTTGGGCCCGGGGCTGGGCGGTCGAAGCTGGGCTGGAAGATGAGCGAGCTGGAGGAGGACTTCGCCAAAATCCTGCTGCTCAAAGAGAGCCGGATCAAGGAGCTGGAGAAGCGGCTGGCTGAGAAGGACGAGGAGATCCAGGAGCTGCGGCGCAAGCTGCACAAGTGCCAGTCGGTGCTGCCCGCACCCACCAGCCACATGGGCCCACGGACTACCCGGGCACAGGGCATCTCGGCCGAACCCCAGACCTACCGTTCCTTCCACGACCTACGCCAGGCGTTCCGCAAATTCACCAAGTCCGAAAGGTAGGCGCTAGCAGCCCAGGTGGCGGCTCCGGCGGCCGGCCGGGCGTGGAGGGAGGACGGGCACGGGTACTGGATAATTATCGTCCCGACCCCCAGCCCCAGCCCCGGGACAACTGGAGCTCTTGGAGGAGCCGAACCAACTGGGGCAGCGGCAGCCCCGGTGGGAGGACAGAGTGAGCAGGGGGCTCTGCCCGGGCCGTCCCAACCCGGGATGGTTCGGGGCTTTGCCGGGGGGCGTTCCAGTGTACAGGAGCCAGGGAAAGGGACAGGGAGGGTGCCTGCCGTGGCACGGGCAGATGGGTGGGAAGTGCTTAAGTCTATACAGCGTCTCACCCCGGGCCGGGCTCTGGGAAAGCTCTCTCCTTCCCCCTCCCTGCCCCCCCCCCCCCCCCCCCCCCCCCCCGCTCCATCCCATCAAGTCCCCTAAGCACCACCCCTGAGCGGAATTCAGGCCCAGGATGGGGCGAAAGAGCATGGAAAAAGTTTGCTGGGGCTCCCAGGAAGTTGCGGGCGCCCAGACACCGCCCAGCCCCGGGTGTCCGCGGCCGCTGATTGCCGAGGCTTCGGCAGCCCCACGGGTTCCCACAGGCCCCGAGGCCCCGCCCTACTCCTGAAGGACTCGAAGAACCCCCCCCCCCCAAAAAAAAAAAAGTAAAAAAAAGAAACAGCTTTGGCAACTGGGCATGCTCAGTGGTGACAGCCACCCGGGGAAGCCGGGGAGGGAGAAGGGAGCCAAGGACTGGCCTTAAGTGAAAGTCGGAATCTGGAAGTTAGACAGCACATTAGGGTGAACTTAGGGAGAATGAGTCCGACCCCCTCACTTTCTATAGTGAGGAAATTGTGTCGTAGAGAGGGAAAGCGACTTGTCCCAGGTCACTAAGCCTGGGAGTGGCAGAGTAGGGACCTCTGGGGCTCTTGTACAGAGCTGTCTGCACCATGCCCCAAAGCCTCTTGTGCATAGTGAAATGGGAAAACTCTGGACTTCAGGTCTGGATTTGCCTCCAATAAGTCGTGTGACCTTGGGCAAGTCTTTGGGGCCTTCTTTGACCTCAGTTTCCTCATTAGTCAAATGGATTCCTAGGAGGGAGTGGACTAGGTGATCCTTCCAGCTGATCTGGTCCATGATCTGACTGGTGACAAGAGTGGTGAAAAAGGGGTCTAGAGGCTGGGGCAAGCCTCTGCAGGCCCACTGAGGTGGCTGGAGCTGTGGCCACCTGGCAGGGATGTGAGCTCTGGTTGGTGCTTTTCACTCCATGAAACAGACCCACTTGGAAGATGTTTTGCAAAAAAAAAAAAAAAAAATCATCTCACCTCCTGGAGCCTTGGAAAGCTGTAGGGTTAATATCATTTCAGTGATGCTCTGTGGCAAAGTGGTAGCTTCCAGTCACCAGCTGGCTCTTTGTCTTGCCCCTTATCTGTGTGTTGGGACCACTAGGGAAGCCTTCTCACTTACAGAATGAACCTAAGATGGGGTCCAAGGACCTGATCCCTGAAGCACTTGCACCATCGTGGCCAAATTGCCCCCATCCTAAACAAATTCTCTTTTGATAAAACTCTTTAGTCTCAAGGTTTGGGTGGAGAGGGAGAGGGGGGTAGCTCCATCAACCTTCCTTCCTTCTTCCTGTTAGCATACACACAAAACCAACCAGCCAGCCAGCCAAAAAGCCAGAGAGGTAAAGCGTGTCTGTCCAAAGCTGTGGGGCTCAGGATCCCAGGGCTTTCACAGTGTGGAGTCTAGGAAGCTTCTGCCCAGTCTGCTCCTGCTGCCTGCACCGGAGAAGTGCCATCGATCGATCGATCGGCTCCAGCACTAAGGCTCCTCTGGACATTAGGGAGAGGAAGTCCAGGCTCCCAAGCCCATTACTGGCTTTTAGCTGCTGGGAGCTCAGAGCAGAAAATGCTTTCCACAGGATATTGAATATTCCATTAGGCTCACTCTCCTCCCATCTTACCTTACTCCTTCTGTTTGCCTGACTCACTCTGGCTCTGAGTTTGGGGCCCACAGGAGTGGAAGTTACAGCCTTGGATGAGTCCCCTAAACCTGCCTGCTCCTACTTGGTTCTGCTGAATTGGAAGGGTTCCTGTGTCCTTTAAAAGGCATAGCATTGTCTCTCCCCACCTACCTGGACCCCACAGCTCTCATCTGAGAATGTTGCCAGGACTGACTTGTGTGTCCTTCAGTAGCTTCACTCCATCCCCTTTGCTTTGCCCTAACCCAGTTAGGTTCTGGGTTAGAGGGTCCCTGGGAGACAGGGAATAGGAATGAGGAGAAAGGACAGGAGGCTGAAAAGGGGGCACTTGCAGATTTGACCTTTGTGAGCTAGAGTAGCTGTAGGACCCTAACAGGAAGGGGCCTCCGAGGCCATCTGGTCTGACCCCTTCATTTGACAGATGAGGAGACTGGAGCCAGGGGTTAAAATGACTGGCCTGAGGTCACACTGGGAGTGAGGAACAGGCTGAGCTTCTGCCATTCTACAGCATCAAAGGGTGTTGGAATTGGAAACAGTTCCTGGATTCAAATCCCTCCATGGACAAGTTGCTTTGTCCTCTCTGGGCCTCAGTCTCTGCAGTGAAGAGGTTAGAGTAGCTGATGGCAGAGGTACATTTTCAACCTAGGGTCTTAGAGCTTTATTGCCTTCTAAAGGTCAAATGATACAGACCCCAAGTCTGTAATCCTAGGAAAAGGGGGGGCCCCAACAAACCTGTTTCTGTGGGCTGTAGGCAGGGCCATCCTTTCAAAATCTTAGGATAAAAATTCAGTCTAGTGGCACCACTAGGAGACCCTCCCCCTCACTAGAAGAACCCAATGCTGTTCTTCCTCCTTTCTTAATGACTTTGGTTGAGAAGGGCAGGGCTAGGGCCCCTCCAGGGCCAGAGGGGCTGCCGCTGATTCTGTGCTCACTGAGGCTGCCCAGCTGATCTCAGCAGCTGGAAACGATCGGCCTATCTCCTTGGGCAGGCACTTCCCCAGAGGTCACCCAGCAGCTGCTGTCCTCTCCCAGCCTGGGTCCCATCACATTTTTCTAATTACTGTTCTCTGTTGTCTGGGCTCTCATAACCATTTCCCAGGATTGAGCGTGGGGATTGTGCTGGGGGCCGAGAGGATATGAGGAAGGCCTCAGCACCCCCTTTGCACCTCAGCTTGGGGAGATGCCACCCAGGTGATGGCTGCCCCCCTCCCCCTCACAGAAGAGGCCTTTTTCCTACAGTTGTACCAGTTTCAAAGGAGGAGGTAACTGACCTTGCAGAGGCCTGCAGCCTCCCCCGGCATTTTCCCACGTGGGGTGGGAACCTGCATTCTAGGCAGTGACTGCCCTCCTTTCCCATTACAGCTGCTGAGTACATATTGGGATATTTAGCTAGTCACTGAAGTATCTCTCTATTTCCTCTCTCCTGAGTTACACTAGGACCGAGGGGAATTTTTTCCTTCTTCTCCCACCCAGCGCTCCATTCTGACTCATTAGAGTTTAAACAATTTGACAGGTATAATATATGGACAGACCAATGGCTGGAATTGAGGGTGGGAATGGGTATACCAGAACATTTAAAGGGACAGGGCAATGTAATTATCACCCAGCACTATGTATTTTGGGACAGTCAGTCAGGAGAGTCCAGAAGGCTCTTTCTGGGAGGCAAAGTGTAATAGGCTGAATGAGCTAGTTTTGAAAGAAACATGCAGATGCAGGCACAATCTGCCTTGAAGGGGTGATGATGATAAATAACAGTAATTATGGCATTCATATAGGACTTTAAGATTTGCAAAGAATTTTATGTATATTATCTCATTTGAGCCTATTAACAACTCTCTGCAGTAGGCAGGTACTGCTGCCACTTTCCTCATTTTACAGATGAGGAGACTGAGTTGGAGGTGAAGTGACTTGTCCAGGGTCATACAGCTAGTAAGTATCTGAAGCAGGATTCAAACCCCACTTTTCCAGATGCCAAGGTCAGCATTCTATCCCCTAGGACAGCTCAATACTTCCTGGAGGTCAAGCCCTTTAGAAACTTAAAGGCGCCATGTAAATGTCAGTGGTCATTGTCATCGGAAGCATATTGTAATGGCAGGGTGAGGAGGACCTGGGTCCAGGACTGCCCCTGCCACACACTAGACAAGTCTCTATGTCTGCATGCAAATCTACAAGCTCAGTTGGACGGCAAGTGTCTGTCTTCATGGGGAGACTGGGTTTTTTCCACTCACAGTTCCCCACATCAAAGAAAACCATGGAGGCAGACTAACAATAATAATGGTAAAAACAATAAGCTTTAACAGAAAAGGAAAAGCTAAAAGTGCAGAAGCCTTCCCCAGCACTGTCTCTATTTGCACTCGTGAGACGACAATAATAACAATAAAATAATAAATGGGATTCAATGTATCGATGCCTGTATTTCAGGCATGAGTTCCATTTCTAAGAGCCAAGTAGGTCTAGTGACTTCCTGGGGCTAAAAGACAGCTCCTTTCTAGTGAGATTCCGGCTCATTTCCATGGTCTCCCAGCTTTTGCCCAGGGGTAGTCACCAAAGGGACAGGCCACCAGTTCAATGTCAGACTTTCTCTGGACACCTGGCATTTTTTTGTGCTGACAAGAAAATGAATATAGTTTGGAAGTATTCATAGTCTATTTTAGGACAGTAGAATAGGAAGCAATCGTCTATGAAACCTTGTTTTGGGAAGCAACTGACATCCCAAATATTTCACCAAATATTTGTTACTAGGAGCAAAAAATAGCTTAAGGATTTACCGCCAGGCAACAGATCAGGGAGAATTCTCCAACTATTGTAATCTGGGGGGCCTAATTATATCTTGATTTCCATGTGTCCACTGAGGGCATAGCATGACATCGACATCCGAAAGGATCTAAGAATCTAAGGAATGCTTCAGGGAAAATTAACCCAGGGACTGGAGCTTTTAATGTGCATATCAAGTATACAATATTAGGAGAGTGTCTAAAAAGCAAATATCCTACTTATGGCTCTTGGTGTTTTCAGGACTTTCAGAAATGCACAATTCGCAGTTTCATGTGCAATCATCTTTTTATTGTACTATGTTATGGAAATGCTTATTTTATTACGTAAATAAAAAAATAAAATAAAGAAATGCATGGTAGGAAAAAGACAGTTAATTGGAATTTGCCTGGAGCCCAAATGTTGAGTATGAGATGATACATATAACATGATAATATCTGCAGAGATGTGTACATATGATATGTAAAATATACGTGTATATAGGTATACACAGATACTGACACAGACATGTATATAAACACATATATGTCTATATGTGTTGTATATATCTTTGTCCGGTTCTTACATTTCACTGATTTGAGAATTTCCTCTTCCAATTCAGATCAGTAACTCATCTTATGTTAGTTTGTTGTTTGGGGACCCTAAAAGGTTAAATGACTTATCCAGGGTCACACAAGTGGTATTCTTCCTAGCAAGGCTTGAACCCTTGTGGTCTTGAACCCACTGGCTCACTGTCCGCTAGACCATTCTATTTAGTATGAACACTTTCAGGAAAGGGACATCAACCAGCACAGATGTTTTCCACTCAGTTTGTGCTTAATTTACATGCCAGTGATCTCTGTGATCATTTTAAATATTTATTTCAAATGTTTTAACTTAGCAGTGATGGTTGATAGGTTATTGATTTAACAATAGTATTGCATCATTATTTATTATTTTCTAAATTAATTTTGACCAAGCCTCTGGAGTCAGAATCTGGATCCAAAGTCCATTTCTGATACCCATGGGACCCTGGGCAAGTCCCTGCTGTGGACATCAGTTTCCTCATCTATAAAACAGAGGGTAGGAATTGGGGTAGATGGCCACTGAGGTTCCTTCCAGGTCTGAATCTATGATCTTATCATTTCCTACTGCCCTAAAAATGTGTGGGGCGCCTCTGCCCTGCTCTCTGACTGCAAAAATAATTTTGCTATTAACCCAATGGAGAGAAAGAACAGCTCCCACAGATGAAACCTTTGGAGACTGCTGAGTCTTGTTGCCTACACCCACTCTGGGAGAGGGGAAGGAATCCATCATCTCTCTGCCAATTCGATTTCTCAGGGTCCTGGATCTTCTTGGTCATTGTAAGTCAGTCAAGCTTTGTCTGTATTTGGAACCTGGAGTTCTGAAGGAGTGTGAATTCCTGAGGTTGAGTGCCCTAGAAGACTGGGGACCATATTCCCCATCTCTCAGGCAAACCTGGCTTTGGCTCATTCATGGAGCTTAGATCTGAAAGGAGTTTGGCCCAGTTCAGACACCAGGGACTTTTAGGAGGCCCACCTTAAGGCATTTCTGTGCCCTAAGACCTAGATCAATTCTCTGATGACTTCAGCTGCTCTAAGGTAAGAGAAGCAGGCCTTTTTCTTTCTGTGATAGGGCTGAGAATGTGGCCCTGAAGTCGTAGAAGGGAAAGAATCATGCATTTGGCCTGGGAGGACTATGGTTCAAATTGGAGCGCTGCTCTTATGGCTTCTCAGAGGATTTTAGGCAAGTTCCTTCATCTCTCCAATCCTCAGGGTCTGCCTCAGTCAAATAAAAGAAGCGAGGCCTTGATGACCTATAGGGTTCTATATAACTGTAACTCTAGGCCCTGTGATACCATGATACTAATGGACCAGAACCAAGTCAATGGTTGGGGAGGAAAGACGGAGAGTGAGGAGGGAGAGGAAGAAATGAAGGAAGAAGCGCTCACCCCAAGGGTCATACACTACATCCCACAGAACTGATGGCCATCCTTTGGAACCATTGGTATCATGACACAAGCTCTGAGGGCAGAGAAGCTGTATGTTGGCCTTCATGTTCCCCACTGCTCTGCAAAGTGCCGGGCACAAGCAAGACTAATTTATAGCTAAATTGTAAAGTGGATGCCAGCCTGGGTTCTGCAACCAGCCAGCTGGGTGGCAACAGGCAAGTCAGCATCCTCTGGTCTCAGGGAATCTCGCTTACATCTCTTCTGTTCTTATTTCCTTTACCCCTCCCCACTGTCTCTGTCTCTATGTCATTGTTTATGTTTCTCTGAGTCTTTATCTCTCTCTCCCTCTTTATATGTTTCTGTCTCTGTCTCCTTTGCTATATTGCTGTCTGTCTTTTTATCCCTCTCTTTTACTCTCACCCTCTCTCCTCTCTCTATTCCCCTTCCCTTTCCCCTTCTCTCTCTCTCTTTGTGTGTGTCTTTCCCTCTGTCTCTCAGCCTCTATTTCTGTCTCTCTCATTGAGGTAGAGTGTAAACACCTGAATCTGGAGGCAGGGGACCTGGGCTGTTCAGATCCCATCTCTGACCCCCTCCTACCTGGGTAAATTTGAGTGAATCACTTATCTTCTTGTCTCAGAACAAGAATCTGTAAGGTGGGGTTTGGGAGAAGGACATACACATTCACAAAGCACCTACTATGTGTCACTTTGCAAACTCATTGGATTGTCTCATTGGATCCTCACCTCAGTCCTGGTGATATTTTTATCCTCAGTTTACAGTTGAGGAAACTGAGGCAGATATTAAGTGGCTTGCCTGAGGTGGCACAGCTAAGAAGTATCTGAAGCTGGGTGTAAGTGCAGGGCTTCCCGAATCTCAGGCCAGTGTTCTGTCTGCTTCATCACTTAGCTAGAAAGTTTGGACCCAATGGCCTCTGAACCTGCCGGGCCCTGCAGTGTGTCGGGGCTTGCCAGGTATAAATGAGGGTCTGGCAAAGGTGGCAAGCAGGGATGTGGTGTGATGGCACTACAAGGCACTGCATCTGGGGTCTGAGGACTTGGGTTCAAATCCTGATTCTGTTCCTTACTAAGTACAGGCTATTCAAGTCACTCTGTGCCTTTGACCCTGTTTCCTGGCCTAGGCTGCATGCACCTTGAGGGCTCTGAATCTCAAACCCTGCCCTCTTTCATCCCCAACTGGTCTAATCAGTAGAATTAGGTTTGATTGTAGACTGGGGATATTCCCTCTGTAGTCTGTCAAAATATCTATGGATTATCTTATATTTCACACACTTATTTTCTATTCTGTGTTCACTCATCAGAAAGCTCAAAGTGGGAGGAGAGTAGAGCTGGAAACTCCTTTTGAGCTTGGTGGGTTCAGCTTGGGAAATATTCTGTGCTTGGTATGTTCCACCTAATGGAACAATGAGTCCACATTTATCCCTTTGGCTGAGGCCTAGTTTGGGTCTACCTCCACCTGGCACAGCTTTGGTCTGAGATACCTTGAGCCCTGACTTTTGAGTGTCATAAAATGCATGTGAATGATGGGGTTCTCTCTGCAGGCTCTCCCAATTCCTGATTCATCCTTAACAATATTTTTGGCAGTTTGGGGAGCAATCTAGTTTCTTTTTTTCTGATTTTTTGGAGGAATGGTTTCCTAAATACTAAAATTGAAAATTACATCTTTCATCACTGAATTTGTTTCTCTTCCTTGGGGAAGTTGCTGTTTTAAGAGATTATAGAAAGTGAAAATAGCATGTATGTACTTTCAACATTTTTATGGCTCTGAGATCCATTGGTGTGGGCTGTCCCACTATGGATAGAGGTCATAGCCCCCCTATGCCTTCCTTTCAAAAAGAAAAGAATAATGAACATTAATTACCTAATGTAAAATAAGAGTTATTGTTAGTGGTCTCATCTTCTTTCTTGTGTGGGGCAAATAAAGACCCTTCTTTCTTTCCTTAAATAATATGCAATCTTGCTCCTTAAGCCCTAGAAGAATGAGGGAGGAGTTTGCTACTTTTTTTTGCATTGACATTTCATGTTACTTTTTCATCATTAACTGAGTAGTTCATTATGTGGTGCACAGTCAAAGGACTTGAATTCAAATCTTACCTGGGATATTTTCTACCTGAGTGACCGTTAGGAAATCACTTAAGTTCTCTGTGCCTCAGTTGGAACCTTTGTAAAATAAGGGCATTGAGCTGGTTAACTTCTGACATCCTTCTAGCTCTATATTCTTGTGAATTTAAAATGCTAGCTTCCTAGCTGCTTTGGTCATATTGAAAATAGTAGAAGTCCATGTTTGATGTTAGAAGTTAATCTACTTTGAGAGACTGATTTCAGCAGAAATTTTTATTTTTGCTTTTTGGAGGGGGGAAGGCAGGGCAATTGTGGTTAAATGACTTGCCCAAAGTTACAGGGCTAGTAAGTGTTAAGAGTCTGATTTGAACTCAGGTCCTCCAGACTGCACCCTCAGCAGTAATTTTAGTAGTACAAATGATAATTCATGCACCTGGGTTTCCTAAATTGATAGGCAGGTGGTATTTCCTTAGTTTAAGTAAATTGAGTCTATTCATGGAAATAATACACATATATGCTCATGGACATGTGGTCTCATCAGTTTGGATATTTGTCCTCAAGAATACAGCTTACTGCCTGCCATGGCTGCCCAGCCTGAGTGACTCTCGTGTGTGACTTCCCAGAAGTTTGCCACAGGATATTCATCTAATGTCCTGGGAACCTTTCTTGATTTCTTTTGATACCATAAAACTACCATTGAAGGGAATGAACTGCTCTTTGGGTAGCCTTACCTCTCATCCCATTAGAATCCTGTCTTTTTCTTGTATACATTTTTGAGGGCATCCTTTACTCCATTTCTCTTTCAAAATTTCCTCAAGTTTTAACCCATGAAACTTGCTTGTAAAAGCATTAATTTAGACAGTTGAACACAAATTTTAATTATGAAAAAAGAAACACCCAAATTAAATTAAAATGTGCTTCGTTGCACGAATGCTACCTTCCCATCAGTTTGTGATTTTCTTGAGGGCAAAGACTATATTTTTCCTCCTTTTGTATCTCCAGTGCTTTGCATGGCCAATATGGCCAAACCAGGGCCTGGCACATGGAAGGCATTTAATAAATGCTTATTGACTGACTTCTATGCTTAGAGAAGAAGCAACAATGCTCCAAATCTGTCTATTTACTTAGAACGTGCAGGAATGTGTCTTATGTATTTAGCTGACAGAGGAACTTCTCACTTGGAACTTGGGATCTTAGGAATCCCTCTGAGCTTTAAGATGTCACCCTTCCCTCCCCCCATTCAATGAGTTAATTATTTGTGAGCAAATATGTTCAGACAATGGGGAAGAGCCACTCTCAGAGAGACTCCGGAGTAATAAAAATAGCCCCCAGTCTTCTCTAGCCATTCTGATGAAACTGCTGGCATCCCAGACCTGAGGAGCACTGAAGCTAGGTGTCTGAAGAAATCATTCCTCATGTTGTTTGCACTTAAATCGTATCTGGCCTGGTTAATATTACTGTGGGAAAAGCTCGTTCACTCTGATTCCAACAACCGAGAATTGTTATTTACCGATGTCCATTATAGCTGGGCCAATGTCTACTTTTGCACTCTCTATGAAAAAGAGACAAAATAGAAGTTTAGAGTCAGAATACATAATTCTAACTCCCATTATTTACAGATTAGGAAACTGATGCCTTGAGGAAATAAATTACTTGCTTCTTGTCACGCAGCTACTTAGTAATATGGCCAAACCAGATCCCAGGTCTATGTGACTCCTACTCTGAGTTCCCATTAATGCTTTGGGGAGTTAGAGGATCATAGATCCCAGCCTGGAAAGGAGTTTGAAGTCCTCTAGCCTCCCCCATCATTTTAGAGATGAAGGGACCAAGGCCCAAGTAGATTAAGTGACTCACCCAAAGGCACCCAAGTAGTAGCATCGAGAGGGGGCCAGTTTGCTGACTCTGGGGACAATGCTGCTTTTCTGTTAAGCAGATGAATGGGATCAGAAGGATTTGGCAAAAGAAATTTTTTTCTCATATTTAATAGGATCAGTTATTTTCTCCATGTGTGAGTGGGACAGTTCTGTGACAGCTGGTGTCTGGGAATTTAGTGGGACCCTGGTGACCAATCTTCTGATCCTATGCCCTTCAGAATGGATTTTGGCTGATCCTCAGGGTACAAACATAGAACTTCTATCCAGACCTAGAACTAGGCCTTTCCAACTTGAAGAGGTGTTCTAGGACTTGTATCTGATTGGTACAACCTTAGAGAGGCCAGGTCCACCTCCAAATTATGATGAGGCATCCGGACATGATGTTAGTGGAGGGCAGGAGACAATTCTTCAGTCCTCTATGTCTCTGTCAACTCATTGATGTGAATATTCCATATAATAAAGCAGATCTCAATTCACCCATATCTGTCCATCCTATCTAACGCCTTCCTAGGTCTTCCTGTAAATCCATCACTGGGGGTTCAATCAACAGGCTGGAAAGATGGGGTGGAACCTTGTCCATGGTGCTGATATTAAAGGGTCCTTCATTCACTGAGTCCTAAGTATGTGTGCCATAGGAACTTAGGATCATAGATTTACAGACCAATGTATTTCACCTCCCTTAGGTTATAGATGAGGGAAATGAGGATCAGAGACATGGTGCCATGTCCAAGTTCACACAGGAAATAAGGGGCAGAAAATGCTCAGGCTTACTCTCTTTACTGTACCATGTTGCTTCTCTCATCGGCAGCGTCTTTGTTTTTGTTTGATTCGAGTTACTGATCCCACTAAATTCATAAATTGGTGTTCCAGCATTTTGGGGATCCGTGATTTTATTACTCTGAGAATTCCCTCCACCAGTACAACCTCTGCACAATTTGTGCTTTGGTCTTCGGGGCTCACTGTGACTGATGAAGTCATCTACCTGTGGCCAAGTTCATGATTAGCTTCCCCAAATTAGCTAGGCTGGTCTTCGGATAACAGAATCCATTTCTGAGACCACATTCTCTGTGTACACATAAATATATTTTATATGTATGTCTATATTTGTAAATATTTATCTGTACACATGTTGCTTCTCTCAATAGAATGTAAGATCCCTGAGGACAGGGACTATTTTGTTTAGTTTTGTATCTTCAGTTCTTAGCATAATGTCTGATGCATAGAAGTTGCTTAATAAATGTTTGCTGATTGATACTCAAAATCCTGTATGATCAGTAGGACAATTACAGATTGTCCCCTGCTGGCAGATCCTTTGAGCATGCGGGGTCACCTCCATATCATATCATGGTATCATAACAGGGTCTTAGCGAAGGGTCAAAAGAAATACTTTTTAAAAAGTCTGTGAGTCAGGCCTTTTAGTAACACCATTGGACTATGCCATTGGTGTGTCCTAGCTCAGTTGCAGAGTAGAGTTAGGAAGACCCCAGTTCAATTCCTCCCTCAGACACCTACTGGCTGTGGAACCCCAGGCAAGTTACAACCTCTTGGAGTTTTAGTTTCTTTATCTATAAAATGGGGCTAATGAGGGCACATCCCACAATGGGTGGCTGTGAAGATAAAATCAGATGATGGCTGTAAAGCATCTGGGAAGCCTTCACACCCTTGGAGATGGGAGCTATTCCACAAACTTCCCAGTGCATTTGAGCTCCTTCAATCTATTCTCTGTTTGAATGTCTGAGCCACAAGGCCTATAAGTCAAACTCTACAGGAATCTCCAATCTAGCTCTAGGCTTCTCTCTCACATTCCTTACCCTGTTTGTTTAACTGTAGGACAGCATTATTGTTTATAAAAATAGCTAAGAGCTTTGGGGAGAACTCTAATATAGAATCACAGGAAGTAAGAGCTTAAAGGGACCTCAGGGACTGTTGAGTGCCACCTCTCATTCTGCCAATGAGGAAACAGACCCAGAGAGATGAAATTGGGAGGGCATGCGGTCCAATGGGAAGGGCCCAGGACTCAGAATCAAGGCCCAGCATAGCACTGGGCAGGCCATTTCACTTCTCTAGGCCTCAGTTTACTCCACCATGAATGGAGGGGCTTGGACTTGATGACCTCTGAGGTCACTTGAAGCTCTTAATCCATGGTCCTAACTTGTCTGAGATCATAAAATGGGACAGAACTTGGATTCTAACTCAAGCCTTATGACTGCCCCAAATACCCCTACTTTAAAGTGCTAGTAAGTGCAGACGAGTGTTAATGATAATAGTGATGACGTCCAGAATCTAAGTAGTTGAAATCTTCCTTCAACACTCATGTTGTGAATGACTAAGGTATTTGGAGTTTTATAAATACTCAAATCAAAGGATCTATGAAGGAAGAAGTTATTCACCCCAGAGAAAGAACTTCTAAATGGAAGTATGCATAGTATGGTTTTGCATTTCTAATTTATATATATATATATATATATATATATATATATATATATATATATAT
>NW_027186352.1:14312559-14352421 GCF_028583685.1 Petaurus breviceps papuanus
TGTGTGTGTGTCTCTGTGTGTGTCTGTGTGTGTGGTTTTAAAGAATTATAATGTCTCGTTTTTCTTTTCATTCTTCAAAATATCATGTGGATGTTTTAAGGATGCTGGAGCTGTTACTCCCACTTGGGAAAAGAATAAATTCCAAGTCTCTCAGCTGCCCCTATTTTTTTAAGGAAGGAGAGAGCAAATTTAGACATATATGGTATTCCTAGCACTCCTCAGCACTCTGCCTTTTTATAGGATAGCCCTCACTGAGTCAAATTCTCAGTGGGAACTCTGGACCCCATTTTCGGAAAGGTAGTTTCACAAAAGTTCTCCTGGTTGGTCATGCAGAGGCAATGTTCAGCTGCCTTCAGGAAAGTGAAATAGCTCAGTCCTATGGAGGGAAGGTGGGTGGGAGCAGGAAGGGTGAAGGTGCCCTAAGGCGTCCAGGCAGCAACTGTTTCTGAAAGGGATGATGAGCGGTCATCAATCCTGCTTTGCAAAGAAGTAATGTGAGAACACTGAACTCCCTGCAGATTCCTGAAAGTGGAGAAGGAATGCTCATGAAATAGACCCTTACAGCTGGGAACCACTAGGGATCATCTAGGCTTACCCTTGGTTTGAAAATGAGGGAGCTGGCTCTCAGCGAGGTTACTTGCCCACGGCTATACAGAAATCCACAGCCTGTGAACTCTAAAGCTTCTGATAGACACCAAGAGAAAGGGGCTAAGAGAACAGAAATGATGAAATGTAAATCTGAGACATGAGAGTTGGAAGGTGTCTCTGGGGTATAAATTAAGTGTTAGGTATAGACACATTATGAACTTTCAGAGTTTCAGATTCCCTCCAGTTCTGTGAGATGGCCAGTGCTGTATTATTCTCTGTTTGAAAGATGAAGAAACGGAGACTCATGAGCTTGAGTGCTGGTCATAAAACTACTAGGGAACTGCTGAAAGCCAGAACTCAAACTCATGTCTTTTAACCCGAAGTCCATTGACCTTTCCCTTGTAGCACATCACTATATCTCTCTTGCTTTATTTTTCCTGTATTTCCCCCTAGAAGCTGGAGTTATTTACATTTTTAAAAAATGGCCATTCTGGGTCAATAAGATAATCAGCAATGTTCTATGCTAGGTGCTTCAGTACATAACTAGGCTTGAAGTCAGGAAGATCAGAATTCAAATCCAGCCTTAGACACTTAGCAACTGTGTGATTCTGGACAAGTAACTTAATCTTCGCCTCAGTTTCCTCTACTAAAAAATGGGGACAATAACAGCAACTTAATCAAATAAGATAATATTTTAAAAGTGCTTACCTCCATGTATGGTACACAGCAGGAACTGTTTAAATGCTCATTACCACTTATCCTTTACCCTATGCAGGTTAAAAAATATATATAGACACTTCCTCAATCTTGGTGACCTTGGACAGATCACTCATCTTCTTTTGGCTCCAGTTTGGCCATTTGCAGAGTGAGGAGATTAGACTAAAGGAGCACTATGGTCACTCCCCCCCCTTCCCAGGTCTAACATTCTATGTTCTAATACCTCATGCTCCAATGCCCCTTATAATTCTAATATTGTCTGTTCTAATATTCTAAATTTTAGAGCTTCTGTCTACTCTGATATTCAACGTTTTAAGAATCTACAACCCTTCTATGTTTTGAGGTCCCTGCTCATGTGAAAACTGTGAATCCATTGCTGCCCACTTTGATCTGCATCATAACATGCACGAGGGGAGAAGGGTATTGCATATGATAATACAATACAATAACAGTGAGTTGGCTGGGAAATAGCAAAGGGGATGGGGTTGGGTACAGAAGGTGCAGTCGAGAAGTTGACAGATGGGACTGCTTCCCTTGGGAGTGGAGGGGTGCAGGGAAAGGGCTTTAGCTAATGCTGACATACTGTATTCATGTTACTTATCCCTTGGGGTAAGATGTTATGACTTAAGGGTTGCACTGCAATAGCATATTCTGTGATGCTGTGATTCTGATCCTGCAGCTAATTTGCCCAGGTTATAGTGACCTCCCAACACAGATGCACATGTGATCTCCACCTGTGACCTCCTGCTTCTTCTTGGCTTGGTGAGGTGGCTCACTTACCATCCTGATCCTAGACCTTTGTCCCCAGCTGGGAACTTTGCCTTCCTCCTAAGCCCCTCCGACTTGACTATTTGTTGCTCTATTATGCAGAAGCTCTGAGTTTGTCCATGTTTGAGCATGGCAAATGTTCTGCCTGCCAGCTAATATATGAATTTCCACAGAGGCCCCCCTTTCTGATCCTCCTGGGCAGGAAGGGGGAGGGCTTGCTTCCCCTCCCCCCAACCTTCAGTACTTCTTAGGCAAAGCTCCTTTCCTCAGCATCCTGCCTAGGCAGTTTCTGGACTGAGCTCACTGATGCATTTGTCTAACGCTAGGCTTATACTTGGCTAGTCAGAACCTCCTCTGATGGTCCATGACTTTCGCTTGGGACACTTTCAGACACTGCCATTGTTCTCCCCCCTCCCCCACTCTTTCTCTCTCTCAGCATTCAGAACACAGACTCTATCCTGAATCAAAAGGGAAACACAACTGTATTGACCAGAAAAATGGGAGGAGGAGAAAGGGAAGAATGGGAAAGAAACATTAAGATCAAGGCATGCTCTTTTGTAGGTTATGCTTGGGCAGTCTTTTAAATGTGAAAATTGTGAAGAAATTTGAAACCTTTAATCAAAATATTTAATAAGTTAAATTTAATTATGAATATTTTTGTTTTCTACTGAGTTGTTGAAAAATCTGGATTCAGTGCTTTGCTGCTTTCTTCCCTCTTTCTCATTCTCCCTTTGTTTAATTCTCTCATTCTTTCTCTTATTTTTCCTTTTGTACAAAGTCTCTGCCTTCATCTCTCACTTATACTCCTCCTTTCTTCCAAAAAACAAAACCCCAACAAACCTCTGGTGTTTATAGTGTTACCTCAGAAAGGGATGAGCTTAATAACCTCACAATTCCTTTTTGTTGTTTTTCTGGCAAAATAAATGTTTCCTGAAATTTGTCCTTGAGAGGTAAACTTTCTCTCAAAGATACTTTGCCCTTTAGGAAATTGGGGTTTGAGTCATAATTAATAACCTTTTCAGTGACCTGAATTCAGTGAAATGTTTTACTGAGTCAAATTCTTTTCCTTCATCTTCTCATCCTCTTATATCATGCATGAGAGTTGCATAGAGACACAGCATTGGCATGCTAGGGACAGTGTTGGACTTGGAGCTTAAAAGTTGTAGTTTGTAGTCCTGCCTTGGACACTCCTCTGACCCTGGGCGACTTTATCTTACCATACCCCAAAGGGATCCTTACTATAATACAGCCAATCAGTGGTGGTCCATCCTCTAAGACCTCCAGGGAGGAGGATCCCCTACTCCTCAGGTCTCCATTCCTCTTGGGGACCACTTTCATTGCTACAAAGCTATCCTGGTATCCTGCTGGAATAACTCTCTCTTTGTGATTTGTCCTCATCGCTTCAGGCTTCACACCCAGGGGCCAAATACAACAAACCAACTTCGTCTTCCCCATGACAAGCCTTTAAATACTTGACCAAAGCTTTTGTGTTCTTACTCCTCCCCATCTAAACCTAGTCTCTTCTCCACTCTAAATGTGTAAACTCAGTCCCTTTGCCACCGTGGCTCTTATCCTCTGAATACCCTATGGCTTAGCAACATCCTTCATAAATAGTGGTGCCCAGAGCCAGAAACAAGCCTCATATTTGGTCTGAAGAAAGCAGCGCTTTATTTTGCTGATGTCTTCTGTCTTCACTTTTCAATCATTGCTCCCAGTTCTGCAATAAATTTCCTCCTACCACATAGCTGTCCTCAGATATTTAAAGGGCAGTCAGCATGGTCTCCAGTAGCCTTCTTTCCAGGCTGACCACATTTGGTCCTTTTCAGCACTATTTATTTCTTGCTCCCCTTTGCATCCTTTGTGTCCTGCTGACACGGCCTCCTGGCTATTACTGGTACACAGCACTCATTGGTTTTACCAGTTGCCCCAGTAGCCAAGGAACTCTCTCCCTCCTCTTCTCTGCCTCTGGCTTCCCTGGCTTCCTTTAGTTCTCATCTAAAACCCCACCTTCTGCGGGTAGTCTATCCCAGTCCTCAGTTTTAGTACCTTCCCTCTCCATTTGGATTGTCTTAGGAAGATTCTGAAGATCACTGGCAGGACAAGATACCACACACTGAGGTCCCCTCTCAAACTAAACTGCCAAGTATTCAAACTCTACTGCAGAGAGTGCAACTACAATGGGATGGCTATGCTGTCCAAATGCCAAACATATGGTTACCTAAAAGATTATTTTATGGGAAACTCACACAGGGCAAGTGCTCACATAGTGGTCAGAAGAAGTGATACAAGGACAGTCTCAAGGTCTTTCAAGACCTTTGGAAGTGTGGGGTGGCTAGGTGGCATAGTGAATAGAGCACCAGCCCTGGAATCAGGAGGACCTGAGTTCAAATCCGACCTCAGACACTTAATACTTACTAGCCATGTGACCTTGTGCAAGTCACTTAACCCCAACTGCCTTGCCTTGCCCCCTCCAAAAAAGCAAAAAAAAAAAAAAAAGAACTTTTGAAGTGATTTCGTGACATGGGAGACCCTGGCACAGGACCTCCCCATGTGGTGCACCCACATCAGAGAAGGTGCTGTGCTCTATGGGCAAAGCAGAATTGAAGTAGCACAAAAGAGACATGAGATGCACAAAGTGAGAGAACTCACCCCCTGTGTTTACACCCAACCTGGCAGAGCCTTCCAGCTCATATTGGTGTTATCAGCCACAATTAGCTGCCGTGGGACTAATGGGATGATGCGATTTTGGTCCTCTTCGAGAATGAAGCACAAGACCTCCAAGCTTGTTTCCCAATTTATACTTGATGATTCTTTGTTGTATGCAAGGACTCTTTGTCTTTCTTTTCTTTGTTCCCCTAGGGCTTAGTACAGTGCCCAACACATAATAGGAGTTTAATAAATGCTTGTTGACTCACTCCTATGACATCATCTCAAGCACCTTTGGCATCCAAGTCAGCCTTCTCTGAAGCTCTTCAACATATTTATATCTTTCCTAAAACACAGCTCCCAGAACTGGACCAAAACTGGCTTAACTTGACCATAGCAGCATTCTGCTGGACTTTCTCTTCCCTACTTCTGGGAGGAATCTGGCTTTTGATGCAACCTAAGACCACATTAGCTTTCTTCATTGACTTATCCCATTGTTGACTCACAGTGAGTTTGTGGTCCATTCAGATTCAAACATATTTCAGCCAAAATGCTAATTGTGTCCCGCCTCCTCCTTTCTTTGTCTTATGCTTGTTAAGTTTATTTCTTGAACCCAATCACATTTAGGCTGGGAGCAACTTGAGAGTAGAGGGATGTTCTGTTTTTGTAGATGTAGAAGGTGCTTAATGCTTCTGATAGATTGAAGGAAAGGGTTTTTGATTTACCTTTGTTCAGTTTCATTTTATTAGATCCTGCCCCTCATTTTAGCCTCAGGCAGTCATTTGAAGACTTGTTCTCCCCTTTTGGAGTACCTTTTCTCTAGTAGTAGGGGTGAACCTCCCTGCTGGGGCCCTACTGCTTATTTCCATCTCTGGGTCCTTGTTCTTAGCTGGTTCACAACTCATTTCCACTACTGAGCTGTAGGCAGTAAAGGCTTCCTGTGTATTTAATTTTTATTTTATTTTTTTAAAGCAATCAGGGGTTAAGTAACTTGTTCAAGGTTACACGGCCAGGTGTTTCTGGGTGGGTGCTAAGTGTCTGAGCCCGGGATTCGATCTCCAGGTCTTCTCAACACTTAGCCGGTGCTCTTACTCGCTGTGCTACCTGGCCGCCCCTATGTATTTAATTCTTAATTAGATACTTGGAAGGGTAGAAAGAAAAGACACTTTAATGGAGGAATCCTTCAGGCCATAAGAAATACCCTATAGCTGCATAAATTGCTTTATTCCTAACTCCCTCAAGCTAATATGAATTGCCATTCAATTTTGAATGAACCCTAACAGAGGAATAAAAAGGAGGCTGTCAGTGAAAGTGGGGCCCACTGTGGGATCCCCATTTCAGCTTACTTTACCTGTACCAGACTGGTCCTTAGACCAGCACTAAAGAATAGCAGATTTTAATGATGTTTGAAAAATCTCTGGATTGTTAGAAGTTGACCATGAACTTCCAGCTCTAGAACTGGAGGAAAGCTCAGAAATTATCTGGGCAGCTAGATTGCATTGCTGGAGTGTTGGACTTGCAGTCAGACAGACCAGAATTTGAATCCTGCCTGAGACACTTAGAGTGCATATGATTCTGGTGAAGTCATTTAACTTCTTTGCCAGTTTCTTTAACTGTCCAATGGAGATGGTCATTGCACTTACTTCAAAGGGAAGTTTCGAGGATAAAACAAGGTCATGTATACAAAGCACTTTGCAGACCTTATGGCGCTATATGAGTACTAATTATTATCTCATCCAATCCTGTCGTTTTACAAATGAGGACGTTGAGAAGCAGGATCTCTATATGATTTGCCCAAGTGTCACCGATGGAATGACATCTGATGCTGTGAAATTTGAACTCTGCTCCTTTCACTCCAAAGCCCCTGCTCTTTCTGCTGTTTCCTTCTTTCAGAAGCTTGTCCAACCCTGACACCCACCCCCAGTTTGGAAACGTTTCCCAAGGACTACCCTGAGTCCCCAGCAATATGAACTTGATTCTAGATATGGTAGGGCTTTTCAAGTTCTTTCAACTTACAACATTCCCCATAAAAAGAAATAATTTGATTCACTTAAAAGATCAAAGCATTAATGATCTATAAATATCAGGGTTTATTTTCATTGAAGGTTTATTCCTCTGTGGTCATTTAAACTCTTTGTTAATAGCTAAAATAGACTAGGAGACCACTAAACCTAGTTTATTTTTAAGCAAATTAATTAATGGTTGTAGAAATGTTTCCTAACTTCAAAAAGGGCAGGTGATCTAATTACATGTTAGAAGGGTTACCTTAACAATCATCATTGATTCTAGGAAGAGAAGATTTTTAATTCATTCATTCATTCATTTACGGGGGAGGCAGCAGGGAATAAAAAAAGAAAAAACACACTGCCTATAAAGGGATAAGGAGTGGGTTCAGACTATGATTCTGTCCCATACTACATGTGTGACCTTGAGTAGGTCATGTGGCTCCCCTGGGCCACAGTTTCAGCAACTTTAAAATCAAGGCATTAGAATATATTTATTATATTATATTAATTATATTATATTATACTATATCATGTTATGTTATATTATATTATGCTATATTATGTTATGTTATATTATATTATGCTTTTATTTACATTTATTATAATAAAAGATTATAGGATTTATATAGGATTTCAGGTTTAGATCTGAAAGGTACCTTAGACTTCACATAGTCCAACTCTTTCTCTTTGGAAACAAAAAGACATAGGTTGTGTTGTTCAGCCATTTTTACTTGTGTCTGACTCTTTATGACCCCATTTGGGGTTTTCTTGGAAGAAATGCTGGAACTGTTTGCAATTGCCTACTCCAGACAATTTTACAGATGAGAAAACTGAGGCAAACAGGGTTGAATGACTCACCCAGGGTCACACAGCTAGTGAGCATCTGAGTCCAGATTTGAACTCAGGAAGATGATTCTTCCTGACTCCAGGCCTGGTGCTGTAGGCATGTGGCATGCCCTAGTGGCCTATTGAGGTGGCTATGAAGGCTCAAAGGCCCCAAGTCACAGAGGTAGCAGAGACAGAATTCAGACCCAGGTTCTGTGACTTAAGATCCAGATCTCTGCCCCTGTAGCACATAAGAGTATTTTTGATGACTAAAGGCCTTTCAGTGTTTAGGGGTCATGATCTTGAACAAATACTCTCACTGCACAAAGCAAATCACACCGAAGGAGCAAATATTTGCTTTCTCTTAGGAGCCACAAAAACTGTGCTGAGTGTCTAGATGTGGAGTCTCTAGGGAGATGGCACCCTTTCTCACTTCCTGGTCAGCCCACGTCTCCCGTGCATCCTCCTCATACAGCTACCAAAGCCCAGATCTAACTGCGCCACTCCCCTACTCAGTAAGCTCCATTGGCTGCCTGTTGCCTCTCAGGGCAAATATCAGCTGCTGTCTTTAGCTTTTAGTGCTTTAATAGCCTTTCCTCAACCTAATTTTGAGCCTTATTATTCATTATGTCCCTTTCCATACTCCACACTCCAGTCAAACGGTCTTTCTTTAGATCAGTTAGTGATCTAGAACCCTCCAAATGCTGTCTCCAGGCCTGGAATGCCCTGCCACCCCTCCTCTCCTTCCTAGAGTTCCTTGTTCCCCATAGACCTCAGGTGGAGTGGCATGTTCTGCAGAAATCCTCTCTTGATTGCTTCAGCTGTTAGTGCCTTTCCCTATAAAAATTATTTTATATATATTTTGAATATAGTTTTTATATGCATATTGCCTCCAATGATGAAATATAAACTGAGGGCTGGGGTTATTTCACCTTTGTCATTGTATTCCCAGGGCTTAACACATCTCCTGGCATGTAGTAGGTGCTTGATAATTGCTTGTTAAATGTAATCGAATTGGATTATATCTAATTCTGGATACTGTAGGAAGGATATCATATCACATGAGGATTAATGGAAGAAAATGGGGATATCTAGCCAAGTCTTGGAGGTGGGGCATGGGATGATGGCAGCTTCCAAGTGTTCAAATACTAGACCCTGAATGGGGATTAGCGTTATTTCATGTGGCCCAGAGGGCAGAAGTAGAAGCTTCAAAGAGGCTGATTCGGGCTTGATGTCCAGATAAACTTCCAAACAATCAGAGCTGTCCAAAAGTGGAACAGGCTGCACTAGAGAAGGAGCCGTTAGTGGGCTCCTCGTCATTTGTGCCACATACATACTCTTGTGTGTGTGTGGGGGTGTTGTCGAAGATAATCTTGGTCAAACAAGAGGTAAAACAGGATGGCATCTGAGGACCATCCTAAGATGCTGCAATTCCCAGAGGGTGGACAGAAGAGCCAGGTCTGGGTGTCTGAACACAGCAGCTCTCCACAGCTTGGTAACTGGAGTGAAGTTGCCCCACAGCAAAACTCTGTTTTGTGTGTCTCTAAGGAGAATTTAATTCATTGGACTGTACCAAGATCCTCTGCAAGTCATAATACAACACACCAAGGGTCTAGGAAGGCATGATTCTGTGTCTGAAGGTCAGTTCTTCCCCAGTCTCTCGGGTGTGCCTAGGCTGGTGAACACCATGGGACCCCAATGTGCTAATTATAGCAATCTGAAAGGGATGGGGACTGTACCTGTGATTTTCATTGATATAGAGAGTTGCTAGAAGAAGGAAGTCACCCTACCAATTCAGGGTAATATCTTCTATGCTACTTATATCTTAAGAGATCTGGGGTGTAAAGAGGTTAAGTGACTTGTTCAGAGTCAAACAGTCAGCACATGTCAGAGGCAAGACTTGACCTCAGGTCTTCCTAACATTTTGTACACTATGTCACATAACTCCTTGGTAATTTAAGAGTGGTAGAAAATGAAACATTTTCCAAAAGATATTTAGTTTAACGCATTGAAAGTCTGAATGTAAAATCACATATTGAGCCTTTGTGATTCTTAAATTGGCATTAGGTCTTTCTTGGAACATACTGATCCAATCCAGTTTTATGAATTGTAGACAAAACTTGATTGTCCTTGAATGACTGTAAAATTAAGCTTCTCCTGAAAAGACATATGGATAATAGTCTCTTTCTAGCAATGGCAGAATTACTGGGACAGCCTTTGAAGTACCCAACAATTTCCTGTCAGTTTCATATTTAGATGAGCTTAAATCGCCTATACCAGTGTGCTTTCTTATTCCTGGTCTGTGGAGTAAAGATATCAGCTTTATTCAGTGCCATTATTTTCCAGTCTGCTACACTGTCCACCTTAGCTGTTGCTTGAGAACTGATAACAGAGAGATGTAATTTCAAATGCGGAGGAGAAAAGTAATTAAAATACTGAGAGAAGGATCATGTGTTCTGGTCATAGAGCCCACGAGCAGCTCTTACAGAGAATAAAAATATTTATCTCCAAGTAGCTTGAAGACCTTTCATTTCTAGGGGTGATCATTTCCAGCTTCCAGTGATGACTTCCTGCATTTTCCTCCACATAATCTTCTTCCTAGTTGAGAAAATAAGAACTAAACTTTACATATTGCTTTGTAAATGGAAAATGTGCTATGTAGAGAACATCATTTGTCTTCACAGAAACCTCATGTCTGAGGCTGAGCTGGCTGACATTTTTCTCCCATTTGTCGATGAGGAAAGTGAGGCTCAGAGGGGGTGGATGTAATTTGATCATAGTCGTAGAATCACAGATTTTCTTCATGGGAAGGGGCCTTGGAAGGTTACCTGGTCTCACTTATACTTGAGTAGGTATAAGTAGGTATCTGCTTATCTCCACTCCACAGGTGGAGAGCTCCCTACCTCTCAAGGCAGCCAGATGGAACAGAACTAGGGTGTCACTGGAGTGACAGGTAGGATGTGCAAAGGGGCAGGTTTACTCTTGATCTAAGGAGCAGCTTTTAACAATCACAGCTGTCCAAAAATGCAGTAGCTGTTTCAGTGGACAATAGCCAGGAGATCACTTCTCAGGTGTGCTATAGCATTAGTAAATATGCATTTATGAAGTGCTGTGTGCCAGGGACTGTGCTAAGCACTGGGGATCCAAAAAAAAAAAAAAAGAGGGAAGAGCCAGTCCCTGCTTTCAAGGAGCTCACAGTCTAATACAAGCAAGCAAATATGAATAAAGAAACAGAGGGAAGGTGCTAGAATGAAAAAGAGTTGGGAGAGGCTTCCTGTAAAAGATGGGGTTTTAGTTGGGACTTCGAGGAAGTTAGGAGACAGAGAGGAAAAGAGGGAGCATTCCAGGCATGGGGATAGCTAGTGAAAATGCCTGTAGCTGAAAGATGGAGTGTCTTGTTCATGGAATAGAAAGGAGGTGAATGTCACTGGAATGAAGAGTATATAGCAGGGGTAAGACATAAGAAGAATGGAAAGATAGAGGTGGGGGCTATGTTATGAAAGGTTTGAATGGTGAACAGTGGGTTTTATATTTGATCCTAGAAGAGATAGGGAAATCCTGGAATTTATTGCATAGTAGGGGTGACAAGGTCAGACCTGTGCTTTAGGAAAATCACTTTAGTGACTGAATGGAGAATGGTTTGGAGTGGGGAGACACTTGAGGTGGTCAGAACCCCCTTGCAGGCTGTTGCAGTAATCCAAGCATGAGGTGAAGAGGAGCCGCTCTAGGTCTGTGGCAGCATCAGAGAAGAGGGCCATTCAAGACAGATTACAAGGGTAAAATTGACAGACTGTAATGCTAAGGGAATTTGAAGATCTTCCCTGCCCCTTAATGGACCTCAAGTGGAACCCAGCAGGAAGGGGGGAGGTTTGTTTCTCAGGAGGTCCTACACCTTTTGTTACTTTGTAATTAGGCAGTGGGCCACAAAAGTTGTGATGTCCTCTGACCCTGAAGAAGGGTATACACACTCTGAGGTGAGGTTTTGCTTTGGGGTTCACTTATGGGAAGAGTTGTTTGATTTGACCAGATAAGACTCTGGGCAGCCTTTGAGGCCCCCCATGCTCCTCCCCCCCGCCAACTTTGAAAACCCAGATGTTGGTGCTTCTGTCTCTGGCTTCCTTTGACTACGTGTCTATGTAATGGTCAGACAGCTAGAAGCCCTGTTTTGGTCTGTTCGATTTTGTTATTTTCTCTGTATTTTTTTTTTTTCTTTTCGAAGGGGGAGGGCAGGGCAATTGGGGTTAAGTGACTTTCCTAAGGTCACATGGCTAGTAAGGGTTAAACATCTGAGGCTGGATTTAAATTCACGTCCTCCAGACTCCAGGGCTGGTGCTCTGTTCACTGTGCCACCTAGCCACCCCTCTGTCTGTATTTTTTGTCTGCTTGTAATTTCTGTTTGTATTTTCTGAAGTTCAAGGTGATGACTTCTTCCTCTGAACTGTGAACTATCTATCTATCTATCTATCTATCTATCTATCTATCTATCTATCTATCTATCTATCTATCTATCTATCTACATCTACATCTACACCTACATCTATATCTATATATCTATATCTATGAATGTGTATACACACATATGTGTGGGTTTAATTAAAGATTGTTGACCCCTTTAAAGTTGCTTTCCTTTAGTAAAGCAGATCAAAGAAGCTATGTTAGCAGCCATCCTGGGTATGCTAGGGTGCTTGCTGTTACGCAGGCCTTGGCAACAAATTGGATATGGTGGGATGAGAGATAATGAGTCAAGGATGATACCTACATTGTGGTCCTGAAGGGTTGGGAAGATGGTGGTGCCTTTGACAGTAATGAGGACATTTGTTGGGATGGCAGAACAGAGGGTTTAGGGGAAAAGATATTTTTGAGTTCAGTTATGAACATGTTGAGTTTAAGATGTTTACCAGATATACAGTTTAAGATGTCAGAAACACACTTGGACATGTGAAATTAAAATGCAGGGGAGAAGTTAGGGCAGGATAGGTATGTCTGAGAACCATCAGCATAGAGGAGTAATTAAATCCATGGGAGCTGATGAGATCACCAAGTGAAATGGTTACGGAAGGAGAAAAGGGCCTAGGATAGAGCCCTGTGGGACACCTATGTTTCGAGGACATGATCTGAATGAGGATCCAGCAAAGGAGACTGAGGAGTGGTCTGATAGTAAGTAGAAGCAGCACCAGGAGAGAGCGGTGTCCCAGAACCCTAGGGCAAAAAGGCGAAATGGTTCAACCATTCTGGTAAGCAATTTGGAACTAGGCTCAAAAGGCTGTAAAATTGTGTAAATGCCCTTTGACTCAGCAATACTACAATTAAGTCTGTATCCCAAAGAGATCAAAGAAAAAAGAAAAGGACCTATTTGTACAAAAATATTTATAGCAGCTCTTTCTGTGGTAGCAAAGAATCGGACATTGAGGAAATGCTCATCAATTGGGAAATGACTGAACAAGTTGTGGTAGATGATTGCGATGAAATATTATTGTGCTATGAGAAATAATAGCAGGATGGCTTCAGAAAAACATCAGAAGAATTGATGAAAAATAAAGTGAGCAGAACTGGGAGAACATTGCACAGAATAATAGCAATGTTGTAAGGATGATCAACTGTGAAAGACTTAGCTACTCTGATCAAGGCAATGAGCTAAGAGAATTCCAAAGGACCCATGATGAAAAATCTATCCACTTCCAGAGAAAGAGAACTTATTGACTCTGAGTGCAGATTGAGCATACTTTTTAAACTTTTTAATTTTTCTTGTTTTCTTTTGTAATGGCTAATTTGGAAATATACTGTGCATGATTTCATTCATATAATAGATATCATATTGCTTGCCTTCCCAATGGGTAGGGAAGGAATGGGAGGGAATTGGGAATTCACAATTTTAAAAAATGAATGTTAAGATTTGTTTACATATAATTGAGAAATAATTAAAATATATAAATATTTTTAAAAGAAAAAAGACTATTGAGATGAAATGGGGGTCAACCATATCAAAGGTTACAGAGAGGTCAAGAAGAATGAAGATTGGGAAAAAACCATTTGATTTGGTGACTAAGAGAACATTGGTAGCTTTGGAGAGAGAAGTCTTGATGGAATGATGATGTTGGAACCCAGACTGTAGGGAATTAAGAAGAGAGTGAGAGGAGAAAACGTGGAGGCACCTATTGTATATGGCTTTCTCAAGAAGTTTAGCCACAAAGGGCAGAAGAGAGATAGGATGACAATTAGCAGGGATGGCAAGATCAAGTGAAGGTTTTTTGAATCTGTGAAGACATCGGCATGTTTCTAGGGAGGAGGGAAGGAGTCAGTAGACAGGGAGAGAGTTAACATAAGTGAGAGAGTGGAGTTGCAGAGGATTAGTCTATTGGAGAAGACAGGACAGAACACGATGGCTTGTGCAGGTAGAAAGGTGAGCCTTGGTAAGGAAGAAGGATACCTATTTATGATAGTTGATTGACTGACAGCACATTGTTGAATCATGCAGACCTTGCAATCAGATGTGGTGTAAGGGACTGGAAATACACACTGGAGACTCTGGGGACAGGGACTGGGATTATTGATTAGTGAGTCAGCAACCTTAAGTTTATACTTGAAACTTTGAAATCAGATGAGCTTTCCAAAGGAGTTAAGGTAAGAGAAAGGAAGCATGAAGGGCCAGCCACTCAATTTCAGGGTATGCAGTGACAGGTAAGGGGGCAGGAGGGAGAGAAAAGAAGTGGCAGATGACATGGTTGAAAGAACCATCTTAGATAAGAACACAAAAAGTGCATGGAAGGATCAAGTTTAAAAGAGAAGAATGATGAATAGCAGGGGAGCTTAGGGCAGATAACAGAGACAAGAAGCTGACTGGCTACAAAAGAGACCATTTAAGGGCAGGCAGAAATGTCAGTGGAATGATGGGGGTGGTATTTCTGAGGATTAAGAAAGGAAGGAGGCTCAGTTTCCCTATGCCTGTATGGGTAGGAGGGAAGATTGCTTTGCATACAGTACACTGAAACTAATTAACAGAGGGAAGGTATTGGAATTAAAAAGGGTTGGGAAAGACTTCCTGTCAAAGATAAGGTTTTAGATGGGACTTGAAGGAAGCCAGAAAAGGGAGGGGGCAGAGATGAGGCATGAAAGAAGCATATGCATTTTTTAAATCTTATCTTTTGTTGTGGTTCCTCTAATCAGGATTAGAGGAGATGGGCATAGAAGCCTTCTTCTACTATGGTGTCTCCAATCCACATTTCCTCTTCAAACCTGCTCATTCTCATCTCATGCTTCTTGCTTTCATTTAAATTAAAGTGGCTATTTATTGGTTGAAAATTTTGATTGCTGATATAAAGAAGTCAGGGTCCATGTCATTTGAAATAATAAGAGCCCTAAAAGAGTAAACTAAAATATGTCACAAAGAAAATCATTTCAAATTTCTCTAGTCACTCCTTTGTGAATTCTTGGGAATCCAATGGTTACCATCTCTAGGGCTCTGATATTTTTCGGGTCTTTGAGCCAGCAGATCAACCATGGCCAAAGTAGAGTTACATATCAAAGAATTTCTAGGAAAGACACATTTTTCCTATGATATATATATATATATATATATATATATATATATATTTTGTAAAACATGTCAAGCAATTAGGTTTGTAATAGAATTTTATTAAGTTCCTTGTAAGATTATATTTTCACTGCATTTGTATCCATAGCACCTAGAACCATGACTGGCACATGGTAGGTAACACATGTTTGGTAACTGACTGATTATAAAACTTAAAAATGCACTAAGACTTTTGAAATACCCTAGTTTAAAGTTTAATCCAGGCCATTGAACCTAGAATCTGTGTTGAAATTTGAGAAAGTACAAGTAACTTTCATACCCAAGTAATCAATATTCTCAGGCAATTCTAGTCTTTGGAATTGATTTCCCTCCTGGCTTTTAGAAAAAAAAATATAATCAATGTAGCATTAACAATAACTTGTATTTGCATAATGGTTCAAGGTTTGCAAAATGCTTCATAGATATTATGTGTGTGTATACCTTAAAAATGACTGTGAATTAGGTACTTTAAGTATTAGTGTGCCTGTTTTACTGATGAGAAAAATTGAGTCTCAGAATGGCGAATCCACTTACCTACAGTAACATTTGTAGTAATGTCAAAATTGGGATTTAAAACCAAGTCTTCAGGTTTTAGATTCCATGTGTTCCCATTAGCAAGCATTGCTTCTCATAAAGTATAGGGGAGTAATGCATTTTAAGACATTGTGATGCACCTGAAAGAACACTGATCCTGGAGTCAGAACCCATGTTTAAATCTAGCTTCTCACTCCTATTACCTGTGTGATCTGGCAAGTCACTTGGCCTCCCTGGCCCTTGGCTTCCTCCTCTGATGCATCAGAGGACTCTTCCTATGGTCCTAAGTTACTTAATCTCTCTCTGACTCAGTTTCTTCATCTTTATGTTAAGGGATTTGGACCAGATGGCTAAAGATGCCTCTTTTGATTCCATATCATGAACTCTCTTTGCATGATATTTATTTATTTAGGTTTTTTAAAACTGTTCTTAATAAATTCATTACTCTGTGAAAGAAAAAGAGTTTCTTTTTGAGAGTCAAATTTTTGGACATTTTACTATGTATATTGTTTCCTAAAGAAACCTGATGAGTCTCATTACTGTAGGTCATTTGCAAAGAGAGAAGACTAAACGTCATATTCAGTTTGGTGGTGGACGTATACCAGAGATATGCAAGACAGTGGCATCTAGTGGAAGGAGAAATAAGTTCAGAAAGACAGAGATCAAATCTTCTTTTGTCCATTAAAGAACGGTGAGAACTTGAACAACATCGAACCCCCTTCCTCATGGAGAATGGGAATGTTGTAAAGATACAGCAACGGTAACTATAGAAACAGCAGTGATCATAGCCTGCATTTCTGGGGCACTTAAAGGTTTGCAGAGCACCATATGGGCAGTATCTCTTTTGGGTCTCACAATGTCATGGGGTGATTGTCCCCATTTTATAGTTAGCCTTGGTAAACTGGATTAGAGAAGTGAAGGGATCTGCCCGGGGGCCTAGAACACATGTCAGGGTTGGAATTCACATTCAGGTCTTCTTGCCATCATATCTAGCATATGAGCCTCGAAAGAGAATACATTGAACTGCCCTCCTCTCCTCATTGCATTGTTTCTGAGGATCAAGTAAGAAAATATGTGTCAAATAACCCCACGGCATGAAAAAGTACATGTAAGAAAGCCCTAATGAATCCAATAGTTCAAGTTTGCCCCCTGAGCCTCACTTTCAATAAAATGGTGCTAGTAACATTTGTCTCCCCACCACACTGAGCTTCTATGGGGATCCAATCAGATAATATATGTAAAGTGCTTTTTATGTTTTGAAGGCCAGCTGGCTACCCATCATTATGGATATTATTTATAATTTAAAAAATTATTTATTTACTTTTAGTATACAATATTCAGTTCCACAATCCCTTGAGTTCCAGATTTTCTCCCCCTCCATCTCCCCATGGTGGCATGCAATTAGATATAGGTTCTACGAATACCTTCACATTAAACATTAGTGAAGTTGTAAAGAAGGATTATAACCAATAGAATGAATGAGAAAGAAGGAACAAAACAAGACAAAACACAAGAGAGGGCAAGTCGTTTGCTTCAGTCTGCATCCAGACTCTGTAGATCCTTCTCTGCATGTGGACAGCCCTTTCCATCATGAGTCCTTTGGAGTTGTCTTCTAACCTTGCATTGCTGAGAGGAGCCCAGTCTATCAAAGTGAGTCATCTCAGACATTATGTGTCTGTAATTGTGTACAAAGTTCTCCTGGTTCTGCTCTCCTCACTCAGCTTCATTTCTAGAAGTCTCTTCAGGTTATTATGAAGTCCATCTGCTCCTCATTTTTTTGTAGCACAATAATATTCCATTGCATTCATATACTACAACTTGTTTAGCCATTCCCCAGTTAATGGACATCCCCTCAATTTCCAATTCTTTGCCACCACAAAAAGAGCTGCTATAAATATTTTTGTAGATATGGGTCCTTTTCCCATTTGTATGATCTCTTTGGGATACAGTCCTAGAAGTGATATTGCTGGGGCAAAGGGCAGGGACTTTTTTGTATAGCTATTTGGGCATAGTTCCACGTTGCTTTCCAGTTGGTTCACAACTCCACCAACAATGCATTAGTGTTCCAATTTTTCCATGACCTCTCCAGCATTTATCATTTTCCTATTTTATCATCTTAGCCAATCTAACTGGTGAGATGTGGCACTTCAGAATTGTCTCAATTTGCATTTCTCTAATCAATAGTGATTTAGAGCATTTTTTCATATGCTTATAGATAGTTTTATTTTTTCCTCTGAAAACTGCCTGTTCATATCCTTTAACCATTTATCAATTGGAGAATGACTTGTATTCTTATAGATTTGACTCAGTTCTCTGTATATTTAGAAATGAGGCCTTTATCAGAGACTTTGATTGTAAAATTTCTTTCCCAATTTTCCACTTCCCTCCTAATCTTGGAGGGAATCCTTCTTGTACAATCCTTCTTGACTTTATTTGTACAAAACCTTTTCAGTTTAATGTTATCAAAGTTATCCATATTTATGAATTTAAATGGACTATGTAGCATGATTGGTCTGAAATGTTTGCCCACCTCTATTGAATATCTGGTACTTAAGCAGTAAGTTGGACTTGAAATCAGGAGGACTCATATTTACAATTCATATCCAGACTCAGACACTTACTATGTGACCCTGGGGCAAGTCACTTAACTCTGTTTGCCTCAGTTATTCTTTTGTAAAGTGAGGTGGAGAAGGAAATGGCCAAGCACTCCAGTATCTCTGGCAAGAAAGCCCCAAAAGGGGTCATGAAGAGTTGGACGTGACTCAAAGAACTCAACAACAAAAATTGTGTATGACGCAAAATTTTACATTTATGTATTGTCATCCCCCTCCCCCCCATAATACACACCCAGCATTTCATCACAGAAACTTTGAAAACTGAAGGACAGAAAAAATGAGTGACTAGTTTAAGGTCACACCTTGTTTTCTGACTGGGACTAGAGCCCAAGGCCTTCTCTTTGTGCCTTGCTGCTTTCATCATAATCAATATGCATTTATTAAGCATCTAGTGTGTTCTAGGCACTGCACCAAACTTTGGTTATTCAGAAAAAAAGAAGGAATAGTGCTTTACCTCGAGAAGATTGCATTTTGGGGGGGAAGCATCATGTAAATCATTTGGCACAAGATATTCATGGAAAAGATGAGAGGTGAGACTCTGGAATTTGTTTTCAGTCCCATCTTTTATCCTACAGGAACCATTGTGGTGTAAAGTTCTCTAGGAGTCATGTCTTCTGAAATTCTCCTGTAAGAATTACGAAAATAAAGGAAAAAATACTGAACTGCCCCCATCCCCATTTAAAAGACCCCCTGTGAATGGAATAAATTTGCAGCAGGTGAGGGATGTGACTTCCTAACATTTGGATGTTGGGACCTTTGCAAAGCCTGACCAATGTAGCTGAGGCCAGAAGCTTGTTTCCTGAGCAGCAGACACTGGTCCGATGACCCATCCAAGGCTCTGATGACTTCATTTCTGTTGTACCCCCTGAATATTGTGTGTGTGATCCCACTGGAAAAGGGATGTCAGTGCCTGGAATGACATAGGTGGTTTCCTTCTTACTGAATTGTTACTGGAGAGGTTGACACTGCACCTTCTTGGCCATTATTCTACAGCTTGGAGCTGAATGTCTAATCAAACTTTCTTTAACCTTATAATCTTCAATATTATGTCTGACCCCAGAGTACAGAGAAGATTGAAATAATAAAGCAATTGTTAGTGTTTCTTTTGTGGAAGGCAGAATGAAGGAGGGAACAGATATTTTTCTAGGTGCCAAATAAACCTTTACTTTAACTGCAGGGTTTAGGAATGTCATCCATGCAAGGGCACTCCCCATCAGCCCAATTCATCGCATGATAAAATGAGAACTATAATAGACATTAAATGTCACAGGGTCATTGAGTAGGAAGGGACATCAGAAGCTATCTAGTTCAACACCTTAATTTTACAGAGGAGGAAACTGAGGCCCAGGGAGATTAAGTGACAAGCCCACAAATCACACAAGAAGTGTCAGAAGTGGGATTCAAACCCATGTCCAAATTCAGGACTGTAATATCCTACCTGCCTAAGGACAGAGTTATTTTAAGTCTTAGTTTGAAATTCTGAAAGGGCAAGGGATTACTCAGGCTTGTATATCAAATAAATGTCAGAGATAAGACTTGGGCTGAGGTCTTTTTGACTGTAAAGTCGGCTCTCTATCCATTACTCCATATTGCTTCTCTATATGCGTGCACACACACACACACACACACACACACACACACCACCTCCACCCCCCAACCTCACATATTTACTTTCTAACCTGGCCAAGACATACACAGACAGAAAGATCCTTCCTAAATTCCGCCATGGTCTTAGGTCCTGACCTGATCTAACTTGGATCTGTGATCACTTTTCTGTTCATTTGTAACCAAATGATTTGATTTTTACTTTTGAATATCAGTGAAAAATAACTCAAGTTCTCTCAAAGCCCCTTCTTGTTTGGAAGGACTGAATTTGAATGAATTACCATGTCTAATCTTTAAACTCAATTGTATTTTCCTCCAGTCTCTGCATAGTGAGCAGCATCTCAAATATTCATCAGTCTTTTCTTTCTGATTTTGAATAATAAGAAATAAGGTCAATGGAAAAGAGCCACTTCTGGAGATAGTGATCTTTCACAGTGAAAGTAATTGTCTCCACCCAGCCTCCCCTGCGTGTTTATCTGTGATAAATGCCTGCCTATTTGCCCGGCATTATCTATCAGCCACAAACTGACTGTGTATAATTATTACAACAGGGAATCATTTCTTTTCAATGTGATTTTTGGAAGAATAAATAGCTGTCAAATGAGTTGGCAGTGAGGACAATTAAGAAGTTGAGTTCTTGAGTTGCATAAATAGGCTCAGGAGGCCTAAAAACAGCCCAACTTTGTTGGGCTGTGTCCAATGATTTTCTGGTGGCACTCCCACTATGGCCGTGGCATTCTGATCGGGTTGGCTTAGTTGTCTCTAGGCAAATGAGGATCTTGCTTTTGTTCCATTGCCTAGAGAATTTGGAAAAATGGGGCTTCTTTCCTAATGGAAGAGAGGCAGTAAATGATGAGTATGGAATGGTACACACGGTGAGGTATGGCCTCCACTGGTTTTGTCTGTAGGGTTTCTTTGTTCCATGGCAGAGGGAAGTATAGGGAGGTATTCAGCAAAACTCATGCAGAAAGGGAAGGACTCTTCAGTTATTTTCCTTTATATCCTGTATTTACTTTTGTCTTTAACATATTAAAAAGGTTTGAAGATTAGTGACAAGATTGATAAGGTCAGAATCAGAAAATATTTCCCAATTTACTATTTTTTTCGCTATTTCTAAACATGTTTCCAGTATAAATATTATAAGAAAGAATGAGATTAGTTTGTATCAGATGTTTTTCATTGATGAAAAACAATGATAATCTCTAGAATTCTGCTAGACATTCTGAAAGTAACAGGTTAAACTTATATGTAGGCCTCATGGTGGGACCTTAGATTGAATCCAACCTTCTTGTTAGACAGAGGAGAAAAGTAAAGGCCAGAGAGGGGAGGTTTGTTCAAGGTCATGTGGGTAGTAAATAGCCAGAATTAACGTTCATGTTTCCTTCTCTGAAAGGAGTATTCTTTCCCCTCCTCTAGACTGTTGACCCTTTATTCAGAAAGCAACACTTTTTAGACAGGCAAACCCTTGTTTGTTCATACCTTCCCATCCCTCCAATTTACCCTATATATTTTGTATGTCTACAGTTGTTTTGATATTTTCTTCCTCATTAGAATATAAGCCCCTTAAGGGCAGGGACTATTTTTGCTTTGCTCTTTATCCCCAGTGTTTAAGCACAGTGCCTGACATATAGTAAATTCTTCTTGACTATATTTCTGTTTTTACTCATCTACAAACATACTGTGCAGATTGAGACATTTTTTTTCGGATGTGGTCAATGTGGGAACTCATTTGGCTTAATTACACATATTGACTACAAAGCTTTTGTCTTTCTTTTTAAATTAAGGTTGGGGGGTAGGAGGTATGGAAAGTAGATTTTCATCAATTGAAAAAATTAAATATTCATAAAAATATTTGCAAGACATGCATTCAGATTCTTGAGTTCCCTTTGGGCTCCATTTGTTTTTGCAGCCCTTTTTTCCTTCCTAAGCTGTAATTACTATTCATCTTTTTATTTATGTACCAAAAAGGCAGCTTGTACCTTTGAGCAGGAATCCTAAGCTTCCCAGAAAATAGATAGCCTGATTAGCTAGACTAGACTGTGAAAAGAGAGAGAAGAGAAATGGTATACAGCCTTCCTCTCAGCAGCTAGACTTCAGCAGAAGAAACTGACCCAAGAACAGTTCTGTTACCTTGTGATCCCACTTACCCATGTCCCCAGCTTTTTAAAGAAATGGTTCCTCCCTTCCTCTCACCCCAAATCCTCTGTTTATTGTCAGTCCTTTCAGTTGAGTATGGAGTGGACCAGATGGCCACTGAGGTCCCTTACAAGTCTTAACTTGATTTGGTGATTCTGTTGTTGGGATCAGGGACCTATGTGTGTGAATTCAAGTTCCTACTGAAAACACAAATGTCTAGTAGCCTGATACTCCTATCCCTGACATCCAGTAAAGTTTAAACTCCTCAAGGCCAGGGACATTTTTATCAATGCTATGGATGAAGGCGTGTGTTATGCTTTTCCCATTCACAGATGGTGCAAAGCTGGGACGTTAGAAAAGAGAAGGATCCTAAAGATATAGAATAAGATGCAATGTAATAGGGATAAATAGAAAGCCTCACACTTGTGTACAGAAGAGCATCCTTACATGTACAAGATGTGGGGATCATGGTTGGAAAGTAATTTGCCTGTAATAGGTCTGGAGGTTTTAGTGGAATCCAGGTTTCATGCTAGTTGAAAACGAATATGACCTGAAGTTTCATTAAGAGGGACATAGCTTCCAAGGAAACCTCTCAGGTACATTCCCTGTGGCGAACTGGTGGGAGGGCATAGACAAGAGACCTACGGGATGAACAAGCAAGGATGGGTGGGACTTTGTATCATTGGAAGGAGTGTCCAGAAGGATGAGCTCAGCGATAGATTGGAGTATTTTACTGTGAGAGTTTCCAAGAACGAGGAAGTGATAGGTCCTCAATACTCTGCTCTGATAATAATATCTGGAGGACTGTGTTCAGTTCCTTACACTTAGCAAATCATGTGCCATATGGAGACCAACTGAAGCTAGCAAAGACATTTAGCCCAGAGAAGAGAAGGTTTGGATGATGATGATGATAGTGTATATGTAGATATCTTTGGGAGGGGCAGATGTGATAGTTGTATTTAAGTATTTGAAGATCAGTCATGTGGCAGAGGGATTAAATTTCTATTGTTTGGCACCAGAGAGCCAGATTAGGAGCAATGGATTTCTGTTGCAAATTTAGATGATAAATTTTGGTGAAGATGTAGGAAAATTGGAACACTAATGCAGTATTAGTGGAGTTGTGAACTGATCCAACCATTATGAAGAGCAATTTGGAACTATACCCACAGGGCTATAAAACTGTGCTACCATGATCCAGCAATACCACAACTATGTACTGTGTTTCCCCGATAATAAGACCTATCCCGAAAATAAGCCCTCCCCTTACTGTGTAAGATTCCTCTAAAATAAGCCCTCCCCCGAAAATAAGCCCTATTGAGATTGCTACTGTAGTGAAGGTGATCCCCTGCGCTACATGCTACATTACGGTACCCTCTGTATGCACCATCCTCCTCCCCCCCCGGGTGAAACGCATGCTGCGCTCTGAGCTGCATACAATCAGAGCTGCAGCGGTGAGCACATCATCCTGTTCTTCCCCAGTGATTTGCTTATTGAATAAACGTACATTTTTTGTTCACATTTACCTGTTTATTAAAATTGCTGTCAATGTTCATTAAAATAAGCCCTCCCCTGAAAATAAGCCCTCTGGTGTTTTTCTGTCAAAAAAAATAATAAGACAGTGGGGAAACATGGTACGTATCCCAAAGAGAACATAAAAAAAGGAAAAGGACCCACATGTGCACAAATATTTATAGCAGCTCTTTTTTCGTAGTGGCAAAGAGTTGGAAACTGAGGGGATGAATGGCTGAAGAAGTTGTGGTCTATGAATGTAATGGAAGACTATTGTTCTATAAGAGATGATGAGCAGGTGGACTCCAGAAAAGTCTGGAAAGATTTACATGAACTGAAGCTGAGTGAAGTGAGCAGAACCAAGAGAACATTGTACACAGGAACAGGAACACTGTGTGATGACCAAGTCTGATAGACTTAGCCCTTCTCAGCAATGATCTAAGACAATTCCCAAATTATCCACATACACAGAAGAACTATGGAGTCTGAATGCAGATCAAAGCACACTATTTTCTCTTTTTTTTTCTTTCTTGTGGTTTTCCTCTTTTCTTCTGATTCTTCTTTCACAACATGACTAATGTAGAAATATGTTTAATATGATTGTACATGTATGGCCTATATCAGATTGCATGCCATCTTGGGGAGGAGGGATGGGAGGGAGGGAGAAAAAAATTGCAACTCAAAATCTTATAAAGGTGAATGTTGAAAACTATCTTTACATGTAATTAGAAAAAATAAAATACTATGAAGGGGGCAAAGGGGGTACATTTAGGTTTGGTATTAGGAAAAAAAAACTTTCCTGACAGTCAATCAGTAGACATTTAATAAGCACCTACTAAGTGCCAGGCATTGAATTAGGAGCTGGGAATACAAAGACAAAAGTAAAACCATCTTTGCCCTCAAATGACTTACATATGACCAGGAGAGGCAACATGTGCATAATAAGATATGCGTAATAGGAGAATATAGTTTATATATCTATAGCACTTTATGTATCTATGCATATACATATGTGTGGCAATGAGAGGCATTAGCATCCATAGGATCAAAAAATGCTTCATGTAGAAGGTGACAGAGTTCTGAAGGCAACAAAGGATTCTAAGAGGTAAAGGGTGATGGCATTCCAGGCGTAGGGGATATTAAGTACAAAGACCCAGAAATGGGAAATGGAATCTTCTGTGTGAGCATCAGCAGGAAGGCCACAATGACCTGGACCATAAAGTGTGTGACGGAAATGTGTAACAAGGCTGGGAAGGTAGGTGAGAACTAGATTGTCAGGGGTTTTAAATGTCAAAATGGAAGGGTTTGTCATTTCTTTTAGAGGTGATACGTTGCTACTGGAATGAATTGAGTAGGGGAGGGACAGAGTTAGACCTGTTTTAGGAAAACCCCTTTGGCAGTCAGATGAAGGTTAGGTGGCAGTGGGGAGAGACTTGAGACCTGGAAAAAAAATTGAGAGGTTATTGTAATTCATGTGAGAGATGAAACAGGCAGAGATGAGGGGTGGCTCTGTGAGTGCAGAAAAGGGGAAAGACATGAGATGTATTATGGAAGAAGAGGGGGATGCACTTGGCAAATGATTGGGTGTGTGAGATGAGGGAAAGGAAGGAGTGGGACCTGACACTGAGGTTGCAAACCTCAACAATCGGAAGTTTGGTGGTGCTATCCAGTAATCAGAAGGATGGTGGTGCTATCAGAGGAAATGGGGACATTTGAAAGTGGATGAGTTTTTGGGAAAGATAACTGAGTTATGTTTTGGACACATTGAATATGAGATGCTTACAGAGCACTCTTCAAATTACCCTTGTAAAACTAAACTTTGACTCTAAAAAGAGACATACTATTGACTTCTGGTGAAGGGAAATGCACTGAAAGAAAGCCAGATGTTCTTCTCAGTACCGTGCTTATGGGAGACATTTTATAACCTCGAAGCTTTCTCCTTCTTTGGCAAATACAAGTCAATCATATTCTGATATCTGAGGCAACTCCTTGAGTGTGGGGCATATTTTTAGACTTGAAGTCAAAAGGCCTCTGTTCAGATTCTAGGGTTGACAATTCCTTGACTTGTGACTTTGGACAACTCATTCAAATTCTTTAAACCTCAGTTTCCTCCTCTGTAAATTGGTAATAATAATGCCTTATACTTGCCTCCCAGGGTCATTGTGAGGAAAGTGTGTCATGAATCATAGAGTGTTGTAGAAATGGGAGCTGTTACCATCATGCCTTCTTTTGATACATGAGAACAACACAAATGTGAAAAATTGAACACGAGGACTGAGTATGCCTACACATTCAAGCTTGTAAAATGGCCTAAGTGTTTGGGGATTCAAAATTCCTGAAATCTTCGTAAGTCATCTGATAAATCTTTGCCCAGAAATCTTCAGACCATGATCTCCCTGCTGGTTTGAAGTGTTCTTGGCTTGCTTTTTAGTACACATTAGGTTTAGGGTTATATGTGGCATTCTTTTCATCAGAGAAAAATAGGGATTAATTAAGCCATAAAGATAGTTTCATGAGAAGCAGGGAAAATGTCCTGAAAGGAGCACAAGATTGAATGTCAGAATGCCTGGATTCAAGCCCCTTGTCTGGCATTTATAAGTCTTGTGACCTGAACTTGTTTGGGTCTCAGATTAGCAGAATGAAGGGGTTGGGCCACTTTGCCTCTCACATCTTTTCCGTGTCCATCTCCATGTCGATCTAAGAGTTTGGTTGAGCATATGAGTGTGAACCTGCCAGGCACTTTGCTAAAACAAAACAAAACAAAACAAAAACTTGAGATACAAATGCAAACAAAGAGAAAAACAGTCCCCTGCCCTCAAGGAACTTACTAACTGGAGAAGACAAACATAAAAGAGAAGCCACAAAAAGGAGGGGGAAAGAGATGCCCACTGAGGGAAGGCTTGGTGTTTCATTTGGAGAATGAGGAAGGGAAGAACTCAGCAAGGGGACAGTGCAGCGGAGTCAGGACATAGCTGAGATATAGTAGCTACATCTGAAGCTTAGGAAGAAGGAAGACTTAGCTATGTGACCATGGATAAAACTCTTAATTTCTCTTGACCTCACTGTCCTCATCTATAAAATGAGATTAATAATATTGTTAGATCTTATCTTAAAGGACTGCTATGAAGCTCAAATGTTATGATAGAAAGAACGAAGGCAAAGTGCTTATTAAATGCTTCTTATGTGCCTAGGAAGGTGCCAAATGCCAGGGATGCAAGTAGAAGAGGGGGACAATTCTTGCTCTCAAGGAGCCTACAGTCTGATTGGGGAAGACAACAATGTTCAGCTGTAGGTTAGAACGGAAGGCCTAGTGGGACTGTGAATGCATAAGCAGAGTGAATGGTAAGACCTAGGGATCCTTTGGGTGCCTCAGTAGGTCAGCAAACAATGCCTAGTGGTCTGGATGGCCTAGCATCAGACAAATGACAAGTTCTGGTGGATCTTAGGGTGCAGTGGCAAGGTGAAGGGAAGGTCCAGTGGGCCTCCTTCTTACTGAAAAGATTTGATTTGGTGACTCCCAGTTCATCCAAGTGCTGTGACCAGCCATGTCCATCCCACGGGTGGAAGGAAAGGGTGGAGTTTCATCATTTGGCCATTACT
Organism: Petaurus breviceps papuanus; assembly: GCF_028583685.1. Classification (NCBI taxonomy): domain Eukaryota; kingdom Metazoa; phylum Chordata; class Mammalia; order Diprotodontia; family Petauridae; genus Petaurus; species Petaurus breviceps. The sequence goes on from NW_027186352.1 coordinate 14,339,679, forward strand.
CTGGAGTGGTTTGCCCCTTAACCATTGGGAAAGGGGAAGTAAGTGTGGAAGTTGGAGCAGAGCAGGGTGTCTGGGTTCCCTTCTGCAGGGTTGAATGTGAAGGAGTCACCATCGGACTGTGAAGAGGGAGGGGAATGGGGCTTTGGCTGGAGGATCCGAAAAAGGAAGGGATTCCAGTGGGATGGGGGCAGGGGAGGGGCCATACAGGAGGCTAAGGACCCCCTTATTGCCTCCTAATCTAGGCCTGCCATCAGATAACCTTTGGAAAGTGATTTAGAATGTTTTCAATACCACTTATGATGATAAGAGTATGGAAACAATGTTGCTTAAATTGGACTTGGTATTGGCCTAAGAAGAGCTGTGAATTTGGAGAACCCAGGAAAGATTTTTAAGGCCATGTGTTTTGTCTTCCAATTCATATGACTAGGTAGCATAAGGATGGTGATGAAGGTAAAGCCATTCCTCCCTATCTCTGTATTTGCATGATGACTTTACAAGAATCAGTGTAGTGTGATATTGATGAGGTCTTGGCTTCTGATTATTCTCACCCTTGTGACTGCCTTCATCAAACTGAAATCTCATCCAATCAGTCATGCAATATTTAATAAAGGTCCTTTATTAAGTGCTGACTGAGGGCCAGGGGGATACACAGTCCTGGCCTCAAGGACTCTACATTCTAAGAAAGGAGACAGCATACAACAGCCATGTGCAGGCAAGACAGAGGAAAGGTAATCTCAAAGTGGGGGAGAGGGAGGTCAGGGAAAGCCCCTTTCAGAAGGTAGGATTTCAGCTGAGGCTTGAAAGAAGCCAGGGAAGTGAAGAGGCAGAGGGGAGGAGGGAGAGTGTTCCAGGCATGGGATAACCCAGTGATGTAGGAGATGGGGTGTTTAGTGTGAAGAACGGTAAGAAGACCAGTGGCACTGAAGAGAAGATTGTATGAAGACTAATCACAGTACTTTACTCTGCTTTTCATTAGTTATGAATGAACAGAAGTATTTATTAAATACTTATCATAGGCCAAACACTGTGCCATGGACTGAAGTTATAAGCACAAATGTCAAACATCCTTGCTCTCAAAGAGCTTATATTCTAAATAGGAGAAAACCACAGACACAGGAGATTGGCAGACAAAGAAGGGAATTTGCATCTGAGGAGTCCTTCATGTAGCAAGTGAAGCCATAAATGATGTTAGCCATGCTCTCTCCATGGGGCAATGGTAGTATAGATGTCATTATGGCTTTCTAGAAAGAGGTAGAAAGTGGTGGTAGTAGGTGGTGGGCAGCAGCAGGGTAGATGACAGGAGGAGGGCTGTGATGGGCTATCAGATGGGAAGTGAAACAGAGTTTGGTGGCTAGGGGCTGGCTAGCAGGAGTGGGCCATATGAGCTTGCTTGTTGACTCACCATTCAGCACAGGTGACTGCAGGATGATGGTTCTAAAGCCAAGTGAATGGAGTCACCCAGATCCTGTCCCTTGAGGTCTGCTGGTTTAGAGGATACAGCAACAGAATGGGTGGTAAAAGATGGTCCAGATGAAGAGTTGGATGGATGTGGATCAGCTGAGATCAATTAATTTGATTGCTACAAAAATGAAGGTGGAAGCCTCCCCCTCCCCAGGACTCTTGTTCTCAAACTTTGATAATAAACTTTGGGGGACAATTTCAAAAAATAAGAAGAGTCACACCAAATGAGGAATTAAATGAAAATAAAAGCAGAAATTCCACATTATTTACATCTCAATTAGTAATTATTTTAAGAATTTCAAAAACTTTAAAACTCTAAGTTTGTAAGCACTGGAGACATGAACACAATGGTTAAGCATTCTCTGACCCTGAAGATCATGGCCTCCCCATGTGATAGAAGTGGAAGGGACATTTGAGGCCACTGAGGCCAACCTCTTTATTTTATAGAGAAGGGAACTGAGGCTCAGAGACATTAAGTGAAATGTCTCTGTTGACATAACTGGTTAGGAAATCATGTGCTGGTCCAGGGGAAAGGGGAGAAGCAAGCAGAGGGAATTAGTACAAAATAAAAACAAAGCAATTTGAGATGGAATAAACATAAACAATGGTGACTCATTATATGGCAACCACATAGAACCAAATTATCCCCACAGTCTATTCTTCTTGTCTCTGCTCTTTGGGGCAGTGGAGAGGAAAGATGGTTCCAGTTGGATTTGGAGGTCCTGGGTTAGAGTGTCACCCTGCTACTTCCTTCCAACCTGATCTTGGGCTCAATCATTCATCACTTAATCATTTCAAGATTGTTTCCTCGTGGGTAAAATGTAGCATGAAGAGATGATTTCTGAGTTTCCTTCCATCTCTTATGAATATACATCCAGGTCCAGGTAAGCTTTGAGTCTTAACTCTGTCAAACTAGTTGAGATTGTTTTCACCACATGCAACATTTGAGAATTTTCTTGTTTTATTTCATCTTGTCAGTGGATGATGCTGGTGTGGCTCATCCAGTTAGATGATCTTGTTATTGGAGCATCCTCAAAATGCTGGCAGACGAGCAATGTTTTTTCCAGTGGGTTTACCCATCAGGCACCATAATTTTATTTGACATAAAATCTGGAGGAAAATAGGGGAATGGAAAGTGTATTACAGAAATGATATATTCTTCACTTTCTGCCCAATTCAGGAAGGATAAAAGGCATCCAATTGGGGGCTATGACTCCTTTTGGTGCAGACCTGCCAGCCTGTTTTGAAAAGCAGTTGGAATCAGTAACCAAGGCCAGATGGGTGATTTATGGACAAAGTGAATTGAAAACCCAGAGCAGCTCCCAAGCTCAATGTCAGAGAGCTGAGACGGGTTTGCTGAGACGGGGCAGGTTAGAAATGTAATTCTGGATAATCCAAGATTTGCAAGCCCAGAGTTTGGCCAGGATGTCCTTGCCCTGCCACTGACTAATTATCACTGGCTAATAATGACAGTGGGCATATCCCTTCAGCTTTCTGAGCCTTGCTTTCTTCCTCTGTCAGATGAGGGGCTTGGCCTGGGTAATGGCTTCAGTTCCTCAGTCTCTAAACCTAAGAGTCTGTTTGCTTCTCTCAGAAAATGAGAGTTGGGACTATTTGAGCTCCCAGGTCACTTTTAGCCCTAACGTTCAGCGACTGATCCTTTGTTATTACCTGTGCAATGTTCTTGGGAGCTCTGCTAATTACATTCATTACTTCACATACTACAATTCTGCCTGATATTGATTTAATGTGTTTTCTCTTCCAGACAACATTAGCATTTCAACAGGGGCCTACAATGCGTTAGCAGCTATTGTTAGTAAAATGCATACTGGATCTGGTTATAGAGGAGACCACCCTTTTAGGCTTTCTGAATGTGTTCCATGAAAGGAACGTAGCACTTTCTCCTTTTGGGGAAGACTGGAATAGAGGTGGGAGACATGATAGCTGTCTTCAAATATCTGAAGGGCTGTCATGCAGAGGAGAGATCAGATGAGTTTCTATTTGACCCCAGATGTCAGAACTAGTAACAGTAGATAGAAGGTACAGAGACAAATTCAAAGTTGGTATCAGGAGAAGCTCCCTAACAATCAGAGCCATCCAAACTGTGAATGGGGTTGCCTTGAGAGGAGGTGAATCTCTCACCAGCAATTAAGAAAACAGTTACTTATCAGGTATATTATAGTGAGGATTCCTTTGTATGTGTGACTTGCGCTAGGTAGTTACTGCAGTCCATTCCCAGAGGTATCAAATATTGAAGATAATACTTGCAACTCCCTAACTCAAAGAGTATATGGTCTCTAAGCATTAAAGATCTTTAGATATGGAACTGATGGTCATTAACCCAAAAGAATGACCAATGTGGGAATTTAAGGGAAAACCAAGAAGGTGGATTTTGATTCTATGATTTTCCTTAACTAGTCACTAAGCACTAAATAGGGGAACATGCACCTATAGAAATACATGGACCTGTGGAAGGACTTGGAAACAATCCTATTGGAAGCCAGAATTTTTTCAACCACTTACATATGTCTAGCATTTATTAAGCATTTGCTGTATACCAGACACTGTGGTAGGCACATTAATGACCATGGTCATTGTTTGTCCAATATTAGTAGCAGAGGCAAAGCACCATTTTTCTCTGCCATTGCAAGTGCTGTTTTTATTTTTTTTTTCCAGATGTGATAGGAGAAGAAAACAATCACCTTAAAAATATAGGCAACACTGATGCATTCGGTTCTAGGAACAGTGTTTTGGTAAGGTCACTGGTAAACTGGAGAGTGTCCAGGGAAGGATAGCCAGTATAGAAAAGGGCCTTGAGTCCATGTAATAAGAGAACCAGTTGAAGGACCTGGAGATGTTTAGACTAGAGAAAAGAAGACAGTGGGCTGGGTGATGTTAGACTGCTTCAAGTCCTTAAAGGACATCTTGTAAAATAGGGATTAGACTTATTTTTCTTGACCCTATGAAACAGAAGTAGGGGAAAATTGAAGTTGCAAAGAGGAAACTTTCAAATTGGTATAGGGAATAATTTACATTTAAATATGAAATATTTAACTATGAAAAACAAACAGGCATATGAGGGAGTCACAGGGTCTGGGAAGAAAGGAATGGGTTCATTGGAGTTCACCACGAGCAGAATCAGATGCCTTGGAAAGCTCTGGGTTCCCCTGAATGGAGGTCTTCCTTTACCATTTATTCAGTGTGTTGTAAAGAAACCTCTTCTTCCATTATGGACCCAATTAAATGAATGTTGAGGTTCCTTCCATATTTGAAATTAAGATTTAGTGATCCTGAGGCAGGAGTAGAGGGCAGTTCTAACAAACCCAGGACTAACTTCTATCAAAGGTCAGGAGGTAAGGTGAGAAAGATGGAAAGTTGTTGACTTGGGGATGGACTATGACTATAGGGCACCTAGGTCAATGTTTTGACTCAGACACCTGTATCTGATATCCCAACCTCAACTAACTTACATCCCACATGAAAAAGAATGGAGAAATGAAGGGCACTTTCTCCTGTTTGCTGCTTCACACTCCAAGTAGCTCTTTGCTGATGCAAGCTGAGTTCTCTGGATTATCCCATCTATTTGGCTGCTGTTAAATTCTTTTGATCCTTGTCCCCTTTTATGTGATTCGGTTTCAAATCGGAGGTCACCTGCAATAAGGCACAATCAATATGAATGCATTTGATTTGATAGAGCAAATGAAGTCTTGAAGGTTCTCCCTCCAAGTTTTACCTACAAAGTTGTGTAAGAAAGATCCAACTCTGTTGATTAGCTTCAATTTATCCTGTATACAGATAGCTTCTTCTTGCAGTCATGTGCATGTGTTATTCCCCATTTTATTGTGAACTCTGGGAACAGGGACTACCTTTTCTCTGTATTCTCACTGCTTAGCTCAATAGCTGCCACATATTAGGTGCTTAATAAATGGTTTTTGACTGACTTTATTTGATGAAAACCAGCTGAGGCATAAAATCAAGAGATATATGCTGGTAAAAGTGTTTACCTCTGTCATGAAAGAGACTGAGTCCTTGTGCTCAAGTCTGTGAAATCACCTGATTGCAGATGACATTTTGCTGATTATCTCTGGTTCTAGAACCCTGCAAAACCTTCTAAATGTGTTCCATAATTACTAACCCCCACAAAAAGAAAAAACAAAACTAATGTAGAATGTTTATTGTTCAGATCTTGATAGGCATTTGCATGGTTGATTTATACAATATGTCCATCTTGGACTTAGATCTTGGATAGACCCTGGAGAGGGACAATAAGCTGGTGTCCAAATCTAATGGAAACAGGAAAGTAAGCTGCATGACCTTTGGTCAGGTGTACAATGCCTTTAATAATCTTAAACTTTGTTCTAAAACCAAGACCCAACAGTAATGTTTGTAAAACGTGGAAAACTATAGACTTTGAAGAGCTCAAATTGAAAATCAATTGTGAGTTCACTGCCCAGGACCCTTTTCCTTCCTCTGTAAAATGAGGGATCTCTCCAAACTCTAGTTCTGTGATTATCCAAAGGGCAATGGAATCATCTATACTGGGTTGTTTTGGATTACTTCATAAAACCAACAAATCATCACACAGGTGAACCAGTATGGAGGATGCTATCAGAGAAATATGACCCCCTTCCCCCTCCCCCCCAAAAGATGGGTCATTCACACAGGAAGAGTTAGGAAAAAGAAGTGGCTACCCTGACTGGTTAATTAAAATGTACACAATGTCAAGAAAATGAAAGGAACCCCTTTCCCTTTGGAGTCAGAGGATCTGAGTTCAAATCCTGCCTCTGTTATTGACTAGATGTGCAACCACAGGAAAGTCACTTCATCTATATTCTCAGCTATAAAATAAACATAATATCATCTCTAGCTCTGGGGTTTCCAATGCTTTTTTGAGTTTGACACTTTTTGCGAATTCTCTAGGCCCCCCCCAAATTTAAATGCATACAATGAAATACGTAGAATTACAAAGGAAACCAATGATATTGAAATATATCCAATGACATTGAAATATATATCGAAAATATGTAACATATATTGTGTACACGGTTATATATTTGACACATATGTACACATGTTATATTTTAACACATGGATATGTAATATATTCAGCTAGGTGGTGGAATGGATAGAGTGCTAGGCCTGAAGTCAGGAAAATTCATCTTTCTGATTTTAGATTTGGTCTCCAACACTTACTAGCTATGTGACCTTGGGCAAGTCACTTAATCCTGTTTGCCTCATTTTCTTCACTGGTAAAATGAGTTGAAGGAGGAAATGGCAAGCTACTCCAGTATTTTTTCCCAAGAAAACCCCAAAAGTGGTCATGACAAGTTGGACATGACTAAAGTTATATATATATATACACACACACACACACATATATATATTTACATACATACATATACATGTGTATATATACATGTATACACATACATATATGCTGGAGTCAATAAGCTTGTTTTTTTTATATGTTGTGATAACTGTATCTCAATGTAATTGGTTTCTTTTGTAATGATCCAAATTTTATTGTATGCATTTAAAAACATGATTCTGAGAAGAGGCTCTTTGGTTTCATCAGAGGTTTGGGGGCATTGTCCCTTAAAAGGTTAAGAACGTCTATTAAGTACTTATCATGTGGCAAGCGGTTTTCTTGACGGTGGAAATACAGACAGAACAAAGCATATTTATCACCCTCTTTATATATATGCATATGTATGTCTATATAGACACATGCACATATAAATAGGTATGTTTCATATGTGTGTATGTATGTATGTGTGTGTGTATATATATAACAGGCACCTATCGTGTACTTGCTCTCCCTGTTTATAGGTACATATACACATAGACACAGACATAAATATACTGTAAAGCCATGTAGAGCAGCTTTCCAGAGGACTGCTGCTGTGAACAGCTTTCAAAGTTCTGATTACATAGTATAGTGAACACTCTATTCAATAACAAATCAGAGGAAAACATTCACAGAAAATCAAGGTACAGCATTTACCATGTTACAACTTATCACAGAAAAATAAAATACAGCATTCACAATGACATCACTAAAATGGCCACATAGTTCTCACCAAAGTGGTCACATAGTTTTCAACAAAGTACATTCATTTAGTCAATCACAAAATCCTTAATTCAATCACAAAGTACAAAAGTTGAAGTTCTACACCCATCACAGTAAATCATAATCTTCTCAGTCAGTACACAGTATCCAAGTAAAATCTTCTTTCAGCTTGACTTGAGGCTGGCTTTCAGATTCCATGGTTCTTCTTCCATGGTCCCAGCTCCAACTGTCACCTGGGTTCAAAGGCAGGCAGCTCCCAGTTTCTTGTCCATCTCCTTGTCTGGTTCTTTGTCCAGTTCCCATTCCATACTGAAGTTCACAGTGTCCAGTCCACTCCAAGTCCTTCACAGTTCCTGTTTCTGGTAAGACAAAGCTTGACAGAGCCACAATAATATTCATGCACATGTCTGGCACCATCACCAATTTACTATCTGCCTGTGAAATCAACTCAGACCCACCAACAAGGTCTGAGAACTCAGCACAAACCATCAACATAGAAATCAACTCAGACCCACAGACGAGGTCCAAGAGGTCAGCACAAATCATCAGTAAAGTCCCAGGGCCTCCAAAACCGTCCTCCAGGACTTCTCTGAACAGACAACCACAAAGTCCTCTTTCAGTATTTCCAGAGCTTCTGTATAAAGTAACACAAACAAACAGCACAGACAGAGCACTGGGATACACAAGTTTTCTCCTTCTTGTCTCTAGTCCTGGGGTTCTCCTTATATAGTTATTAGCTCCTCCTCAGGAGTTCGCAAGTTCTAGGTTTCACAGGTTGTGGGGTTCACATGTTCTGTTTCTTAACAGACTTGATACAAGATTTAAAAGAAACAAACTGAAACAAGGAGTTAATTCAATAGCTGAAACAAGGTGTGAACTACTTCTGTGCTTGCCATTACACCTATGTGTGTGAACAAGTTCATGGACCCCAGATGAAAATCCCCTGCTCTAATTTGTCTCTAATTTTGTAAGGTTTTGTGAGGCTCCAAGGAGATTGTTTAAGATCGGAGTTTTTGCAAGCATTAAAGCACCATAGAGTGCAGGTTTGTTTGTTTGGATTGTTGTTATTATTTAGCACCTGAGTAAGGCTAGGTAGTGCTGTCCCAGGTGCTGAATGTCACGAAGGATTAGAAGCGCTGAGTCTGCTATCTCTTAGAGCTCACAATGAGGAAAAGTGATGAGATAATGAACACCTAACATCAAGGGATTACTGAATTTGAGAGCAGAGGCAAAGGAGGGGCTGCCTGAGGCCAAAGGAGAAAGAACAAGAAACTCATTAACAAGCACTTGCTGTCAATTAATCCCCTTCTTCAGGGCAGAGGACACGCCAAGACTTAAAGGAAATGCCCTCTCTCAGTTTACCTTCTTTTGGGAAAATACTTGGGATATGCGAGATACATGGACACACAAAGCACGTGGGACAGACACAATAGAAACAAGGGATGGATGACTGCTGAGCTTGATGGATAGCCATCCCTGGGAAATTTTGGGAGTGGGTGATTTGGCAACTTGTTAGCTCTATCTAGACTGACAGGTTCATGAGGTCTTTCTCCTTCTTCCCCTAAAATATCAGCCAGTAGAATCCTTAAACACTTTGAAAATAGGTCAGGGTGATGACTCTACCATAAGCACGGAAACATTATGGGCTGCATGCATCACCACTTACTCAGATTTTTTAAAAAAAGTTTAAAATAATTTCCCTGGGCCTCAGTTTCCTTACTTGGAAAATGTGGAAGTGAATGAGATCATCTCTGAATACCCTTCCAGTTGTGCTGGGAGTGAGTGGAATTGGACAAGGAGAGAATACCATTATTTTTTTTCTTTTAATTTTCTCAATTATAGTGCTTTATGGGGAAAACTTTTTCAGGATCAAAAGAAGCCTGATTTCAAAGTAATTTGTCTGTCTGCTTTGCTCCCACCTCCTGGAAATAACACCGTAAGGGTCTGAATCATCATAACACATCAGTCATCCAAGATCCACAAGCAAACTCCCTGAAGCTGACTCCTGCTCCAAGACTACTTAATTACTGGAGAAATGGCAGTGGCCAATATAGCCATCAGCTTGGGAGGCTGTACGGGAGCACATTCATGATTCTCCAGACACTCAGAAGACCACCTCCCCCACATACAGTCACTCAGTCATTTCTTTGTGATGCCATTTAAGATTTTCTTGGCAAAGATCCTGGAGTGGTTTGCCATTTCCTTCTCCTGATTATTTTACAGGTGGGGAAACTGAGACAAACAGGGTTTAATGACTGCCAGGATCTCACAGCTAGTGAGTGTCTGAGGCCAGATTTGAACTTAGAAATATGACTCTTACTGACCCCAGGCCTGGCAGTCTATCCATTGTGCCACTTAGCTGATCCCATGTACATACATGCACATGTACACACATATACATGTACACACATGTACACACATACATCTTGTGAGGGATTACTTTCATCTATAGATTCATTAGTGTATTGATTCATTTTTAGTCTTAGAGAATTAGCAAACTTAGGCATCCTCAATTTTTAAGCCTGTTCAAAAAATAAATTATTCAGTAGGGGGAGATTTCTTGCTTGTTTTCTTAGCTCTGCAAGATAGGGGCAGAGTCAGAGTTCCCACTAAGGAGGGATGATACAGATGGACCAATGAGGAATAACCTTCCAGCCCCTGGAATCCAGCCCCTCATTTATGAGGTTATTAAGAGCCGGGGAGTTGAAGTGACTTAGGACAGGAAGGCAGTGTTAGAGCTGGGATTCCCCAGCTGGGATTCAGGGCTTCTGACTCTCTTCCCTGTTGTACTTCAACTCTCATTCAATTAGATAAACATTTTCAAAAATCAACTACGTTGTTTTTTGGACTTGATAGGACTTTTCATCTTTTTAAAAATTCAGTTTTCATATCAAGAATCAAACTTGTCTTTTGCAAACAAGCACATAGGCAGGGTCCAGCTGGGATTCTACAGATGTCTGAGTCTTGTTTTCTACCTGTGGGTTTTAAAGAAAGCATGTCTTCCCACTTCTTGAGTTTTAACTTGTCTAAATTCTGCCTGTGTCAGCTCAAGTTTAGGCAGAAATTATAATAATCATAGTTATAATGAATACTAGCATTTATATATTGCTTTAAAATTTGCAAAGTGCTTCATGTAATAGTTCATTGGATCCTCATGAACAATTCTATGTGGTAGGTGCTTTCATTATTCCCATTTTGCAAGTGAGGAAACTGAGGCTGACAGGTTAAGTGACTTGCTTAGGGCCACACAGCCATTGTCTGAGGCTGGTTGTGAAGAAAGACAAAACAAAAGATTCCCCCAGGGATTATCTTTAGGGATTGTAATGTTAAGGAAGAAACATTTGCCTTTTTTACTTTAACATCTAATATAATGACAATGAAGATTCTAACCTACTTAACAAAATCACTGTAGAATACAACATCGACATCTTTTTGAGACACCAACAGAAAGTAGAAAAAAACAATCAATCTGTGCTCCAAAGCATGAAACATTCCCAGTGTTTTTCAATTGTGCATGTTCTGGATTGACTGTTGTCTGAGGAAGCTAGGTGGTGAAGTATAAAAGCTCTAGACTTCTAGTTAAGAAGTCTTCATTTAAAATCTGGCCTCAGAGAGTGTAAAAGCTAGCTTGAAACAGCACAAACCACCTAAGATCTTGGGCAGCTAGGTGATACAGTGGATAGAGAAAACTAACCTTGGAGTCAGGAGTCCCTGAGTTCAAATATGGCCCCAGACACTTACTAGCCATTTGTCCCTGGGCAAGTTACTTGACCTCAATTGCCTTTCAGAAAAGACAAAACAAACAAACAAAAAAAAACAAAAAAAACCCCAACCAACCAACAAACAAACAACCCTAAGACATTGTCAACTGGTCCCATCACTTCCCGGTAAATAGAGGGAGAAGAAATGGAAGCAGTGTCAGATTTTACATTCTTGGGCTCAAAGGCTTGCCAGGAGCAGTTATGCAGGGTAGCAAGAAAAACCAAGGACGGTCATTCTTACCATTTGGGGTGAAGGTCAGAGTAATTGGGGAGGGGAAAGGCATGAATAACATGAACAGAAACAGGCCATGTTTCTTGGAATTCTATGAACTAGCAATGAGATAGTCAATCCTACATAATACTACTTGCCTCTTCCTCCCACCTCTACTCAATTAAATGCAAATTCTCCCAAATGCCAGGAGTTGATGTTTTTTTTTAGTCCAGAGTGAACAATTTTCTATCAATGTTCTGACTATTTGAGATAGAAAGTAGAAAGCATAAAATAAATGTCCAGGACAAAAGTAGGCAAATACCCAATACTCATTAAGAGGGATATGGGAAGTGACCACCATGTGAGTGGCAGTGAAGAGATTAGGAATGGGAAGAAATCCCAGGAAGATATGGGAAAGGCATCAGGAAGATATTACCCATAAAAAATGCCTGAAGACATAATATGAGTGTTAGTGACTCAAAGGGGTTGTTTCTAGTTTCTTTCTTTCTATTTTACTATTTATTTACTATTTTCTTTTCCTTGAGTTATATGTAAAAACAAATTTTTAACATTTGTTTTTAAAACTTTGAGTTCCAAATGGTCTCCCTTCTTCTCTACCCTCACCCCATTGAGAAAGCAAGCAATTCAATATAGGTTTTACATGTCCGGTTTCTAGATTAAAAGAACCTTACAGCCAGAAGGGATCCTAGAGGCCAGTTGGCCCAAGGCATATATCACTAATATTGACCTCTACAACATCCCCAACCAATGGTCCATCCTGACATTAATGTCTTCTTCTCAGGGAGAGCCCAATAAAATTCTTTTTTTCTAAGTGAATAAAAAAAGAACCATTAACTGTCCACTCCAGTTCTTAAAAGAGGCAGAAGCTGTCCCCACCATTCTTGACTATGTGATTATGGCTGTGAAAACTAGGGAGAAAGTGGTCTGAGAACTTGGAAGGCTTTATGTTACAGGAGAAAATTACTAGACTGGGAATCAGGAGACCTGGGTTAGAATTCTGGCTGTCATCCATAGATTATGATTTCAGATTTATGTCACCTTTCAGTCTCAGGGGGATTCAGACTAGTAGATTTCCTCCAGTGAAAAGGAAATAGGAAAAGTATTTTTAAAAGACTGATGTGGATGCACAGGGAACTGATTAACCAATACATAGTATATACACACACAAACACATCTATCTATCTATCTATCTATCTATCTATCTATCTATCTATCTATC